>NC_053425.1:91931666-92243478 GCF_007990345.1 Gossypium hirsutum
ACTTGCCGGTGGTGATACCGGATGTTTTCCGGAAAATTACCGGGTTTACACCTGTTCGGGAGGTAGAGTTTGGTATTGAGCTTGTACCTGGGACTACGCCGATTTCGATAGCTCCGTATCGTATGGCACCAACCGAGTTAAAGGAGTTGAAAGCTCAGTTGCAAGAACTGACGGATAGAGGTTTCGCTCGACCAAGTTTCTCACCTTGGGGTGCACCAGTATTGTTCGTGAAAAAGAAGGACGGAACCATGAGGTTGTGCATTGACTATCGTCAGCTGAATAAAGTGACGATAAAGAACAAATATCCGTTGCCGCGCATCGATGATTTGTTCGACCAACTGAAGGGAGCCTCAGTGTTCTCAAAAATAGATTTGAGATCGGGCTATTATCAGTTGCGAATTCGAGATTCAGATATTCCTAAAACTGCCTTCAGAACGAGATATGGTCACTACGAATTCTTAGTGATGCCGTTTGGGCTCACTAATGCCCCTGCAGTATTTATGGATTTGATGAATCGGATCTTCAGACCGTATTTGGATCGGTTCGTAGTTGTGTTCATTGATGACATTTTGGTCTATTCAAGAGATGAGACCGAACATGCTGAGCATCTGAGGCTAGTGCTGCAAATTTTGCGGGATAAGCAGTTATATGCTAAGTTCAGTAAGTGTGAGTTCTGGTTAAGAGAGGTTAGCTTCTTGGGTCATGTGGTATCCCGTCGGGTATTCGAGTTGACCCGAACAAAATTTCAGTCATACTTGACTGGAAACCTCCGAGAAATATTACTGAAGTTCGGAGCTTTTTGGGGCTCGCCGGTTATTACCGACGATTTGTGAAAGGTTTCTCGATGATAGCCACACCAATGACGAAGCTACTTCAAAAGGATGTTAAGTTCGAGTGGACGGAGAAATGTTAGAAAAGTTTCGACCAACTGAAAACTCATTTGACTGAAGCTCCAATTTTGGTGCAACCCGAATCAGGTAAAGAGTTTGTCATTTATAGTGACGCATCCCTACTTGGGTTGGGTTGCGTATTGATGCAAGAAGGTCGAGTCGTGGCCTATGCGTCAAGACAATTGAAGCCACACGAGAGGAATTATCCGACCCATGATCTCGAACTAGCTGCCATCGTGTTTGCTTTAAAAATATGGCGACATTATCTGTTTGGTGAGAAGTGCCATGTATTTTCGGATCACAAAAGTCTCAAATATTTGATGACTCAACGAGACTTGAATCTGCGACAAAGACGTTGGCTTGAGTTGTTGAAAGATTACGAGCTTGTCATTGATTACCACCCGGGAAAGGCTAACGTGGTTGCGGACGCCTTAAGCCGGAAGTCATTGTTTGCTTTACGAGCGATGAACGTGCATTTGTCTGTTCTACCAGACAATGTGTTAGTAGCTGAATTAAAAGCTAAACCATTATTGACTCACCAAATTCGTGAAGCTCAGAAAGTCGATGATGAATTGGTTGCAAAACGGGCTAAGTGTTTTCCGAACGAGGAATCGGAGTTTCAAATTGATGATGATGATTGTGTGAGGTTCAGAAATCGTTTGTGTGTTCCAAGGAATTCGGAACTCATTTCGATGATTCTGAACGAAGCCCATTGTAGCCGAATGTCAATTCACCCGGGGAGTACGAAAATGTACAACGATTTGAAACGTCAATTTTGGTGGCATGGTATGAAACGGGACATCTCCGACTTTGTTTCGAGATGTTTAATATGTCAACAAGTGAAAGCGGAACATCAAGTGCCTTCAGGATTACTCCAGCCGATCATGATACCCGAGTGGAAATGGGATCGAGTCACAATGGACTTTGTGTCCGGACTGCCCTTGTCAGCAAGTAAGAAGGATGCTATATGGGTTGTTGTTGATAGACTGACTAAGTCGGCTCATTTCATCCCCGTACGTACGGATTTTTCATTGGATAAACTAGCTGAATTGTACGTTTATCAAATTGTGAGATTACACGGGGTACCTGTTTCTATCGTGTCGTATAGAGATCCGAGATTCACCTCACGATTTTGGAAGAAATTGCAAGAAGCTCTGGGTACCAAGCTGCATTTTAGCACTGCTTTTCACCCCCAAACCGATGGTCAATCCGAGCGGATAATTCAGATACTTGAGGATATGTTGAGATGTTGCATCCTCGAGTTCATTAGTTCATGGGAACGGTATTTACCTTTGATTGAATTCGCTTACAACAATAGTTTTCAATCAAGTATTAAGATGGCACCTTACGAGGCTTTGTACGGTCGTAAATGCCGTACACCATTGTTTTGGACCGAGCTCGGTGAAAGTAAAATTTTCGGAGTTGATTTGATTAAAGATGCTGAACAGAAAGTAAAGGTAATCCGTGAAAGTCTGAAGGTAGCCACGGATCGTCAGAAGTCGTACGCAGATTTGAAACGAAAAGACATCGAGTATCAGGTGGGAGACAAAGTGTTCCTTAAGGTTTCACCTTGGAAAAAGATACTCAGGTTCGGCCGTAAGGGCAAGTTGAGCCCAAGATTCATTGGGCCGTACGAAATCTCCGAACGAGTTGGTCCGGTTGCGTATAGATTGATTTTGCCCCCGGAGCTTGAAAAGATTCATGACGTCTTTCATGTTTCGATGCTTCGACGCTATCGATCTGATCATCGCATATAATTAGCCCATCAGAGGTTGAAATTCAAGTCGACATGAGCTATGAAGAAGAACCGATGCGTATCCTAGCTCGTGAAGTGAAGGAGTTGCGAAACAAAAGAGTTCCGCTAGTAAAGGAATTATGGCTCAAACACAGGATCGAGGAAGCTACTTGGGAGACCGAGAGCTCGATGAAAGAACGATACCCAAACCTATTTACCGGTAAGATTTTCGGGGACGAAAATTTCTTAAGTGGGGGAGAGTTGTGACAGCCCAAAGTTGACCCTAGTCGGGAAGTGGTTTCGGGACCGCTAAACCGAGTCACCGAAATGTTTGAATGTGATACTTATTGTCTAGAATATGTAATTATGAATGTGTGAAAATTTCAAGCTTCAATTTGGTTGATTTCATGTGAATTTAGTCAATAGGACTTATGTGAGAAAATTCTAAATGTGATAGGTCAATGTGTGAGGACCTATTAGTGCATGTGGACAAAGGGGGGACTTGCATGTCAAATTCCCCCCTACTAGTAGTGGCCGGCCATGACAAGCATGGTAGACCAAGTTTGATGGCCAAGACATGTCATAGACATGTTTTTTGGTGCATCATGGGTGGAAAAAAATAAAATAATAGGCATGGAAATTAAATAATGAAAAGGAGTATGATGAATACACAAAAAAAAAGTGTGTAGTTGATTCTTTCCCCCCCCCATTGCCGTGAGCTAAAGAAAAGAGAGGAGAAGATCTTTGTTCATCCTTTTCTCACCTTCATTTAGCCTAAATTAGAAAGAAAAACAAAGAAAAAATTTTCTCATCCTTTGGTTCATCCTTGGCCAAAAATTTTAAGGAGGAAAGAAGAAGAAAGGTGAAGAGATTCGGCCATGCATGTAGCTAGGCTAAGGTATGTTTGATGATGTTCCATGAGATGCATGCATGTTTTAGTTGTTAGCTTGAGTTCTACCTAGCCCATGGTCTAAATCTTGCTATGTGATGGAATTGGCACTTGACCATGGATGCATCATTCTTGGTTGGTGTTTGATGTTGTGGTGATGAGGCATGAGGATGAGTTAAGATTCGGCCTAGGTGGAGGTTGTGTTAATGCCATTGCATGCAAAATATGAAGCTTGTTAATGATGCATGTGATGACGGCTTGATGATTCTTGAACCTCCTTTTTAGCATTTTTGTGTGAGCACATATGTGCATTGGTTGCTAAATGGAGAAGAATCGGCTAGCAAGATGTGTGCTAAGGCCGAATGTAACTTTGCATGTTAATGAGCAATGCATGTGTTAAATTGATGAAAAGGGGGAGGATGCTTTACTAGTGTGTATATGTGTGTATTAAGTGTTGAAATCGACCCCAAAAATAGACATGCATATTCGGCCAAGGGGAAAGAAATTAGCTAATATGTTGTGTTGATGCATGATTTTTGCATGTATGAGACTTTAATGTCTAATGTATAAATATGGGCTAAGTGCCTTGTGTTCATCTTTTTGATGCCTAAATGAGGAAATCAATTTATTTGTTTAATTAAGCTCAAGAGCAAAGGGGAAATAAATCCGATAAAGGGAAGGAAAAAGTGGTTGAATAGCTAGCGGAATCGTTCGACAACACCCGAGGTAAGTTCTTGAGTAAGAGAGCTTAAATTACGATGTGATTAAATCATGCTCTATGTGTGGCTATTGAGCCGAATGTGCAAGGACGATATGTGCCTTGTGTTTGAGTTTCGCAAATGAAAATGAAATATGAATGTGCCATGAATTATTGTTAGATGTGCATGATTAATTGAATGCTGTCCGGGCTAAGTCCCGAAGGCTTTGTGCTAAGTGAATATATCCGGACTAAGATCCGAAGGCATTTGTGCGAGATACAAATTCTGGGTTAAGCCCCGAAGGCCTTTGTGTGAGATACTAAATCCGGGTTAAGTCCCGAAGGCATTCGTGCGAGTTATTAAATCCGGGTTATGTCCCGAAGGCATTGTGTGAGTTACTAAAACCGGGCTATGTCCCGAAGGCATTTGAACGAGGAGCTATATCCGGTTAAATTCCGAAGGTACGTGATTTGGTAATGAATGAGCTTGCTGTAAAGTTCCAGCGAATACTCGAAAAACATCCCAATATGGGGATATGTTACGTATGTGTTGAATTTAAGCGAGCCCTTACAAATAAATGTTCGCTCAGTTGATAAACGAGCTACCGGCCTTCGGCTAAGTTAGTCTATTGTGTATGTACATAAGGGCTGTTAATGTTGTGAAGCAAGTTTGATATCGGTAAATTGCGTATTGTGAAATATTCCGTTTAGCTAATTGTGTGTTATTCTTTGTTTATGCTGGAATTCCTTGCTCAAAACTTACTAAGCATAAATTGCTTACTCGTTACACTGCTCCTCTGTTTTATAGATTTTTGGTTCTCCAACTATCGGACTCGGGATCTTGAAGTCGAAGTCGCCCACACTATCAAAGGCTCTTTTGGGTACTATTTTGGTTGAATTTTGATATGGCATGTATAGGACTACCCATTGTTGTTTTTCGAGTACTTTATGAAATGTATAAGTGTACAGCCATGCGAAAATGGCTTGTAGAAGTGGAGTATGGCATTAGACCATTCGTGTTTATGAATGTATAGATGGTTTCATGATGTAACTATAGTTGGAATGGAAGTGTTGAGCAATTGATCAGCCATTGGAATGGCTAAGTATGATCATATGTGGGCATATGTATGACAAGGCCCTAGTTGGTCCATGAAACCCCGAAAATAGGTAAGGTTTACTTTGAAAACAGAGGCTGACAGCAGCAGTGGTGTGGATTGGAAAAATCACAAGAATTCGTAGGAGTGGAATTAAATAGTGAATAAATTATGTAATCGAACCTTGATGAATCTACTTTCATATGAAAGTAACGAAACAATCATATGAACAGTACAGTAAGAGATATTCGGGTTCTTGTGGAACAGGGCCAGAACAGTTTCTGGATTCCCTGTTCCTACTTTGGAAATTCACTATAAATTGACCAGACATAATTATGAGTCATACCATATATGTATGGATTCCTCTCTGAGTGTAGTTTCCATAGAAACAAACGGAATCAGTATTGAAGCTCTGTGCAGAGAGATATCCAAGTCGTAATGGGAAAAGGTCAGTGTAGTCGACCCCTGTAACATGGGAGACTTTGACTAATAAACTGTACTAATTGGCCCGACCAAAAATTATAGAAAAAATACATAGGTGGGGACATGAGTCTAGTTTCAGGGAAAAATCACAAAACTGATTTTCGAGTTGTGAAACTCAAGATATGATTTTTGAAGCGACTAGTACTCAGACTGGGCAGTGTCTGGAAAAATTTTTCAAAGTTTGTTAACATCTCGTGTCCGACTCCGGTGTCGGTCTCGGGTTCGGGGTGTTACACTTTGCTTCCTTGAATGGTTTGGGGTGTGTACTCATGCAAGAAGGCAATGTTATAGCCTATGCCTCGAGATAACTAAAGCTACACGAGAGAAATTACCTGACCCATGACTTGGAACTAGCGACTGTAGTGTTCGCGTTGAAGATTTGGAGACACAATTTGTATGGAGAGAAATGTCGGGTATTCACTGACCATAAGAGCTTAAAGTACTTGATGGCTCAAAAGGAGTTGAATTTACGGCAACGCCGATGGTTAGACCTGTTAAAGGATTACAAGTTGATTATTGACTACCATCCAGGGAAGGCCAATGTTGTCGCAGATACATTGAGTAGAAAATAATTATTTGCGCTGAGAGCAATGAATGCCAATATGGCTTTGTCTAATGATGGTTCAGTTCTAACAGAGTTGAGAGCTAGACCGACGTTTCTTCAAGAGATCTGAAAAGCTTAGAAAGGTGATGAGAAATTGCAAGCCAAGAGAATTCAATGTGAGTCGGGAATTAAATCAAATTTTAGTATTAGTACCGATGGATGTATGATGTTCAAAGATAGAGTTTGTGTACCCAAGAACAATGAGCTTATTCGGAAGATCCTAAGAGAGGCACATAGTGGTTGTTTGTCCGTCCACCTGGGTAGTGTGAAAATGTATAATGACCTTAAGAAAATGTATTGGTGGTCAGGTATGAAAAGAGACATTTCTGAGTTTGTCTCCAAGTGCCTAGTATGTCAACAAGTAAAGGCTGAACATCAAGTACCTTCAGGTCTACTTCAGCCTATGATGGTCCCAGAGTGGAAGTGGGATCGGATCACTATGGACTTTGTGACGGGTTTGCCAGTAACCCCGAAAAAGAAAGATGCAGTATGGGTTATTGTGGATAGGCTAACAAGGTCGGCACATTTCATTCCAGTTCGTACCAACTACTTCATTGAGAGACTAGAATGACTTGCTAATTTTCGAGATTGTGAGACTGCACGGGGTGCCCATATCGATTATTTCAGACAAAGACTCGAGATTTACCTCGAGGTTTTGGAAAAAGTTACAAGAGGCATTGGGAACCGAGTTGAGTTTTAGCACAGCTTTTCATCCACAAACCGATGGATAGTCAGAGAGAGTAATACAGATATTAGAGGACATGTTAAGGTGTTGCGTCATTAAGTTCCAAGGCAATTGGGAAAAGTATCTACTGTTGGTTGAATTCGCCTATAATAACAGTTATTAGACAAGTCTTAAAATGGTGCCCTATGAGGCTTTTTATGGATGAAAATGTCGAACGCCCTTATATTGGAATGAGCTCAGAGAGAGTCAAATTCACGGGGTTAATTTAGTCAAAGAAACTGAAGAAAAAATTAAAGTGATTTATGACTGCTTGAAAGTCGCCTTAGATAGACAGAAATCATATGAGGATTTGAAACGAAGGGAAATTGAGTTTCAATGTCGGTGATAAAGTATTTTTGAAAGTATCTCCGTGGAGAAAAGTTCTCAGATTTGGTAGAAAAGGCAAGTTGAGTACTTGTTTCATAGGACCTTATGAGGTTACTGAGAAAGTAGGACCAGTTGCCTACTGATTGGATTTGCCACCAAAGTTGGAGAAGATTCACGATGTGTTTCATGTGTCCATGCTAGGTTGATATAGATCAGACCCTTCGCATGTGATTGAGCCGACTGAGGTTAAAATTCTTCTGGGCATGACTTATGGCGAAGGGCCGGTCAGAATATTAGCTCGGGAATTCAAACAATTGAGAAATAAGAGTATAGCACTTGTGAAAGTTTTGTGACATAGACATGGAGTCGAGGAAGCCACGTGGGAATTCAAAGAGTCTATGAGAGAGCAGTACACAAACTTATTCGCCGGTAAGATTTTTAGGGACGAAAATCCCTAAGGGGGAGAAATGTAACAACCCGATTTAGGGCTTAGTTAGAACAGTGGTCTCGGGACCACAAATTCAAAGTTAACAAGACTATTTTATTATTATTTTGATGTTCTAGCATTAATATATTAGTTCATGAAAATTTTGGTGAGCTAATTTTAATATTTGTGAGCCAATTCGAAAAAAGGACTAAATTGCATATAGTGAAAAAGTCTTAAATTGATAGCTAGGAGTGTTAAATAGTTAAAGAACCAAAATTGGGGGTTTTCAAAGGGCAATTAATCCCTTTTTGAAAGTGCTTGGCCAGCCATAGAGTCAAAGAGAGGGGACAAAATCTTTAAGTTTGGTGTGTTAGGTGACTTAATTTTGACAAAAAATAAAGTAAAGTTGTCATCTTCTCTTTTTTTCTCTCCTACACCACCGAACATTTCAACCATTGTTGGGGTTTAAGAGATTCAAAATTTTCAGCAACTCTGAGCCGTCTCAAGTAAGTGATTTTGATAGTCTCTCTTAATGATTTTTACATTTTTCGACTCCTTAAAGCATAAGCTTTCAAATGAGGGGTTTATTTTGCAAAATGATTAAGAGTTTAGGGTTTTTCCATTATTGGATTTGTAGTGTTTGTTGAGTTTTTATAGAAGAAAATGAGTCCTAGTTGAGTTATAAACAACTTTTGTGAGAGGTGTTAGCATGAAAACACCTAAAGGGACTATTTTGCATAAGTTGCAAAATAGGTGATAAGTGTGTGAAATAGTAGGATTTTGGAGTGGCTATAAGAGTAAAAAGAGATTGGCTAGGCCTAAAATACAATGAAATTCGATAAATCAATTTTTGAGCATAGGGGCAAAATAGTCATTTTGCCAAGGTCTAGGGGCAAAATAGTCATTTTACCTAATACGTGAATTTTGGATTGGCTGATTTTATTTAGTGATTAAATGAGTGTATTTTGCTAATATAGATCAAGATTTTCCAAATCCGAACCTAGATCGGGGGAAAGCTAAGCAAAACAACTAAACCAACCAGTCGTGTACATTTTGTAATCAGAGGTAAGTTGTATATGAATGATGCAACTACATTGCTAATGTATGTGTCAATTTGCTTTTAAATTTAATATAGCATGAATTGCTTGATTGTGGACTTGAGAAATTAGGATGATAATAGAGATAGTAGAGCTCCCGTTGAACATAGGAAATAAACCGGATGTTCATGCTATGACATTAGGGTCACTCGTGTAAGCAGTGTAAGACGATGTCGGGGACATGGCATTGACATTGAGACGAGAGCTAGTGTAAGACATGTCTGGGACATGCATCGGCCTCGAGATGTAAGCCAGTTTAAGACATGACTAGGACATACATCGGCGAAGAAATGATAGTCTGTGTAAGACCATGTCTAGGACATGGCATTGACTTGAGCTATGAGCCAGTGTAAGACCATGTCTGGGACATGGCATCGGCATTGAGACAAGGGCTAGTGTAAGACATGTCTGGGACATGCACCGGCCTCGAGAAATAAGCCAGTGTAAGACATGTCTGGGACATGCATCGGCTAAGTGATAATAGACAGTGTAAGACCATGTCTGGGACATGGCATCGGCACTTAACCCATGTCTGAGGCTTAATGAATACCTGGTGATATTCCGAATGGTTTAATAGTGAGTGTTATGTTCTTGAGCTAATGAGGAAAGTGTAACACCCCGAACCCGAGACCGACACCGGAGTCGGACACGAGATGTTAACAAACTTTGAAAAATTTTTCCAGACACTGCCCAGTCTGAGTACTAGTCGCTTCAAAAATCATATCTTGAGTTTCACAACTCGAAAATCAGTTTTGTGATTTTTCCATGAAACTAGACTCATATCCCCACCTATGTATTTTTTTCTAGAATTTTTGGTCAGGCCAATTAGTACAGTTTATTAGTCAAAGTCTCCCATGTTACAGGGGTCGACTACACTGACCTTTTCCCATTACGACTTGGATATCTCTCTCCACAGAGCTTCAATACTGATGCCGTTTGTTTCTATGGAAACTAAACTCAGAGAGGAATCCATACATATATGGTATGACCCCTAATTCTCTCTGGTCAATTTATAGTGAATTTCCAAAGTCGGAACAGGGAATCCAGAAACTGTTCTGGCCCTGTTCCACAAGAACCGTAATATCTCTTACTGTACTGTTCATATGATTGTTTCGTTACTTTCATATGAAAGTAGATTCATCAAGGTTCGATTACATAATTTATTCACTATTTAATTCCACTCCTACGAATTCTTGTGATTTTTCCAATCCACACCACTGCTGCTGTCAGCCTCTGTTTTCAAAGTAAACCTTACCTATTTTCGGGGTTTCATGGACCAACTAGGGCCTTGTCATACATATGCCCACATATGATCATACTTAGCCATTCCAATGGCTGATCATTTGCTCAACACTTCCATTCCAACTATAGTTACATCATGAAACCATCTATACATTCATAAACACGAATGGTCTAATGCCATACTCCACTTCTACAAGCCATTTTCGCATGGCTGTACACTTATACATTTCATAAAGTACTCGAAAAACAACAATGGGTAGTCCTATACATGCCATATCAAAATTCAACCAAAATAGTACCCAAAAGAGCCTTTGATAGTGTGGGCGACTTCGACTTCAAGATCCCGAGTCCGATAGCTGGAGAACCAAAAATCTATAAAACAGAGGAGCAGTGTAACGAGTAAGCAATTTATGCTTAGTAAGTTTTGAGCAAGGAATTCCAGCATAAACAAAGAATAACACACATTTAGCTAAACGGAATATTTCATAATACGCAATTTACCGATATCAAACTTGCTTCACAACATTAACAACCCTTATGTACATACACAATAGACTAACTTAGCCGAAGGCCGGTAGCTCGTTTATCAACTGAGCGAACATTTATTTGTAAGGGCTCGATTAAATTCAACACATACGTAACATATCCCCATATTGGGATGTTTTTCGAGTATTCGCTGGAATTTTACAGCAAGCTCATTCATTACCAAATCACGTACCTTCGGGATTTAACCGGATATAGCTCCTCGTTCAAATGCCTTCGGGACATAGCCCGGTTTTAGTAACTCACACAATGCCTTCGGGACATAACCCGGATTTAATAACTCGCACGAATGCCTTCGGGACTTAACCCGGATTTAGTATCTCGCACAAAGGCCTTCGGATCTTAGTCCGGATATATTCACTTAGCACAAAGCCTTCGGGACTTAGCCCGGACAGCATTCAATTAATCATGCACATCTAACAATAATTCATGGCACATTCATATTTCATTTTCATTTGCGAAACTCAAACACAAGGCACATATCATCCTTGCACATTCGGCTCAATAGCCACACATAGAGCATGATTTAATCACATCGTAATTTAAGCTCTCTTACTCAAGAACTTACCTCGGGTGTTGTCGAACGATTCCGCTAGCTATTCAACCACTTTTTCCTTCCCTTTATCGGATTTATTTCCCTTTTTGCTCTTGAGCTTAGCCTAGCTACATGCATGGCCGAATCTCTTCACCTTTCTTCTTCTTTTCTCCTTAAAATTTTTGGCCAAGGATGAACCAAAGGATGAGAAATTTTTTTCTTTGTTTTTCTTTCTAATTTAGGCTAAATGAAGGTGAGAAAAGGATGAACAAAGATCTTCTCCTCTCTTTTCTTTAGCTCACGGCAATGGGGGGGAAAAGAATCAACTACACACTTTTTTTTTTGTGTATTCATCATACTCCTTTTCATTATTTAATTTCCATGCCTATTATTTTATTTTTTTCCACCCATGATGCACCAACAAAACATGTCTATGACATGTCTTGGCCATCAAACTTGGTCTACCATGCTTGTCATGGCCGGCCACTACTAGTAGGGGGGGGAATTTGACATGCAAGTCCCCCCTTTGTCCACATGCACTAATAGGTCCTCACACATTGACCTATCACATTTTAGAATTTTCTCACATAAGTCCTATTGACTAAATTCACATGAAATCAACCAAATTGAAGCTTGAAATTTTCACACATTCATAATTACATATTCTAGACAATAAGTATCACATTCAAACATTTCGGTGACTCGGTTTAGCGGTCCCGAAACCACTTCCCGACTAGGGTCAACTTTGGGCTGTCACAACTCTCCCCCACTTAAGAAATTTTCGTCCCCGAAAATCTTACCGGTAAATAGGTTTGGGTATCGTTCTTTCATCGAGCTCTCGGTCTCCCAAGTAGCTTCCTCGATCCCGTGTTTGAGCCATAACACCTTTACTAGCGGAACTCTTTTGTTTCGCAACTCCTTCACTTCACGAGCTAGGATACGCATCGGTTCTTCTTCATAGCTCATGTCGACTTGAATTTCAACCTCTGATGGGCTAATTATATGCGATGGATCAGATCGATAGCGTCGAAGCATCGAAACATGAAAGACGTCATGAATCTTTTCAAGCTCCGGGGGCAAAATCAATCTATACGCAACCGGACCAACTCGTTCGGAGATTTCGTACGGCCCAATGAATCTTGGGCTCAACTTGCCCTTACGGCCGAACCTGAGTATCTTTTTCCAAGGTGAAACCTTAAGGAACACTTTGTCTCCCACCTGATACTCGATGTCTTTTCGTTTCAAATCTGCGTATGACTTCTGACGATCCGTGGCTACCTTCAGACTTTCACGGATTACCTTTACTTTCTGTTCAGCATCTTTAATCAAATCAACTCCGAAAATTTTACTTTCACCGAGCTCGGTCCAAAACAATGGTGTACGGCATTTACGACCGTACAAAGCCTCGT
This sequence comes from Gossypium hirsutum, assembly GCF_007990345.1. Lineage (NCBI taxonomy): Eukaryota > Viridiplantae > Streptophyta > Magnoliopsida > Malvales > Malvaceae > Gossypium > Gossypium hirsutum. Next base: position 91,944,363 of record NC_053425.1, read on the forward strand.
AAGGTGCCATCTTAATACTTGATTGAAAACTATTGTTGTAAGCGAATTCAATCAAAGGTAAATACCGTTCCCATGAACTACTGAACTCGAGGATGCAACATCTCAACATATCCTCAAGTATCTGAATTATCCGCTCGGATTGACCATCGGTTTGGGGGTGAAAAGCAGTGCTAAAATGCAGCTTGGTACCCAGAGCTTCTTGCAATTTCTTCCAAAATCGTGAGGTGAATCTCGGATCTCTATCCGACACGATAGAAACAGGTACCCCGTGTAATCTCACAATTTGATAAACGTACAATTCAGCTAGTTTATCCAATGAAAAATCTGTACGTACGGGGATGAAATGAGCCGACTTAGTCAGTCTATCAACAACAACCCATATCGCATCCTTCTTACTTGCTGACAAGGGCAGTCCGGACACAAAGTCCATTGTAACTCGATCCCATTTCCACTCGGGTATCATGATCGGCTGGAGTAATCCTGAAGGCACTTGATGTTCCGCTTTCACTTGTTGACATATTAAACATCTCGAAACAAAGTCGGAGATGTCCCGTTTCATACCATGCCACCAAAATTGACGTTTCAAATCGTTGTACATTTTCGTACTCCCCGGGTGAATTGACATTCGGCTACAATGGGCTTCGTTCAGAATCATCGAAATGAGTTCCGAATTCCTTGGAACACACAAACGATTTCTGAACCTCACACAATCATCATCATCAATTTGAAACTCCGATTCCTCGTTCGTAAAACACTTAGCCCGTTTTGCAACCAATTCATCATCGACTTTCTGAGCTTCACGAATTTGGTGAGTCAATAATGGTTTAGCTTTTAATTCAGCTACTAGCACATTGTCTGGTAGAACAGACAAATGCACGTTCATCGCTCGTAAAGCAAACAATGACTTCCGGCTTAAGGCGTCCGCAACCACGTTAGCCTTTCCCGGGTGGTAATCAATGACAAGCTCGTAATCTTTCAACAACTCAAGCCAACGTCTTTGTCGCAGATTCAAGTCTCGTTGAGTCATCAAATATTTGAGACTTTTGTGATCCGAAAATACATGGCACTTCTCACCAAACAGATAATGTCGCCATATTTTTAAAGCAAACACGATGGCAGCTAGTTCGAGATCATGGGTCGGATAATTCCTCTCGTGTGGCTTCAATTGTCTCGACGCATAGGCCACGACTCGACCTTCTTGCATCAATACGCAACCCAACCCAAGTAGGGATGCGTCACTATAAATGACAAACTCTTTACCTGATTCGGGTTGCACCAAAATTGGAGCTTCAGTCAAATGAGTTTTCAGTTGGTCGAAACTTTTCTGACATTTCTCCGTCCACTCGAACTTAACATCCTTTTGAAGTAGCTTCGTCATTGGTGTGGCTATCATCGAGAAACCTTTCACAAATCGTCGGTAATAACCGGCGAGCCCCAAAAAGCTCCGAACTTCAGTAATATTTCTCGGAGGTTTCCAGTCAAGTATGGCTGAAATTTTGTTCGGGTCAACTCGAATACCCGACGCGGATACCACATGACCCAAGAAGCTAACCTCTCTTAACCAGAACTCACACTTACTGAACTTAGCATATAACTGCTTATCCCGCAAAATTTGCAGCACTAGCCTCAGATGCTCAGCATGTTCGGTCTCATCTCTTGAATAGACCAAAATGTCATCAATGAACACAACTACGAACCGATCCAAATACGGTCTGAAGATCCGATTCATCAAATCCATAAATACTGCAGGGGCATTAGTGAGCCCAAACGGCATCACTAAGAATTAGTAGTGACCATATCTCGTTCTGAAGGCAGTTTTAGGAATATCTGAATCTCGAATTCGCAACTGATAATAGCCCGATCTCAAATCTATTTTTGAGAACACTGAGGCTCCCTTCAGTTGGTCGAACAAATCATCGATGCGCGGCAACGGATATTTGTTCTTTATCGTCACTTTATTCAGCTGACGATAGTCAATGCACAACCTCATGGTTCCGTCCTTCTTTTTCACGAACAATACTGGTGCACCCCAAGGTGAGAAACTTGGTCGAGCGAAACCTCTATCCGTCAGTTCTTGCAACTGAGCTTTCAACTCCTTTACCTCGGTTGGTGCCATACGATACGGAGCTATCGAAATCGGCGTAGTCCCAGGTACAAGCTCAATACCAAACTCTACCTCCCGAACAGGTGGTAAACCCGGTAATTCTTCCGAAAAAACATCCGGGTATTCACAAACCACCGGCACAGATTCGGGTTTCTTTTCTAATTCTTTGTCATCAAGTACATACGCAAGGTATGCTTCGCACCCTTTTCTTACATATTTCTGTGTCAACATTGCTGATATTACAGCTGGCATCCCCTCCAAGTCCGCAGACTCAATTCGGACTACTTCGTTATTTGCGCACCTCAAATCAATAGTCTTGCTCTTGCAATTCACAATCGCATCATGCGCGGTCAACCAATCCAAACCAAGGATAACATCAAATTCTTCAAACAGCAAAAGCATCAAGTCCGCCGGAAAACAGGAACCTCGAATTTCCAGGGGACATTTCTCATACACTTTGTCGACAAGCACGTAATGACCCAAGGGATTTGACACCCGAATTATGAACTCAGTAGACTCAATAGGTAAAGTCTTACTGGATGCTAAGGTTTCACATATGTAAGAATGAGTAGAACCGGGGTCAATCAAAGCAATTACATTAGTATCAAAGAGAGTGAATGTACCGGTAATAACATCAGGCGAAGAAGCATCCTCGCGGGCACGTATAGCATAAGCTCTAGCAGGCGCACGAGCTTCGGATCTGGTTATATCATCTCTAGATCCTCTCTGACCACCACTAGCATTGCCCGTATTTCCAGATGGTCTACCTCGAGCAGTGGTAGCACCCGGTTTCCCACTCTGATTTTCATTCTGTTCAAACAACCTCGGGCAATCTTTAATGAAGTGGTCAACTGATCCGCACTTGTAACAGGAGCGGTCAGGGAATCTACAACTCCCCGAATGCCATTTACCGCAATATCGACATTTCGTTCTATCTCGACGTTCATTCCCAACACTGGCGACCGAAGTGCCTCGTGTACCCACAGGGGGTCGATCACGATCTCGTCTAAAAAGGCCCGAAGTGCCTCTAAACTGGCCCGCATCATCTCGAAATCTCTTCGATGTCTGTTGAAGAGACCTTCGCGAGGATCTTTTACGAAACTCTCCAGTTCCCTCATCAACTCTTTGCTTTTCTTTTCTAAGCTCTTCGGCTTTACAAGCTCGTTCAACAAGTACCACGAACTCTCGTATTTCAAGAACGCCAACGAACATTTTTATATCTTCATTCATCCCATCCTCGAAGCGTTTACACATAATAGCTTCGGACGAAACACATTCCCGAGCGTATTTGCTAAGTCTAACAAATTTTCGCTCGTAATCAGTAACCGACATGGAGCCTTGCTTAAGCTCAAGAAATTCCTTCCGTTTTTGATCAACAAATCTCTGACTGATATACTTTTTCCGAAACTCAGTTTGGAAAAACTCCCAAGTTACTTGCTCTCGGGGCACAACAGAAGTCAGAGTATTCCACCAATAGTAGGCAGAATCACGTAGCAAGGAGATAGCACACTTTAGGCATTCATCGGGTGTACAAGATAGCTCATCGAGTACCCGGATAGTGTTGTCCAGCCAAAATTCAGCTTGCTCGGCATCATCGCTATCCATAGCCTTAAATTCAGTAGCCCCATGTTTTCGGATTCTGTCAACTGGGGGCTTATTTGACCTTATTTGGTCCGTTACCGGTGGTATTGTAGGTGCGGGGGAAGTATTTGTCGGGAATGGAGGTTGTGGAACAGCCATATTAGTTCGAATGTATTGGTTGAACCAATCATTCATCACGCTATAGAATGCTTGTCTAGCTTCATCATTCGGATTACTAGCATTAGGTTGAGAGTCTACCGGCACTGTCCCTTGTGCGGGAGCAGGCGCTACACTCTCAAGATCATCAGCTACCTCTCGGTCACGATCGGGATCCATTACAATAAACACATTTACAATTGTCAGAAATCACCACACTATCAAGTAATCACATAAAATGACATGTATAGCTAGACCCAACACATTACGGTAGTCCTAGAATCGACTAAACCGTAGCTCTGATACCAATTTAATGTAACACCCCGAACCCGAGACCGACACCGGAGTCGGACACGAGATGTTAACAAACTTTGAAAAATTTTTCCAGACACTGCCCAGTCTGAGTACTAGTCGCTTCAAAAATCATATCTTGAGTTTCACAACTCGAAAATCAGTTTTGTGATTTTTCCCTGAAACTAGACTCATATCCCCACCTATGTATTTTTTTCTAGAATTTTTGGTCAGGCCAATTAGTACAGTTTATTAGTCAAATCTCCCATGTTACAGGGGTCGACTACACTGACCTTTTCCCATTACGACTTGGATATCTCTCTGCACAGAGCTTCAATACTGATGCCGTTTGTTTCTATGGAAACTAGACTCAGAGAGGAATCCATACATATATGGTATGACCCCTAATTATCTCTGGTCAATTTATAGTGAATTTCCAAAGTCAGAACAGGGAACCCAGAAACTGTTCTGGCCCTGTTCCACAAGAACCCAAATATCTCTTACTGTACTGTTCATATGATTGTTTCGTTACTTTCATATGAAAGTAGATTCATCAAGGTTCGATTACATAATTTATTCACTATTTAATTCCACTCCTACGAATTCTTGTGATTTTTCCAATCCACACCACTGCTGCTGTCAGCCTCTGTTTTCAAAGTAAACCTTACCTATTTTCGGGGTTTCATGGACCAACTAGGGCCTTGTCATACATATGCCCACATATGATCATACTTAGCCATTCCAATGGCTGATCATTTGCTCAACACTTCCATTCCAACTATAGTTACATCATGAAACCATCTATACATTCATAAACACGAATGGTCTAATGCCATACTCCACTTCTACAAGCCATTTTCGCATGGCTGTACACTTATACATTTCATAAAGTACTCGAAAAACAACAATGGGTAGTCCTATACATGCCATATCAAAATTCAACCAAAATAGTACCCAAAAGAGCCTTTGATAGTGTGGGCGACTTCGACTTCAAGATCCCGAGTCCGATAGCTGGAGAACCAAAAATCTATAAAACAGAGGAGCAGTGTAACGAGTAAGCAATTTATGCTTAGTAAGTTTTGAGCAAGGAATTCCAGCATAAACAAAGAATAACACACATTTAGCTAAACGGAATATTTCATAATACGCAATTTACCGATATCAAACTTGCTTCACAACATTAACAACCCTTATGTACATACACAATAGACTAACTTAGCCGAAGGCCGGTAGCTCGTTTATCAACTGAGCGAACATTTATTTGTAAGGGCTCGATTAAATTCAACACATACGTAACATATCCCCATATTGGGATGTTTTTCGAGTATTCGCTGGAATTTTACAGCAAGCTCATTCATTACCAAATCACGTACCTTCGGGATTTAACCGGATATAGCTCCTCGTTCAAATGCCTTCGGGACATAGCCCGGTTTTAGTAACTCACACAATGCCTTCGGGACATAACCCGGATTTAATAACTCGCACGAATGCCTTCGGGACTTAACCCGGATTTAGTATCTTGCACAAAGGCCTTCGGATCTTAGTCCGGATATATTCACTTAGCACAAAGCCTTCGGGACTTAGCCCGGACAGCATTCAATTAATCATGCACATCTAACAATAATTCATGGCACATTCATATTTCATTTTCATTTGCAAAACTCAAACACAAGGCACATATCGTCCTTGCACATTCGGCTCAATAGCCACACATAGAGCATGATTTAATCACATCGTAATTTAAGCTCTCTTACTCAAGAACTTACCTCGGGTGTTGTCGAACGATTCCGCTAGCTATTCAACCACTTTTTCCTTCCCTTTATCGGATTTATTTCCCTTTTTGCTCTTGAGCTTAGCCTAGCTACATGCATGGCCGAATCTCTTCACCTTTCTTCTTCTTTCCTCCTTAAAATTTTTGGCCAAGGATGAACCAAAGGATGAGAAATTTTTTTCTTTGTTTTTCTTTCTAATTTAGGCTAAATGAAGGTGAGAAAAGGATGAACAAAGATCTTCTCCTCTCTTTTCTTTAGCTCACGGCAATGGGGGGGAAAAGAATCAACTACACACTTTTTTTTTTGTGTATTCATCATACTCCTTTTCATTATTTAATTTCCATGCCTATTATTTTATTTTTTTCCACCCATGATGCACCAACAAAACATGTCTATGACATGTCTTGGCCATCAAACTTGGTCTACCATGCTTGTCATGGCCGGCCACTACTAGTAGGGGGGGAATTTGACATGCAAGTCCCCCCTTTGTCCACATGCACTAATAGGTCCTCACACATTGACCTATCACATTTTAGAATTTTCTCACATAAGTCCTATTGACTAAATTCACATGAAATCAACCAAATTGAAGCTTGAAATTTTCACACATTCATAATTACATATTCTAGATAATAAGTATCACATTCAAACATTTCGGTGACTCGGTTTAGCGGTCCCGAAACCACTTCCCGACTAGGGTCAACTTTGGGCTGTCACAGAAAGTATAACCGTGTTGGGAATGATGCAGGTACCTAATTGGTACGTATGAGATATGAGCTCAATATATATATAATGTGACTTGTATGGATGGTAGTGAGTAAGTTACACCTATGCCTACTTTGGTGTTATGAGCATGTTGATTACGAATAAATGTTGTGGTATGCTTATTTATATGTGACTTACTAAGCTTTATGCTTACTCCCTTTTCTTCCCCTTTCCTTTCAGTGCCGCTTAACTAGCTTAGGGATCACCAGAAGTCAGAGATATCGATCACACTATCAGCCGAAACAATCGGTATAGTTGGATTTATATTTTTGAATATGGCATGTATACGGTTAGAATTTATTATTTTGATCTTTGAGAATTGGCCAAATATGTTGGCTTGGGATAGATCCCACATTTTGTATTAAGGTATGACTGATGGCTAATATTTATTTTGGGCTTATAAAAGATGCATGCTCATGGTTGAGTAAATTTCTATTGTCGCTGATTTGATTGTGGAAATCATGCTTGATTTGGTTGGTTGGCATTTGCATGAAAATTGGTATGCAAGGGTGGCAATGAGGCTTGGTAAATAGCCTTATATTGTCCACACGGGTAGGTACACGAGTGTGTGTCTGGGCCGTTTGTGACACACAGTCAGCCCTATGGGCGTGTGGTCCAGCCATGTGTCCCCTGCACGTAAAAATTTCAAGTCGGTATGCATGATAATAAACAAGGCCTAGTACATGGGCGTGTGCCATGGCCGTGTGATATTTTGGGGTTGCTGATGTCAGAAACAGAATACCCAAGTTTTTGGGCATGGGCTAAGACACGGGCGTGTCATGGCCGTGTGAGGGACATGGGCCATTGACACAGGCATGGGTCTGGCCGTGTGAAAACCCTTGTAGGTGTGATTTAGAATTTAATTCCACACGGGTGTGGGGCAGGTCGTGTTACCCTCCCACACGGGTGTGTTACCCTTCCATACAGGCATGTGCCCTGTTCTAAAGGCAAATTTCTTAAGGTTGCTTTACGGCCCCGAAATGGTTCCAAATAGTTTCAATGGTCGATTTGGGGCTCGTAGACCCATAATAAGAAGTTTAAGGTAGAAATTGAAGTAGTTTTAACTTGGATCAAGTCTCGGTGACTTGAGATTATTCCGATGCATGACATCATGTTAGGTAATGCCTTGTACTCTGCCCCAGCATGGGTTACGGGTATAGGGTGTTACACTTGTATTCTTTATATCATTTGGAACATTTAATTCTTTTAATGCCTATTTATAGTGTTATATATAGAACTTAGTAGTTTAATCATAAAAAAAATTAAAATCACCTATCCTCATGCCAAATTTATTGTAAATACAAGTAACATATGCAAATGTTGCTAACCAATCACTTGTATTTTTACAAGCTCAAACACACCAATGACAAGAAAAATCAAAGAAAAGCATGAATGTTGAAAACAAAAATTTTCTACGGTGGAAAGATAAGAAAAGAAGTTACCCGATTGATCGCGATAGTTCCATAGGCTATTGGTGGGTACTTCCTTCTTTGATTAATTAAAGCTTGAATTGTTTGTGCCTCCTTCATGTTGGGTTCCTTGGAATGACGGAAATACACAATTGCAACAAGTAATGAAGTGATAAGTAAATGTCGAGTTATTGTACCCATAGGGACTGTGGAAAGAATTATTTATGAATGCAATTTAAAACAATTTGGTGAAAAAAATATTTTTTTTTAAAAAGGTGATTAAAAAAAGATTTTAAACTAAATAAAAATAAAAGTTCTAGTGCATGATTTCAAAATATGATTTAATCTAGATGACATAATTGTGTTGGATTAATTACATCTCTTTAACTTAGAATTATTAAACTCATGTTAATGTTATTACGAATAAATTCACGGGAACTCGGTAATTTGCTAACTTATTAACATACTCACCTACACAAATCCATTAATCTCTTAACGTATCCCTATGCTAATTCAATCGATTAAATAGATTCTAATAAGCAAACATGTTATTGCACATACATACTCATTAAATTGAACTAATCTCTTTCATATTTCTATGTTAATTCAAATGATTAATTAAATCACATAAACACATAAAAGACTATGTGATACGAGTCACAAAAGCCCAAATTCTTGAAGGCGAGGCCCAATAAGCAAATTCCCAGCCCAATCAAGAAATCCATCCATACTTAGTTGAAAATCAGGCCAAATTGTCAAAGTGGCCCAAGTTGTAAAGTTTTATTTTTATTTTTATTTATTTATTTACTTAGTTTAAATTTTTATGTCAATATTCAGTCCAAGAGTCCCAGATAAAATGACCTTTTACCGAATTTCCATATTAAAATAATTAGGAGTTTTTTTTATTTTAGTTTTCTAATTAGATTAGGACTAGTTATAAGGCCTATTTAAAGGCATGGCTGTCCACCTTGTTAAACACTTATCATTATTATTAAAATTTCAGATTTGTTGAGAGCAGAATTTTCTTTGAGTTTTCTCCAAGATTTCTCTCTTGAGTTTTCTTTAGAAGTTGTTTTAACAATCTTGTGATTGTGGGAGCCATCTTCAACCTTCTTCTTGCCATTGATATTCTTTGGAGGGGAGATTAGAGCCGTTTGAAGGGAGTTGTGAGATCTTTCGAGATTTCAAGGCTTCTTAGGACTTATCTTTTAATTTCTTACTGTCAATTCTTTCTTTATTTCTACTTGTGCTGAATCATTATCTAATCTATTTTCTGTTCTTATTGTGTTTTCAGCCTTTTTCTATCTTAAGGAATCAGCCCAGAAATCCCCAATTTTTAGGGTTTTTCCATACTCTTTTTGGGTGAAATTAGATTGTCGAAATTTGGGGAAAACTATCTTGGTGTTCAATTGGGCAGAATCACAATCTCCTTGAGGGTTTCAAGAACCCTAACACTTATTTCTATTCTCAATTTGATTCTTTGCTGATTTGGGGATTTTATTTCAGATCTGAAAATTAAAAAATCTAATCTTTTAATTTTCTGTTTCGTTTCAGATCTAATTGTTTAGGGTTTTCGTAGGAGTTTCCCGTGACTTGGCAACTCGATCTTGGTCCGCGCGCAACCCCGTATCATTTGGTATCAGATTTTGGGCGTTTTGGGTGTTCTTGGTTGATTTCTAAACTGATCTCTATTTTTTAAATTACAAACAGCAGTTTTACCCAGAAAAATTTTTGAAAAAAATTCATTTGAGTGGGTAAATGTTTTCTGATTGATCTGAAATTTTACATACATATTTTTGGCACTGTTATTGAATATACAAAAATATTTCCCGCAAAAAAATTAGTCGAAAAAGTAAAAAAATTGAAAAAAGACGAAATCCAATAAAAAATTAAAAAAATATTCAGCGGGTTGAATTTGGTGCCCAAATTTTTCAGATCAAAAATTCAATATTTGAAGACATTCCAGATTTAATTTTGTGATTTTCGGAGATCGGGAACACCTCGAACGAAGTTGTCAAGTTACTCCGCAGTTTTTCGGGTTTTCTGTTTTCAGCAATTTTTATTGATTCTTAGCTGTAGGTTTTCATTTGTTTACCTTTATTCTTCCTTTACGTTATCTAACACCTTCTTGTTTCTTGTGTTAGTAGGATTTAAACGTGTGCACAACTTCTTCCTAGGTGCAACACGAATCAATTGGTGTCTCGTCAGTTTTTGGCATCCTAGTGCAAATTAGGATTCTTTGGTAGTTTGGTTCACACTCTCTAATTGGTTGATATAAACTCTGATAAAGAACTCACAAGATTGAATTCGACCTCATTGAGAATTTGATTTTTTCTTTTTGAGTGATTAACGGTGAGGTTTGATAACTTTTATTTTTGAGTGTTGAGTGTTTTGCAGGTTTTAAAAAAAAATGTCTACAGGTGATAATAATAGTGACATATTTAAAAAATTCCAACAACAGTTGGATGAACAGGCTGCTGCTCTTCGAGCTTTGACTGCTACCATCAATGAGGTGCAATTGAATCAAGAACCTCAATATCGAAATCCAATCAAAGAAGATAGGGATAACCAACCCCAGAGGCGCGGCCCTCGACGTGTCACTAGAATGGATGATGATTTTCATGATCGTGGACAATCATCTTTGGCAAAACCAAAGAGCGAGCAGCAACGAGAACATCTCTTTCATACTCGCTGCCATGTACAAGGTAAGCTTTGTAGAGTTATTATTGATGGTGAAAGTTGCTCGAACATAGCCAGCACGACGATGGTGGAAAAGCTTTGCTTAACCACTACCAAGCATCCACAACCTTATCAACTACAAGGGCTTAGCAACGAAGGCCAATTTAGGGTCACTCAACAAGTGCGCATCGCATTTTCTATCGGTAAGTATCAAGACGAAGTTGTGTGCGACGTAATGCCTATTCAAGCCTGCCATTTGTTGCTAGGAGAACCGTGGCAACTGGATCGAAAAGTCACTCACGATGGTCGTACCAATAGGTATTCTTTCAAGCATCAAGGAAAGAAACTCACCTTAGTGCCGCTCACTCTGGAACAAGTCCATGAGGACCAAATCAAACTGAAAAATTCTGTTAAAACAAGTGAGGAAAAAGAAAAAGAGAATGAAAAAGAGCAAAAAGAGATTGAGAGTGAAAAGGAATGTGAAACAGAAAAGAAAATTGAAAAAGAAGTTGAAGAAAGAAGAGAAAATGAGTTAGAAAAAGAAACAAAAGAAAAAGACGAGGAAAGGCTAGTGAGGAATGTTTCCACTAACCAAGATATGAATTTTTCTTGTGTTGCTACTTTTCAGGTTCCTGAAAGATCGAAAGATAACTTTCAACTTCAATACCTCTCAAATGAAAGACGCTTTCATACGATCAACTTAGGCAAAGATGAAATCACACTACATGATCCCGAAGGTAAGCGAGGTAAGGAAATTTTAGAAACCGAGTCCAGTGCAGATTTGAAAATTATTAATAAAACTTTTGGTGACTTAGTTCTTAAAAGATCCCCTCATTTTGATCCGATTAATTGTTACTCTTCGATTGTGGTTGATAAAGTCATTACGAAAAGAAGCGTGATTTGTTATTCTCTTGATTTACCTTGTGTAAAATCCTCGAATTTGTCCAAATCTGTTTTGGAGAATAAGGTAACGAAATTTTCCAAATTTGTTTTCAATTTATATTCGTGCCTTAAACAGTTTATGTGGTTGTACATGAAGTTTGAGTTCCATTTGACAAAGGTTAACTCAACAACGGAGATTCGACTACACTATGCCCTCGATGAGCGAAGGTTTGTTTTAAATGAAAAAGGTAAAATCGACCCTTATTCTTCTGCTTATCGAGGCAAGATGCTTGAAACCTTTGAAACACTTTTGTACTCCTCGGATAGTGATAAAGATCGTGTTGATGAACACTTAGATCGAAACGTGCTTGACTGTCCTATTTTATTTATTGATGATCTATCTGTTTTGATGGTTGATAAAAAGATTCTTGTTTTTGATAATGCATGTGTGAGTGAATCTATAGACCGTCGATTAATGCATGGTATGATTATGCAACTCTGTGAACCATGTGAATCTTTTCAAATACCTACTTGTGACGATTATGTTTACCATTTGATTTATTACTCGCAATTTATTCATGGTTTGTGGGAACAATGTGAGACGACTGAATGCCTTAAAACATGTCCATCTTTGTTTCAAATATTTGACGAGGCAGTGGTGAGTAAATTAGATTGTTTGCATGGTAATCTGAATCTGTCCATTCACATGCGTTATACCTGTTCTGTTATGCTTATGATTGGACTACAAGCTTGTTTCCGTTGCTATTTACTATCTCATGGCTATTCTTTTCAGTGGACTCAATTGCCATTAGTCCCGTTCGATAGAGGAAAGTCGAGTTCATTTGATTTTTCAGATTCGAGGACGAATCTTTTTGAGGAAGGGGGGAATGATACGAGTCACAAAAGCCCAAATTCTTGAAGGCGAGGCCCAATAAGCAAATTCCCAGCCCAATCAAGAAATCCATCCATACTTAGTTGAAAATCAGGCCAAATTGTCAAAGTGGCCCAAGTTGTAAAGTTTTATTTTTATTTTTATTTATTTATTTACTTAGTTTAAATTTTTATGTCAATATTCAGTCCAAGAGTCCCAGATAAAATGACCTTTGACCGAATTTCCATATTAAAATAATTAGGAGTTTTTTTTATTTTAGTTTTCTAATTAGATTAGGACTAGTTATAAGGCCTATTTAAAGGCATGGCTGTCCACCTTGTTAAACACTTATCATTATTATTAAAATTTCAGATTTGTTGAGAGCAGAATTTTCTTTGAGTTTTCTCCAAGATTTCTCTCTTGAGTTTTCTTTAGAAGTTGTTTTAACAATCTTGTGATTGTGGGAGCCATCTTCAACCTTCTTCTTGCCATTGACATTTTTTGGAGGGGAGATTAGAGCCGTTTGAAGGGAGTTGTGAGATCTTTCGAGATTTCAAGGCTTCTTAGGACTTATCTTTTAATTTCTTACTGTCAATTCTTTCTTTATTTCTACTTGTGCTGAATCATTATCTAATCTATTTTCTGTTCTTATTGTGTTTTCAGCCTTTTTCTATCTTAAGGAATCAGCCCAGAAATCCCCAATTTTTAGGGTTTTTCCATACTCTTTTAGGGTGAAATTAGATTGTCGAAATTTGGGGAAAACTATCTTGGTGTTCAATTGGGCAGAATCACAATCTCCTTGAGGGTTTCAAGAACCCTAACACTTATTTCTATTCTCAATTTGATTCTTTGCTGATTTGGGGATTTTATTTCAGATCTGAAAATTAAAAAATCTAATCTTTTAATTTTCTGTTTCATTTCAGATCTAATTGTTTAGGGTTTTCGTAGGAGTTTCCCGTGACTTGGCAACTCGATCTTGGTCCGCGCGCAACCCCGTATCACTATGTGAGGTAACAAGGTATCCTTACCTTGAAATAGTTTAATCACAATAATCTTGCAAGTTATGCAAGGCAAATGTATCGCTAGATACAATGCTAATTTAATCTTCAGTCACCTTAGAAAAATAAACATGCACTGATTAAGTATTGTGTCAATTAATTACAATTTCAATCCATTTAAATAATTAATTCATTAGTTCCCTCACGATTATAATGCAAGAATAACTTAGGCATGATTTTACTTAATCAAGCATTTTACCGAGGCCTATAATAGCATAAACACAATTTTAATAATGTAAGAGGACGAAATGCAATCAACCCACCACGAATTAAATTCAAGATAAACTGATTAAATTAACCATTCCAACAACATAAATATTCATAGATATGTTCATCACAAAAACAACAAAATTTAAAGAGATAGGGAACAAGAATCAAATCTGGTGTTTTTCCGTGGCTTGACTAGGTTGCTCCATTCTTCCTTCTTTGTTGTCCTTGCTGATCAAGGCTGCTATGAACACTCAATTGATGCTCCAAAATGTGTGAAGAATATCCCTTTCTCAAGAGGAGAAATAGGCAAAAGAGCAAGGAACTTTGAATGGGAAAATGAGAGAAAAAGTGAAAGAGGATAAAAGAATTGTGAGAGAAGAGATGTGAATGTGGGATGTGTTGAATGATCAGCCAATGGGGGTTTTTATAGCTGAATGTGGCAGCTGAAATTTGCTAAAAATAGCAGCCAAAGAGCTACCCCTTGGTCGGCCTCCTATGTGGCAAAGTTGATGGCTTCAACTTTGCTAAAAATGGCTTGGGGCAAATCTACAAACCACCAATTTTGGAAAGGTTTAATTGCAATTTGAACAAGTATTCAAGGGCTTCTTTGCAGCTTAAATAATTAGCTAATGAGCTGAATTGGATCAGCACTTGGACAGTTTTGGGCTGTCCTTTTCTTGGCCGGTTTAGTTTACTCGGTTCGGTTTAATCGAACCACTTCTTCATAATTACTTTACTATAATTTATTAACCCAAATTAAATTGGATAAAAATTAAAAATAATTATATTATGAATAAATACATATAATTTTGGACTATCTTCGGCTTAAATTTAATTTGCCTTGATACTTCAAATTGCTTCTCGGTTTCGTGCTTCTAGTAGTGTTCGTCAAGCCATTTTTCGCCCTCTGTGCAAATCTGTCGAAAATAACCAAAATTCATAAAAAATAATAATGAAATTAAATAAAATTTAACATGTACATATTTTAAGTGCACTTTAATTATTTTATAAAAATTAATTATTTTTCGACAAGAATTTAACCGAATTTGCATGAATTTAAGTTAAAAAGGGTATGAAAAAGTGTGTAAATTTTTGTGTTTCCACAACCCCAAACTTAATTCATTGCTCGTCCCAAGTAATGCATAAATTGAAAAGAATTTCTCATAAACACCTTTGAAAAATTTCTTCAAAATAACATTCTTCCCAGAATTATGAATTTATTATACCTATGCTCAAAAATAAGAAATTTGATAGTTATGCTTACTTTAGTATACATATCGTTCAAATTAATCTCAATCATTCTTATGATAGCAAAAATTAGACTAAATGCTTCCTAATAAAGTCACATTAAACCTTACCAATTTAATTTTATTCCCTTATTCAAGATTAAGCTGCAATCATTAAGTGTAACTTATGCCTTCATATGTTGAACGTAACAATTTCTCTCCACTAATGTAGGTAGCATTGGAACTTTGAATCAATAGGTCTTTAACAAGGTTGTAACGTGGTTGGGTTAGCGGTAGGTAAAAGATAGATAAATTTAGGCTTTTAAACCCTAGACTCAGCTTCAATTGGACCTTTGGAAGAATTTCCCTCAATACACCAACTTACTTTGCTTTCATATGCTCTTTTGTACATCTTATTTTAAGAACTCATGCTTTTTTTTTAACACGAGCATTTTACTGATTGTACTACAATTTTAGAGCATTTGATATTTCTTTTCAACTCCCCCAAACTTATTTTTAAAGAATACTTTGAATAGTATTGATTCTAGTGTTTGGGACAATTTTAAGATAGTTAAGAGAGAAGTGATGCCTAAATTTGCAAGGGTTCAAATAAAATTAGGCCATATAGTCTCAAAGTTGGGTTTCAAAAGATAAAAATTTCATCATGGTTGGCTTGAAAGGCTCAAACGGTCCAGACAAAAGTTACCTAAATCATTTTCAATGTTCCATGCTTCCTAAGATTTCACCTTAAGAAACTACTAAGTTAGTTCTAAAGACTTAAACTTTCATGCATGCCTAACTTTCGTAAGGAACTAAAAATTTATGGTATGATTTGCATACTTTATTAGAAATACATTCATATCATTATTAAGCTAACATAATAATTTATTGAAATAATAGAACTTCATTTATACTGAAGTTTTGCATACTTAACAAAATTTCCAATTATTGAACAAAAGATATCCTAATCATAATTAAAAGAAAAAATTATTCTAAGTGGAAATAATTCAATTTTTCGGTCCCCCCTACTTAAGATGAACAATGTTCTCATTGTTTAAAGTGAATAGATACTATACACCATGTAGGATTCTAGAAAAAAGGAGGTGAATCAAATTGACTGCTTAAGTACCAAGCTCTCTCTAGATCCAATCCTAGACATGTATATACCTATTGCCACACTTTATACTTTGCAACTTGTTCATTATTCATTATTTCCATCTCTTACTTTATTATGCAAAAATAAAAATTCCTAATTAAACTTAATCCTAAAATGACTTAAGAACTGAAATAAAATAAAGTCAAGATACCCCATTTTATTTATTTACAGATCCTTCCAAATTCGACTCATCTTTTGCTCCATCATTATTGCTTTTGCATGAATCACTTCACTCCTTCTTCAATAATGGACTCCATGGTTCAAATATAAAATATGGAAATTTAGGCACAAAAATAAATGGGTCATTGTAAGTTTTCTTTAGAGCACTTCTCATCCAGCAATCCCTTATTTTTTAGTATCTCTAGTAAGCTTGTTGTTGCCATTGCATATGCTGCATTATGTCTATCAATTTTGACAGCTCATCTCGAAGATCTGGGCGAGGTGATTGAGCTCTAAACATTAAAGTTTCTGCATCAGGTTTAGCTTCTAGTTCCATTAGTTCCACCTTATCTGGGATTTCATTTGACTGCATTGTGGGATCTTCTTCTTCTTCTTCAGGGTCCTCACTTTCTTGTACTTGTTGCTGTAGAACAGATTCTCCAGCTATTTGATAGAGGTCTCAATCTGTGATTGTGCCCTGGCTATAATCTGTCGTCTTTACGTTTGCAAGAATTTTAACTTTCAAGCACAGATTTGTTATTATAAAAGGAAAGTAGCCAGAACGTATAACGACACAATTTCGCATCTCTCTTAGGATGATTTTTCCCACATCAATGGTCTTTCTAGTTAAAATCGAGTATAATAAGACCATTCCCTATAATGAAATTGTAGTCCCATGTGAGCTAGGCATAAGGCTGAAATGGATGAAATAGAACCATACCTTTGCGAGTGGTGTCAGGTATTCTCTTTGACAAGTATGGATTCCTTGCTTTGACACAGTCCACTTAAAACCTGGAACTGTAAGTTCCTCAAGAATTTCTTGCAAATTTTCAGGCCTTATATTGCTCATCAAGGAAGAATAATCATCGTTTTAGAAATTAGGCAATTCAAAGAACTCAATAATAGCATTTGAAGTTATTGGTACCTTGATTCCACAAACTGGAACTTTTGTCAACTCGCTTGAGGTTAAATTTGCATAGAATTCACACACTAACTCCTTATCCACACTAGGTCTCTTCTCACAAAACAATTCCTAATTAAGGGCTTCAGCAACTTGATGAATACGTTCCATAAAGTCTTTGTAGTTGCTCTCTTTTAATGTAAAGCCTTTCTCTGGATGCATCTGATGATTTTTGAAGATACTCTTGTATCTTGCTTTGGTTTCTTCACAATGGAACTTGTTTTGTGTTTCATCAATTTGGGCATAGCCATGAGTTCTCTTGTGAGGCACGATTAACCTGAACAAAAGATGGGAAAATTTATTTTCTCAAAAATTTAATTAATAAAAATTATTAATGATTTAATAAATTGAAAATTAAATATTAGAATAAAATTAAAATTTAAGAGAAATTCGGTCTTACCACCTTTTTTAAGAACTCATAAAAAATAGTTAGCAAGAAAAGAGGTTGACTTAAGGTAGTTTGAAGGATTTTGCTAAGGATGGGTGAAGGTTTGTGCTGCTCGGGTGTTGCAATGCTGCTAGGTGCGAGGGTGGAAGGGCGGGGGAGCAGCCAGCAACGCGCGCGAGAGCTAGGCTTGGTGTGCGAGCATGTGCGGAGCCTCGTTGAGCAGGCCTGGTGTGAGCGTCCAGGTGCTAGGCGCAGATGCAGGACACGGCCTGGGTAGTTGGGGCCAGAGCAAGCGTTGAGCAGGGCTAGGCACACAATGCAGCGCGTGACGGGTAGGCGTGTGTGAGTTCTGCTGGGCATGTGTTGGCTGACTGGTGGGTGATGTTATGGCTAGGGGCTTGTGGCACTTAAGGGATTTGGTGCTTTGGGGTTTTGAGTGATGAATGCATTGAGGGAAGTAAAGGTGGAATTTATAGTGAGAGTAGTAGGAATTAGAGTAGAATTCTTGGTATAATTTAACAATTAAAAAAATCTAATTCTAATTCTACTCGAAGTTAACAACAATTAATAATCAAATATATGCTTATTAAATTATTAATGCTATTAATTTATTAAAACAAGATTAAAATTAAACTAATCCTAATTCCATGATAAGTTAATAAAAATTAATATATAAATTATAAGAGATATAATTATATATTAAAGATTATCATCTTATTATTATTATTTGTAATTTTTTTATTAAAAAACATTTATTCTAGATGCCTTCTGAAAATATTTACAAAAAGAGGCACCTAATTTTTATTATTTACGAAAAGACTTACCAAATTTTAAAAATAATTCAATTAAGTTCCTAGACTTCATGAAAATTTGAAATTGAGTTGCAATTTAAAACTTGGATCAAAATTGACCCTTTTATTTGAAAAACCAAAAATTAAATTTTCTATTTAGGGAATAATTTCTCGAAAAGTTATGTTAAAATCAATTCCCAGGAAAGATTGGAGGGGTCACAAGCGGTCCTGCTTAAGTTTCAATCTCCTAGACAAAATTTATTTAAACATACTAATCCCGAAAATATACCCTAAATCATTTATTAAAAAAGGAAAATAAGAAAATTTAAACATCTGATAAAATGAATGAAATTTGATTCTGTTCAATCTTATCTTCCCAGTAATGTTTCAGACGCTGAGTATAAACTTGAAAATTACCTCCCTTACCTTGGAGTTCAAAAACTCTGTATGGATAGACGCGATGAATCATAAATGGACCAGACCAACGTGAGTTTAGTTTACCTGGAAAGAACCTTAATCTGGAAATAAATAACAAGACTTGCTGACCTACTTCAAATTCTCGAACTCAAATGTGCTTGTCATGCCATTTCTTAAGTCTCTCCTTGAGTAATTTGATACTTTTGCACGAGAACATTTGGAATTCCTCTAGCTCATTGAGTTGGAGCATCCGTTTCTCTTTAGAAAGCTTAAGATCCACATTAAGTTGTTGAAGGGCCTAGTAAGCTTTGTGCTCTAACTCCAAAGGAAAATGATAGGCTTTGCTAAAGACCAACCTGTAGGGTGACATCCCTAAAGGTGTTTTGTATGTTGTTCTGTAAGCCCATAAAGCATCATCCAGTCTATTGGACCAATCTCGTCGGTTCGGGAAAACTATATGCCTTTGATCTCCTTGTTGCCAGTTTAGCTTTCCCATTCGTCTGCAGATAGTAAGCTGAAGCGACCTTGTGTTTCACTCCATGTTTATCTAATAACCATTTCAACCACTTGTTCACAAAATGAAACCCTTCATCACCGATGATGGCTTTTGGGGTTTCAAACCTTGTGAACACATGTTTTTGCAAAAACTTTATCAGAACCTTAGCATCATTTGTCAGATAGGCTTCAATGTCAATCCACTTGGATAGGTAGCCTACAGCTACCAAGATGTACTTGTCACCAAAAGGCAGAGGGAAAAGACAGAGAAAATCAATATCCTAAACATCGAATAATTCTACCTTAATGATATTTGTTCGAGGCATCTCATTTCTGTTGGTAACATTTCTGACACTTTGACATCTATCACAACTCTTTACATAGGCATATGCATCTTTGAATAGTGTTGGCCAAAACAATCCGACTTGCAATACCTTGGATGCAGTACGTGTACCTCCAAAGTGTCCCCCACTCGGAGCTGAGTGATAATGATATAGATCTTATGTACTTCATCTTCTGCCATACATCTCCTGATCATTTGATCTACACACTTAAACAAGTACGGCTCTTCCCAGAAATAGTACTTCACATCATGAAGAAACTTTTCTTTTGATGATACGTCTTATCAATCGCATCAAACCACAAGCTAAATAGTTAGCAATATCAGCAAACCAAGGGGTATTACGGACATGATTTACCTTTACTATATGTTCATCTGAAAATGTCTCCTGAATGGGAATAAGTGGAGAATTCCCTTCTTATGGCTCTAATCTGGACAAGTGGTCTGCTACTTGGTTTTCTACTCCCTTTCGATCTTGATTTTCTAGATTGAACTCTTGAAGTAGAAGTACCCATCAGATCAACCCTGGCTTAGCATCTTTCTTGGCAAGTAAGTAATTAATTGTCGAGTGGTCTTTATAGACATTCATTTTTCTACCTACAAAATAAGATCGAAACTTGTCAAAAGCAAACACAGTAGCAAGTAACTCTTTTTTTGTTATCATATAATTCAATTGAGCTCATTTCAAAGTTCAACTTGTATAGTAGATGGGATGAAAAACTTTGTTCCTTCGCTGACCGATGACAGCTCCTATTGCAAAGTCACTTGCATCACATATCAATTCAAATGGAAAATCCAACTCTGGTGTGACGATTATGGGTGCCGAAACTAGTCGACTCTTCAAGTCGTTGAAAGCTCTTAAGAACTCTTCATCAAATTTTAACGTCGTGTCCTTCTCCAATAATTTGCATAAGGGTTTAGCAATTTTGGAGAAGTCCTTGATCAATCTTCGATAGAAACTGGCGTAGCCCAAAAAGCTCCTAACACCCTTTACAGATGTTGGAGGTGGGAGTTTCTCAATAACATCTACCTTTGCTTTATCAACCTCTATTCCATGTCTTGTTATCCGATGCCCTAGAACAATCCCTTCTTGTACCATGAAATGACACTTTTCCCAGTTGAGTACTAGGTTTGTTTCTTCACATTGCCTTTGTACCTTGGATAGATTGGATAGGCAATCATCATATGTATCTCCAAATACTGAAAAATAATCCATAAAAACTTTTAAATATTTCTCAACCATGTCAGTACAAATAGACATCATACATCTTTGAAATGTAGCAGGTGTATTACATAAACCAAATGGCATGCGTCTAAATGCAAATGTACCGTATAAAAAGGTGAATGTTGTCTTGTGCTAATCTTTCAGTGCTACTGTAATTTGATTATACCCCTAGTATCCATCAAGAAAACAATAATAGTCTCACCCTGTGAGTCTATCCAGCATCTGGTCCAAAAACGGCAAAGGAAAGTGATCTTTCCTAGTTGCCTAATCGTCTTGTTTTCAATGACCGTAATACCTCCTTTCTTTGCCATGCACTGGACCAGACTTACCCATGAACTTTCTGAGATGGGGTAAATTATATCCGTATCTAACAACTTGATGATTTCTTTCTTTACTATATCCTTCATAATGGAGTTCAGTCTTCGTTGTGCATGCATACAGATGGACTAATACTACGAATATCTGCTATAGTCCATCCAATAGCCTTCTTGAATTGTTTCAACACCAGGATGAGATTCTCTTCTTTCTTAGTAGTCAATTCTGTTGAAACAATCACAGGAAAAGTAGAAATGTTACCTAAATAAACATATTTTAGATGTGAAGGTAATACATTGAGTTCTAATTTACGTGGCTCCTCGATTGACGCTTTTGGTTGGGCATAATCCCTTTTCACTAATTCCAAAGGTTCAAAACGGGATTGTGGATTAAATCCCTTTTGATTAGCTTCTAACAATGCTAAGTATTCATCCTCCTCTTCATCATTCAGAGGATCTGATGTCAAAATTTGTTCCAATGGATCCTCAACATAGTTGAGCTCCTTCTCCACTATTAAATCCTCTAAATCAGAACTGTAGAACAATCATCAATTGTGTCAGGAAATCGCATAGACTTGAAAATATTAAATGTTACCTGATCATCCTAAGCATACATAGCAAGCTCACCCTTCTACACATCAATAAGGGTCCTTTCGGTTGCTAAGAATGGTCTTCCTAAAATAATTGGAACTTCTTTTTCTATTTTAAAGTCTAGAATAACATAATCAGTAGGGAAGATAAATTTATCTACACGTACCAATACATCCTCAATTTTTCCTTCTGGATGTACTAAGGATAGATCCTCTAATTGACGTGTAACCGTAGTTTGTCTAACTTCATCTATTCCTAACTTCCTAAATAATTGACATAGGCATCAAGTTAATACTCGCACCTAAGTCACATAATGCCTTACCGCAATATGTTGCTCTAATGTTGCAAGGTATGGTAAAATATCCAGGATCCTTCAACTTTGGGGGTAATTTGTCTTGGCGATATGCATTGCATTCCTTCGTTAGAGCTACCATCTCAAATTCTCTAAGTTTTCATTTTTTGGATAGGATATCCTTAATGAATTTGATGTAGTTTGGCATTTGCTCAAGTTTAACCAACGGGATGTTGATATGAAGTTGCTTGAGTACATCTAAGAACTTCTTAAATTGTATCTCCTACTTCTACTTTTGAAGTCTTTGAGGGTAGGGTGGAGGTGGTTTCTTTACTGGAATTGGTTGATTCATCTTCTGTGGTAATTCTGTATCTAACGGAGTTATTAGTTGATCAGAATTAGCTGGTTCTGAAATTAGCTGGTTCTGAAATTACCTTGTCGGGTTTTACAGATTTTGGTTCTTGTGAAACTAGAATTTCAACACTCAGTTGAACTTCCTCTGAACCTTAAGCATCAGCTTGCTCTTTTTCAGCTTCGATGGTGTTGGGCTATATTGTCTTTCCACTCCTCAATGTCAATGTTTTGCAATGCTCTTTCCTCGAATTCCTCGGATTCTCCATATCACTAGGTAAAGCACCTTGTGGTCGGTTCCTGAGTTCAGTAGCAAGCTAGCCCACTTGATTCTCTAAATTCCTTAGAGTGGCGTCATTTTTCACCATGTATGCCTTTGATAAATTCTCTAAGCTATTGGATGATTAAGCTTGAGTTGGTTTTTGAACTTATTAGGGGAAACTAGGCGGCTGGGTTGGTTTAGGTTGGGCGTAAGTGTTACTGGTTCTAGCCCCTTGATTACTCTAGGAAAAATTGGGGTGATTTCGCCACGATGGGTTATAGAAATTGGATTGCAGTTCTTGCCTTCCTTGATTTTGGTTCTGGTTACCCATGTAATATACGGATTCTGGGTTTGATGGACATTCTTCGAACAAACGTCCTTCCCCACAAAAAACACAGGCTATACTTTCAAATTGATTTGGTGGCTATGCTACAAAACTATTAGACCCATTAATAGTAAGATTTTTTAACATTGAGGATATTGATGATACCTGAGATGCGAGTGAAGTAAGAGTGTCTACTTCATGTATTCTAACAACTTATCTTTCTAACGTTGCTCGCTTGGTTGGCCATTGATAGTTGTTGCTGGAAATCCTCTCAATAATTTCATAAGCCTCGTTATAAGACTTAGAAAAGAGAGCACCATTAGTAAAAGCATCCACTTCCATCCTCATGTGAGCATTTAGACCATTATAAAATGCCTCAACTGTGAGGCAATATGGAATTCCGTGATAAGGGCACTTTCATAATAACTCTTTGTACCTTTCCCATGCCTCATACAAGGACTCATCATCCATTTGTTGGAAGGCAGTGATCTCATTCCTCAACATAGCATTCTTGCCAAATGGGAAATACTTCATAAGGAATCTTTCTACTCACTCTTGCCATGTGGAAATTGAGTTTGGTGGCAATGAGTTCAACCAGGCTCGAGATCTATCCCTTAGCGAATACAGGAACAGCTTCAATTGTAATGCATCTTTGGGTACTCCGGCTAATTTGAAAGAATCGCTCACCTCCATAAATAGTTTTAAGTGTAGGTGAGGATCTTCGATAGGCATTCCACTGAATTGGCCTACTGTCCAAAGCATCTGGAACATGACTGACTTTAGCTCGAACCGTTGTGCCTCAATTTCGGGTCTCCAAATACACAGATTAAGATCATTAAACACTGTCATGGCATACTGTCTTAAAGCTCTATCCCTATCATCAGCAATAAGGGCAAGATTTTGAGCAGGGTTTGCTCCGTTTCCTTGATTTGAATTTTCAAAGTTCATTTCTTCAGACCTCTAATTTGCTTGTCTTCTTCACTTTCAGAAAGTTAGTTCAATCTCAATGTCTACAGGGAGTAGGTCAATAATTCGATCAATACTCATAAACACCTGAAATAATCACAGAAAAATTAATTAAGTTAAAAATTAAATAGAAGCCTTCTTCCATATGATGTCTTAGTGGATTGTCAAGTTTGTATGAACAAACCCAATGGCTCAATAACCTCCAACCCAACTAGTTCCCCCTTGGTAATAGCCCGTTTTTTAGTGGTGTCGAAAATAATGGTTTTGGGGCCACCAAATTCGACAAGTAAGTTTGTAAATATTATATTTAATATTTACGAGTTAATTGTAATTTTAAAAAAAAGTTTTTGATATTGTGATTTTTGTTTTATAATCGATTTATTAAGTTCAATTGGTTTTAGAAATTGAGGTATCGGGACCTCATTTTTTATAAACTGAGCCGTAAATATTTTTATAAATATTTACGGAATGTAATTAAAGTGGTATTAATTTTTTGTTGGAAAATTTTATCGTTTCGATAGTTAATTAAGCAAAAAAAGACTAAATCGTGTAAAGTGAAAGAGTTGTGTTCTATATGCTAAAGGTATTAAATAGCTATAGAACTTTAAAGTGAAAGTCCTTATATGGTAAATAGACCATTAATGTATTAGTGGATGATAGCGGTTTGGAAATGTTGTAATTTTTAATTATAATAAAGGCTGATAAAGTAAATTAGAAAATTAAATGATAAAAAAATACATTAAATATATCATCTTTTACATTTGTTTGTTTCAGTCGAATTTGAAAGTAGAAAACTCCATGGAAGATGTGTAAGGTGTGGCAATGGTTTTATTTATGCACGGTAAGCCATTTTTCACCCGTTTCTTTAAATTTTTATGTTTTTGAGATCGTTGCAACTAGGTCTAGCTACTTGTATCTTTGATTTTGAAACTGTTAAAGATTTTGAATGTTGCCATTGATGGATCTTGTGATATTTGATGTTAGATGATGAATTTGGAATGTTGATTTATATTTAAAAGTATTTTGTTAAGTGATTTTCATGAATTTCTCAATTAGATACTAATTTGTTAAAGTAATAAAAGTACAATGATTTAATGTGAAATTGTTGCATAAATGGGTTGTTTTAGATACCATGAACATTCGGCTAAACTCAATTTGGGGTAAAAACGGTTAATTTGCATGTTTTGGGCTCAGAGACTAAATTGAATAAAAGTAAAACTTTAGGGGAAAATTTGTATGAAATGAATTATTTTATTGTCTAAATTAATATATTGAATGAAATTATTAATTTAAATCAAGATCAGGGGGAAATCAAGGAAAATGGAAAATTACAAAAATTCCTCTAAACTTTGGTATTTCTGCAATTTAGCCAGGTAAGTTCGTATGAACTATACTATGTATATTGTTTATTAAATTGAATGTTATTATATGAAATTTTATTGAAAATGAATCGATATATATATATATTTTATTATACAATTTGGCTTATAATGAGACGAGGGAAATTCAACGACGTACAACGACTATCGAGTCCTGTTTGAACCTTAGGAATATTTAGGATACAAATGAAATGTCATTAGGGGTTACCATGTTTTGGGTGTTGGTCCCGTACGTTCTACCGGTGGCTAAGATTTCCAGCATGTGTTGCTGTTACTCATTAGCTTGTGTGAGCAGCACCCTGTAGTTACGCCTTGACCGTCAGCTTGTGATAGCTCGAGAGTGAGCATTTATATGAGTTATGAGATAAATATGGTTTCGACCATGTGTTGGCACATAGTGTGCGAGATTTCCCATTTATCCAATATTATTCTAAGTGGTTCAATGGGAAATGTGTTGTTACGAGGCAATATGAGTTCGATACGAACTAATACAAGTATATACATGAAATACATGGAAATGATAAATGGATGATATATAATGAAACAGTAAGATAATGATATGTATCATGACATGTACATATATGAATATCTTTGATATGTTGGTACATGGTAATTATGTAAGTTGAGACGAGTAATGAACTCAAGTGTGACATTTTAAGAAAATAAAGTTATCAATGTTGAATTTATATGAAATATCTTCAAGTTCGCTAACAAGTGTTGTTGTTTGATGCTTAGGCAAGTGCCAAGCTGTTGGTTGAATGTTATTATGTTTACTTATAAGTCGTATTGAAATGGTAAGTGCTAAAATGAAAATATGCTTGTACTCATGAAAAAGTGGTAAGATTTAAGTTATGCAAATTCTTATGAAATGGTTTATGATGTGATTAATTCTAAAAGAGCTATGTTTAAATGCACTAGCTTGTGGCTATGGTTGATGTTATGCTTGTGTCTTGTGTATTATGCATATGAAGTGAGTGATGAAAAAGGGAATGATGAGTTGAATTGATGATGTTAATTAAGCTAAATAAAGTAAATGTAATAGAAAGTAATGACATGCAAACGAAAGGAATAAAATTGAAAGAGACTTAAAGTTTTTATAAAATCCTACTTTGTTAGGGATGATATGTATAAGTAATGCTGTGGAATTATTCAATTTGTGAATTGTTGAATTTGGTTTCATGAATTTTGTGGTATCGATATATGATTATTCTTGAATTGTATAAATTTCATATTTGAAATGGATAGATATGATTAAAGTTTATACGAGCTTATTAAGCATTCATTGCTTACATAGTTATTTTTCTTTACTTTTCAAACTATCAGAAGCTCGGTCAGGTTGGAAGCTTGTCGGAGATTTATCACACTATCCAGCAATTATATCAGTAGATTTTGATATCTTGGTTAAGGTTATAATGGCATGTATAGGTATTTTGGCTAATGTTAGCCTATGTGTTATGGTTGTGGAAATGACTATTTGGTTAGTTTGCATTTTGGCCTTGTGTTGGTAAAATGATATGTATTGTAAGGCGTATATAAGTAGCCTTGTAATGTATGATATATGACTTGTTATGGCTAAATGATGGTAGATAGAAAAGTAGTTGAATGTGCATATTAGATATGACATATAACTTGTTGTGAATTGGTGTTTTTCCATAGTAAGCATATATGTATTTTGATGCTAATGATTGTGTGGTATAGTTGGTACCAAATGGTATGTTTTGGTAAATCTGTAATGATGCAAACTTAGTTAGAAGTTAATCATTTATTTTGGCCGAATTGAGTACTTGGTTATACATGTTTTAATGTTGTCATTTGAGGTACCTTTGGGCATATAGGTTGGATGTTATTATACCATATGTGTTTGGCTTGATATTGCATGATTTTGGTACCTTTTTAGGGCTTAGGTATATCTGTAAAAGGGATTATAGATACATCTTGAAAAGGGTGAGAAAAATGGCTTGTAAAATAACCTATTTTCACCCACACGGGCAGAGACATGGGTATGTATCTTAGCCGTGTGTGACACACGGCCAGGTAGCATAGCCTTGTGTCCCCTATAGGTTTCAAAGGGTTGCAAGTCAAGTTTTACATGGCCTGGCACATAGGCATGTGGTTTGGCCATGTGACCCAAGTCAGTGAGTTACACGAGTACAAAAATAGGCTGGGACATGGCCGTCTGTCCCTATTTCAAATGCCTACGAGGCCTAAGACAAGATTGGCCGTGTGAGTCACACGACCTGGCCACACGGCCATGTGACCCCTGTAGATGGTAAATTTTCATACTTTCCCTGAAATTTATATATGTTTCTGATTTAGTCTTGATTTGCTTCTAATGTGTTTTTAGATCCTCGAGGGCTCGTATAAGGGACAATATGTATGCTATTGATTGGTTTTTCTGTGATTGATGATATAAATTAAATGTTTTAAAATTTTTGATAGTTCTAAAATGTAAACTCTGGTAATGCTCCGTAACCCTATTTCAATGTTGGATACGAGTTAGGGGTAGTACACGCTTTTCCTCAAAGTTGTAAATAAGCCTCCGATTGATAAAATTTGTAAATATGGGGTTGAAGAGTTTCGTGGTACAGCTAAAGACAATTTGAAAAAAGCTGAGTTTTGGTTAGATATTACCGTTAGAGTTTTTGATGAATTGTCTTATTCTTCCGTTGATTGTTTAAAATGTGTGATATCTTTGTTAAAAGACTCAGCGTATTAGTGGTCAAATACTCTTATAGTAGTCATATTGAAAGATCGCATGAATTGAGATTTCTTTCAAACAGAATTTAAAAAGAAATACGTTAGTCAGAGGTATCTTGATAAGAAGAGGAAAGAATTTCTTGAATTGAAGCAAGGTCGAAGATCTGTAGTTGAATATGAAAGAGAATTCGTGCATCTTAGCAAATATGCTAGGGAATGTATTCCAACTGAAGCTATTATGTGTACCCTGTTTGAAGATGGTTTCAACGAAGATATTGGATTGCTTGTTAGGATACTTGAGTTGAAAGAATTTGTGGTTTTGGTAGATCGAGCGCATAAGGCTGAAGAACTCAGAAAAGCAAAAATAAAAGCAGATTCTAAAACTCATGACACATGGAAATGACTGATGGGAAAATCATTTTCTTCTTCAGGAAAGAAATCGAAAAAAATCTCACAGTTGTATGTCAGCTCCATCTGGATTTTTTGGGAGAGATAGAGGAAAGCAAGCTAGTTCAAGACCCAGGCTACATCTATAGGAGTGTAGGGAGTGTTCATAATAACAAGCTTAAGTGTCAGCAATGCGATAGAAGACATTTTGGAGAATGTTAATTGAAAAAGGGATCATGTTTTAAATGTAGTTCATATGAACATTTTCTTCGAGATTGCCATTAAAGGTCTAACAGATATAAAGCTCAGAACACAGGGTGAAGTAACATGCCTTTGAATGGGAGACCATCTAGAAACAGTGGTAATATGAGGAATAGTCGAAGTGGAACAAAAGATTCTACAATTTGATTTGATGCTTAGGCACTAGGTAAGGCGTATGCAATTTGAGCTCGTGAAGAGGCTTTAGCACATGATGTGATTATTGATACAATTTTTATATTTGATATTAATGTTTATGTTTTGATTGACCCAAGATCAAAGCACTCGTATACATGCACAACATTAGTGTCGAATAAGAAAATACCTATTGAGTCAACTAAATTTGTGGTCAAAGTAACTAATTCGTTAGGCCAGTATGTATTAGTTGATAAAGTTTGTAGAAATTGTCTCCCGAAAATCTGGGATTGCAACTTTTCGGCTGAATTGATGTTATTACCGTTTGATGTGTTTTGTGTGATTCGTGGCATGGATTGGTTAACTTTGCATGATGCTATTGTAAATTGTAGATGAAAGCAAATTCTGTTGAAATGTCAGAACGGTGAGATAGTTATAGTTGAATCAGATAGATGTGACACTAAATATTATTTTAGCTTTGTTTACTCAGAATTGTGTTTGAAAAGGCTGTGAGGCATATCTAGCATATATATTAGATACCTGAGCTTTAGAATCGAAGTTGGAATCAGTTCTGACTATTTGTGAGTTTGTAGATGTGTTTCTAGAAGAGTTGCTAGGGTTACCACCAGACAAATAGGTTGAATTTGCTATTGAGTTAGTAGCGGGAACTTCTTTAATATTTATTGTACCGTATAAAGTGGCATCGATAGAATTAAAGGAGTTGAAAGCACAGTTATAGGAATTGACAGATAGAGTATTTGCTCGATCTATTTCTCCCTTAGGTGTACCTTTACTATTTGTTAAGAAAAAAGATGGATTGATGTAGTTATGTATTGATTATCCACAACTTAATAAGGTTACAAAAAAAATATTCGTTGCCATGTATTATGATTTGTTTGATCAGTTAAATAGTGCAACTGTATTTCCTAAAATTGAAATCTATTCTGGATATTATTAGCTTTGGGTTAAAGATTCTGATTTGTCAAAAACTACTTTCAGGACCAGGTACGGATATTATGAACTTTTAGTTATGTCATTTGGTTTAACGAATGCAGCTATTATGTTTATGGATTTGATGAATAGAATATTTTGGCTTTATTTAAACAAATTTGTGGTTGTTTTCATTGATGATATTATGATTTATTCCCGAGTCGAAGTTGAGCATGCCCAACATTTGAGAATAGTATTGGAGACTTTGCACGAGAAACAATTATATGTAAAGTTTAGCAAATGTGAGTTCTAGTTGCATGAAGTTGGATTTTTGTGTCACATCGTATCGGTTGACAACATAGGAGTGGATCCAAGTAAAACATCTGTTATTTTGGATTGGAAGCCTCCAAAAATATCACTGAGATTAGAAGTTTTCTGGGTTTAGTTGGGTATTATCGAATATTTTTTAAAGGATTCTCGATGATTGCTACACCATTGACGAAGTTACTTCAGAAAGATGTAAAATTCGAATGGTTCATTAAGTGTTAGCAAAGTTTTAAATTTGAAAGCTATTAACCGAAGTTCCTGTAACACCCTAAACCCTGTCTGGCATTGAGCCCAAATATAAAGATGCCACACCATCGTCTCACTACTTGTACATTATAGTGTTCATTTTTATTAAAGAAGACACATGTTATTCTTCGCATTTGCACAACTTTTAAGACATACATACATTAATCATCATTAAATCATTCTGGACATACATCAATTTAACTAACCATGTTAAAAATTCAAGCATTTGGACCACTTATCAAAATTTCAAAGTTAGACACGTAGGTATTAAGATTGGCCCTAAGGTATTGATATTTTCTTTAAGTGGTATCGATACCACCTGGAAAATTGATACCAAACTTGCATTATGTTTCTCACTCAAAAATCATACAGTCAAAAATTATTAGTACCTTTCATATAGTATTAATATATTTACCCCTAGTATCAATACTCAAGCAAAGGTATCGATACCAAATCTCTATACGACTTCCGTTCACGTTTCAAAACATCACACATCAAATACTTTGACAAATAATCATCCAAACAACTAAATTTAACAATTCAAAACGTTAAAAATGTGTCCGAGCAAGAAACATCATGCCATCATCAAAGTTTTTAAACCTAATCATATTTATAACTCATAGACCTCATAAATAAAAACAATAACCAGAAAAATGTTCAAAACTAACATGGCTATAAATAAGTCTACCAAATTGCCTTATTCCCTAAGACGTAAATAAATAATGAACACCTACAAAATATTAACAAGTCTTCCTTGGATCACTCCCTCAGAAAACCACACCGCCCACACTAAAATGTCACTAATCTGCATATATTGAAAAGAGCGAGTAAGCTTAATAAGCTTAGTGAATGATTAGAATAGCCACCACATAAACATGTCATCATGCATCCACAACAACCATATATATACAACTACAATATTCCTATGCATAGTGTCATATAATAGATATTCATTTATTATTTATTAGTTCATTTACAGAGCATTTACATACTCATTCAAGTATATATCACATAACACACATTCCATTAATCA
Source organism: Gossypium hirsutum (assembly GCF_007990345.1). NCBI lineage: Eukaryota > Viridiplantae > Streptophyta > Magnoliopsida > Malvales > Malvaceae > Gossypium > Gossypium hirsutum. The sequence continues at coordinate 91,975,792 of NC_053425.1, forward strand.
TGTAGTACATTTCACACAATCACATATAATAATAAATTGACACTTGAGGTATGAAACATAAAGTGGGCACTATCACCACACATCGAATACACGAATCTCCAATCACACCAAATGATTCATAAAGTCAAACATATCCCATAAGTGAACCATATAGCTAACACAGTCATTATTTCCCTCACATGTCCCGTTGAATGGAGCTTAGCTCACATTCCCTTATCTCTCCAACAAGTCTCAGGGCCTCAATGCCCAAAATCACTTTACATATAGGTGAGTACTCACAATCCTATGGTATGACAACCATATCCAACTGTTTCAAGATCACAAGGCCAAAATATCCGAAATCAAAACATATCACTTACCAAATATCTATGCACTATCATTGTATATTTGTATTTTTAACACAACATTGTCACTAACATTTAACATATATATAACATATACATATTTGCACTTTTACAATAGTTATCATAACCACATATCACATGTTATAACATCTCATGTCAATTCACATGTTCACAACCACATAAGCACATAGGTCACAAGATAACATAGGTATGAAAAAGCTTACACTCAAAATTTAGAGTAGGGGTTTAGGCTACTACTAAATTCCCAAATACACATGACTTGTGTATACGAGCAACGATTCCAAACACTTACCAATACACTTTTGCCGAGAAGATGAAAGCTCAATCTATATTTTCCTAGCTCCTAGACGGTCCTAGCAAATCCAAAACTTCAATTCAATAAATTCACAATACAATACATTCAAAAATCAGCTAAGGACTCACCACAAGCAATCAAAAACATAAGCCTAAACTAGGTTCTCATGTAACCAAAACCTTTAACATAACAAGCTTTAAATTCAAATATCTCGGTCTATACTCAGTTTTTTTCCTAAAACAAATTTTGTTCATCTTATGATTCATCTACGACTAATTCCCAACCTTTAAACTACAAAAATACTCAATTCATGGTATCAACTTTTTCAACATTTTTGATGGCTATTTTTGAAAATTTATTAAAACTCAAGAAATATTTAACGAAACTTCAAAATAAGTTTTCAAACCTCTTAATCATATCAAAACTAATTGATAAACACTTTGAAGTCACGTTTTTACTCAAAATCCTAAAATTCACCATTAATGACTTTATTTTCGGCTTTTATCAAAACATGCGTTTTAATGGCTAATAATTTAGTTTGAAATACTAATTAACATTAAAAACTAATGGGTAGACGAATGGTTACCTTTGATGGAAGAAAAATAGAGATTTGTCGAAAACACAAAAACTCACATGTGAAGAAGAAGATGAAATCTATGGAGTTTTGGGATGTTTTCTTGTGGATTTATAATGATTTAATACTTGGGGAAAGATGGAAGTCAAAAGAGTGAAGATTTAACAAAGAAAATTGAGGATGAGAAGTTAGGAGAGCAAAGGGCAACAATAACAAGCAAAAGAATATAAATAACCTGAAAACTATAAGTGGGGGTGATTTTTTAGGTTCAATTTTAAAAATTGGTAAAATTGCAACATAAATGCTCACAATTTTGTCTCTATTACAAATCAACCCTTTTTTCTAAAATTAAAGGTTTATGAAACATTTTGTGGATTCATTCTTCTTCATAATTCAAATCAAGTTTTTTCTTAAACTTTTTACTTTCGATTCAATTATCATGTTTACGTTTTATATCGATTTTATATTGTGTACAAAATCCATGAGAAACTAATCCCTCTATAGGAGATTAGCGAGTGGAGGTATGATCCATTAATTGTTTTGTAGGGTTATGACCACCTCTAGACGTGCTAATTGTAAGGCGGTATCCATAAGTATATGGGTCTAGTTGTAATATAGTTTTATAACAAAGTGGGTGAGTTGTAACAGCTCGATTTTAACCCTAGTCAGAATAGTGGTTTTGGGACCACAAATTCGAGTTAGAAAAATATTTTAATATTAATTTTAGTGTATTTGGCAAGTGAATTGACATGTGTGAAAGTCTTGTGTGAAAATTTAACTATTTGTGTGCTTAATTTGTAAAAAGAACCTAATCGCATAAAATATAAAAGCTGTGTGCTAGATGTTTAAATGCTTATTTGAGTTGGCTTTCTAGAGTAAAGGTCCTTATGTGGTTATTTGACCATTGGAAGTTTGAATGGACTTATAAGGGCATGTGTTAGGTGAATTTATAATTGTTTATAAAAGGGCAAAATAGGAAAATGTTTATTAAAGTAATTTATATGAAAACAAAATTAGAAAAATCATGTCATATATGTGTTCATCCACCGAAATTGAAGAAAAAAAAAAGAAAGAATATAGGCTTTTAGGTTTCGGCACATTGGAAGCTTAATTTGGGTACGTTTTTACTTCAATTTTTGATAATTTCTACGTTTTTGAGATCGTTGCTAAGTGTACTATAAAGCCCATGCCTCAATTTCTGATTTTCTTGATTATTTGAAAATGTTTCATGGATGAATTCATGAGTTTTGTGTTGTTAAATGGTGAAATATGAAAGCTTCATGTTGAGTTTACATGTTTTGTCTTTGGATTTTAGTTGGATTTGAGTAAATTGGTCTAATTTGTGAAAATGTTATTTTGAGGGACTAGAATGTGAAATAAATGAAACGTGTGGACTAGTATGAGTACTAGAAGAATTTGGCCAAGCATAAGTATATGCAAATTATGCGTATTTTGTGATTTTGTGAATTAGGGACTAAAGTGTCAAAACGTGAAAATATGAGGGCTAAATTGTAAAATGCCCTAAATATGTTTTATAGATGGAATTGTATTAATTGGTGAATAAAAGGGTTAATTTTAAAAACCTATAGATCAAGAAAGGAGGAATTCGAACTTATATCGAGGAAAGTTGAATGTTATAGTGAAGATAGTCCGAGTCGACAAATTCCAAGTACGAGGTAAGTTCGTACTTAAGATATGATGTTAAATATGTTTTGATCTATTTATTATACATAGGCTATATATAATTGCATTTGATAATGTGGTGATGAAATAGAAGTTTTGGCACTAAGTGTGCGATTTAAACTAGCTTGGGCACTAAGTGTGTGATTTAACTAGGTTCGGCTATTTGAGGCACTAAGTGTGCGATACTGACTTAGTCTCGGTTATTTGGGATGGAAATAAGTGTGCAGAAATATCTAGCTTTAGCTAACCTTATAGCACTAAGTGTGCTGATGTATAAAATATGAATAACTTATGGAAAGTCTTATAACATTCAACATGAGGTAAGTACAAAAGTGAATAAGTACGGGAAGCTCCAGGTATGTATAATGCCTAAGTGATAGATGATGTTATGTATATGACTCTTATTGAGTTGATATAGTTATAAGGATTTAAATTGTGCAAATACTCATAAGTTATCATTTTATGTTCATATACTATTAATGTTTTGAGTACGAGCTTACTAAGCTTTTGAAAGCTTACTCTGTGTGATTACTATCTGTTTTATAGTTATCGTAGCTATTGAAGGCTCGGGGATAGTCAAGGATCGTCACCACACTATCGATCTCATTTTGGTACTTTTCAAAATGTAAATTTGAAGTTTGGCATATATAGGCTAGTAGTTGGGAAATATGTTTTGTGATGTATATAGTTAGCCATAAGATTTGGCTAATTTGTGTTTGAACTCATAATTGATAGTGTCTTATGATATGTGATGTTAATTTGCAATTATGGTATGTTTTAATCGGGTAAAGGAGAAGGTAAGTTTGGTGAGTTCATGGTATAAGAATGGTTGATTGGGTTGTACGTATATGCTTGATTTCTTGTTTTTAGGTTGACCCATAATGGGGTGACAAGCTGGCTTAAACCAAGCCTGTATTGTGCCACACGGTCAGGGGACACGGGCGTGCCTTGTGGCCGTGTAAGAGAAGCAGTATTCTCCTAAGAACCACACAGTATTGACACACGGGCCTGTCATATGGCCTTGGGCTAAAGTTAGTAGCTAGCTAAGTATCACACGGCCATAGTACACGGGCGTGCCTATTGGCCGTGTGAAAAAGTTAGTATAGGACCTATTTTTGGCATGGCTGGTTCACATGGGCGTGCCTAGTGCCCGTGTATGACACATAGCCAAGTCACACGAGCGTGTGACTTTAACAGTTTGGAAGAATTGGTTAAGTTCTAAAAATTTTGAATAGGTTCGGTTTAGTTCCGATCTTTCCTTAAATGTATGTTTTAGGTCTCGTAGACCATATTGATAAATAAATTGGCGATGAATGCTTATGTATTAATAATATATGATATATGTGATTTTGAATTGGTCCGAAATGTTTTGTTTGTCTGCTAATGCCTCGTAACCCTAATCTAGTGTTGGTTATGGGTTAGGGGTGTCACATGAGTACTCCGAGGATAGTACCCAAGGGAGGCGAGTGCTAGATCAATTCCAGCCTAAACACTAAAAGATCTAATGAATACTTTTAAATTTAGTTATAGAACGAAGGATATATAATAAAGGATTTTTGGGTTTCTTATAATAATGAAAATAAAATAGCATAAAAAGATAAAACTCAAGAGATTAAAAAGGAAGAATAAATCAAATTTGATCATGGATAATTAGCTCACTTCGGTAATCTCCATCAACTATTGCTTCAGGTTCCTTGTCAATCAACTAGTTGCTACTCTAGCAGGATCTTCCAATCTTCCACTAACATAACGATTCAGCAAAAACTACTTATCTTCCAACCCACAATCCAGACTGACTTGCGGTTAAGGTGTTTGCGGATGGGCAAAGCCAATTTTGGGTTAATTCCCACCTTGATGACTTCTTGGGGTTGCCAGGCCTAGGGCTTGTTTCACGTTCTCCCTTTCTTGAATAACTGATTCGTTGAGTAACCCTACAAAATAGTTAACAGATCATACCTCCACTCGCTAATCCCCTATAGAAGGATTAGTTCCTCATGACGTTCATAAATAATATATAATCTATATAAAGAGAAAACATGCTAATTAAATCGATAAGATAGAGTAAATGAAAGAGCTTGATTGTATTGATATTAAGCGCCAATTCACAAAATTGAATGATTGCATAATCCAAATATCTTGAAAGAAAACAAACAAATAAACTAAACTCTAGAACCTTAAGAAAACAAAACTAAATATAAAGTAAGAAACCAGGTTAATCAAATGGTGTCTTTAACATGTGCCAAATGAGTATTTATAGCCCTCAAGTAGCCGCTATCCTTAACCCTAGGTTAGCTTACGTTCTCAAGCTTTAAGTTCGATTGTGAAGACCAAAACACCCCTGATTCATGTCTAATTTCTATCACAGAGTCGATGTCGCTACACACTAAGCCATGTGTCGCGACATTGCAACCAATATACTTCTTTGTAGTTTCTTCAAGGGTTTGTCGCAACACCCTCAGTCTGTGTCACGACATTGAAGGTAGACTTGAGTTTTTTTCATTTTGTTCCGTATGTTGCGACATCAGTCCTTTCGTGTTGCAACATAGCGTCCAGTATTGTCCTAAAATGCCTTTTGATGGTTTATTGCACACTCACAAAGTAAGGTAGTTCTCCTTTAGTCCTCATTTAGCCCTTAGGGTCAATAAAAGACTCAATTAGCACATTTTTTTGAATGTAAGTAAAACTAAAGAAACTTAACTAAAATGTACTGAAAGAGCTTGTGTTTAGGCTCCTTAAGTGTGAAAACTAGTTTAATCTGCCACACCGAATTTTGGCATATCGAACTCCCCTACACTTAAGTCATTGCTTGTTCTTAAGTAACATAAACAAAGATGACAAGTAAACATGATGACCCTTCAGCAAGTATGATACAAGTATTGACTTTGAAGCATATGACTTAGGCATTTCATGCTTACTAACAACTTCAACATGATGAATAGTTAACTTACCACCTTTGACTTCAAACATCTAAGTTTAGTATGTTACAAAATATACAAGTATTAAGGGTCTCTCCTATAGGAATCCATCAACAAATCATACTAGTACTTTGATTATCCGAGCAGAATACAAAATAGTCATTTATGCACATGTCTAGTATGATGTCCATTCATGTATAAGGATATATAGGTTGCATAAGACTTTTTAACTTGTAACATTCTAAAGCTTAGGACAGGTATGGAATTCAAAAATAGTAAACATCAAATGGGTTACAAACACAAAAATAGTTTGGCATATAGTATTGATCCCTATTCTTCCCCCTTAGTGACCGTTACCTGCTCACTGCAGTATTTATTCTTCTCTCACCTTCCTTGTCTCTCCATATAGGAAATCATAGCATGACATAGTAACTACGGCTAGCTAACGAGTTTCGGTGCACTAATAAACTGGTTTTTTTTTTCTGTTGTTGTAACTTTGACACTACTTTTTTTTTTAAAAAAAATTCTCACTGAAGAATGCTTTTTGGCTTTTTAGGTAATTTTCTACTCGTATGGATTTTCTTTTTTGATTTTTCTTCTTGTGTTGCACTTTCAGGCTAACCTATAATTCCCATAGCACACTAATATTTCCATTTTCACTCTTAACCCTCAATACATGTGACCAAATGTCTGTAATAGTATAGTGCAGGACCAATGAATAAGGGCAAATAGAAATTGAAGTTTTTAGACTCGGGGTTTGTAAAATGGTTCATCACGAAGTGTTAACTGGCTCAAAAATTGGTACTAAAGATGAAATATAATTAGGACAACTTTTTGGCTCTAGATGTGCTCCAAACAATGCCTTAGGTCATCCCTAAATATCTTAACATGCTCAAATTTAATCAACCAAACAAATACAAAATTAACTATTTATCATTCATACTAGCATGCTCGTTTCCTTGTATTTCTATATCACTTGGTATAGTTGATTGCTTAATACCTATTTATAATACAACATATAAAACTTAGTCACCTAATAATCAAAAGTTTAAAATCACCTATCATCATGCCAAATTTATTCATAAACACAAGTGACCTATGTATATGATCCTAACCAATCACTTGTATTTCTATAAGCTCAAGCTCACAAAAGACAAGAAAAATCAAAGAAAATGTAAAAATTTGAATTAAATTTTCTATCTTACCCCCCACAATTTAGTTGACACATTGTCCTCAATGTGTAGCCCATAAATAAATAAGGAAGAAAGTTACCCGATTGATTGTGGTCACTGCAATTGCTAATAGTGGGTGCTTCCTCTTTTGATCGTGTTAGCTCAAAATTTTTTTCTCTCCTTTGGTTTGGGCTCCTACATAGAAAATTTAACAAAGTGCAACAAAATAAAAAATGTATTTATTATTCCTACTCCTACAAAGTCTAAATTAAAATCAACCAAGAATTAATACAAGTCTTTATAAAATTAAAATAGTTCAATCGTCATCCTTATGTTCTTCTTCATCCTCGCTTTCATGCACTTCTTCTTGTTATTCTGAATTCATCAGCTCGAACATGTCAGGTGTATAATTGGGGACCTGGATGTTATTTTGCCTTGCAAATTCTTAGAATATTGGTCCCGACTCTTGCATCCACTGTATCATCCAATCAATCTTTGGATGACTACTTTCACTAATGTCTTGTTGAGCTCGTGTCAACCTCTGTGATGAAGTCAGTGTAGCCATCGCTTCATGTTGTCGCATGTTCCAATCCTTCATTTGTTTGGCTCACAGCTGAATGTACTATTGGATCAAGGTATCTCTAATAATACTTTTGGAAGGTTTCAACGACTACTCAGTAGATGTCATTGTCGTGTGTGAATATGATATACAAATTGGGCAAGTATACACGTTGGATCAAGTAATACATTGCTGAGAGAGTATCATTCCTACGAGGATCAGATTAAGAACCTAATGTGGTCATGTTATTATAATAAAATGCAATTAATGCTATGGTAAAGCTATAGTAAGTATGCAGTGGCAATTAAAGGAATAGTGATGTATGCAATATGTGCAATTAATGAATACTTGGAAATGCATTGGCAATTATGAGAATAACTACGTGAATAAAATGAAATGAATAAATAGATGACCAAGAATTCTATGGCAAAGCTACTATGGCAAAGATAAGGGTTATACAATGTCGAGTGTGAAGGTCGAGATTACTAAGAATCTACTTTTCCTGTCAGCAATGCCTCAGCAAAATCATACTTAACCTACTGCTCAGAAGAGTTATTAAGTGGCCTGCCTCTTTTGAGAGGAAAAACCTCACCTTACCCGTGTCTATAGGCATTTAATATGGCACCCTGCACTATTACCTTCTGTATGATCACTGCTCTACGTGTAGAGTCTACGACATGTATCTATCTAGTACTTGCTCATATAATTCAACCACGGTCTAACTAATCCAACCTTTTCAGAATTTAGATTAATTTAAGGGTACGATGCATCATTGACTATTAAGGGTATGATGCACAATTGACTATGTCAAGGGATTGCTCACATACATTTTAAAGAATAAAATAATTCAATGAAATAGTAAAATAACTTAGATTTTTACTGCAGCCATTAAAGACAATTAAAGTTTCATCAAAGTAATCCCAACCTTCTGAGATTTAACTCATAGGTTGGAAAATAAAATTAAACTCAAACATCATTTTCATTGCTGTAATTCACGAAGGATCATATAAGAAATAATGGACAAAAGGTGGGAAGACAACACTCACTTGTCCAATCTACACTCCAACTGTATAGTGCCCTAAGGTGGCTAAGAGGGCTTTCCTGCGTCTTTCCTCTTTCTATCTCTATTCAGTAGCTACCTTCTAATTTGGCTAAGGTACTTTACCCGCTGTTTCGTGCCTTAGGGTTTCCTCCTTTGCCTCTTTTTAAAATGCTTTCTTTGATTTTTCTTAGGATAATTCCAACCCAAGATTTATCTTCTCCTCTTTTCTAGGTAGATTTATCTGGTACAAGTAGAGTTGGGCTAAAACTAATATGTGTTGAATGCTGACTGGTCACCTTCCTGGCATTACCACGACATATTGGCTAGTAATCTGATAGTCCTTTTACCTTAATATAACTTCACTCCCTTATTTCTTATTCCTTATCCTGCATCTGACAATACCACAAAACACAACCCTTCCACGAGCAATTAAAAGCACTAATAATTAAACGTAGCCCAAGTTCTAATGCAATGCTAAAAAATATACCAATAAAATGTCCTAAAATGCAATTAGATGTACTTAAGTACATGTAATTAACTAGGCCTAAAGGCATAAAATATAAATCATTTCAAGAGTTATCACACCCCCAAACCTGAGTTATTGCTTGTCCTCAAGCAAAATATGCATAAATGCAAACATTTTGCCTACACACCAATCCAACTCATACTACCAGGCTCTTTGAAGAACAACAAGTACATCAGTTCTCAGCAATCTCCCTTTTTCCTAAAACTTGTTCTAGCATCAAAGGCTTGTTCAACAAAGGTAGTGCAAATATTTTCCCTAAACATAAAATCTCCAAAGTACTTATGTATTTTCTCTTTTTCGCCTATAGCAACCATCTTCTAATTTACATATTTCATTTATTACCTACACATAAGTTACTTACTTCAAGCCTACTCAGAATATATTAATCATATTTATGGGTTTTTTCTATTTTTTTATTGTTGTTGTTATTATTAGGGATTTAGCATGTCATGAAATTTTTTGACTTGACAATAACAGTGGAGCATACACTGAATTGTCGAGTACTCAATCACATCACAATTTATACCAAAAGTCATCCATGAAGCTCAAACTTTTTACTAAAAGGATGGATGGAGCATACAACTACCTCGGTAGCTACTCAGTCCTTTTTTGCTATAACGGAGTGCCCATAATTTTTATTTTCATGAAACACACACTTGCTTATATTCACCTTTCTAATTAACAATATGATGGAGCAAACAAAGTGATGTTGACCTAATTGGAAATTCTAAACAGTAGAGTGCTTACTATCCTTTATTACATAATGTTGTGGTAATATAACTAAAGCTCGACGTTAAAATTCCCTAAGTTCATTACAATATACCTACTATATCTCCCAAAAAAATAAACACACTGAGTATAGGACATCCTCTTTTTAGGAATTCATTTTCAAGCATCTTAACCTAAGCTAAAATTCACCCAATCCACTTTCATATGTTCTAGGTATATTGAAAAAAATATAAACTCATAATCGAACATCATGAGTATAAACTGTATGTCTTATAAACCAACAGTACTTCGGTGGTTACAATGCAGTGGCAAAACATCCATATTATATAAAGTGCAACCTAAATGCACAATACATCCCCAAACCTAAGGGATGCATTGTCCTTAATGCATGTCCATGCAACAAAAATATAGCTATTAATAGACAAATGTCATGGAAAATGAAATAAAATGCATGATTGTCAAAAGGAAAAAATAAATAAACTTATATGGCTTGAGCTATATTGTAGGTACTTTATTCAGTTCTTCGAGTGGACTTGTGGGCACTTAACTTGTACCTCATATTCCTTTTCAAAGGGTTGACATCTTCGCTTTCCTTATCAATTTTCGTGAGATCATCAATTCGCTAATCAATCAAATGATCCTGTGCAGTCACAAAAGTTGGTGGAGATGGTGGTATATGATTTTAGCCTTTTGTAGTAGCAAGAGTTGTAGTAGTAGGGTCATTCTTTCCTTCCTTCCATTCTTCTTTATCCTTCCCAGGCTCAACGGATGTTGACATCTAGATTTCCTTAACAGCTTGTCCAACATAGCAATGGTCTCTTCATTTTTTGAGTCAGCTCTAACAGTAGATAGAGCTGGTTCTGCTTCAAACTTAGCAGATGAAAACAAAACTATGGGGAAGATAGGGAGTCCTGGCATTGATTCTGAAAAATTAATTTGCAATGGTTGGTTAACTACCAAATCCCTACTCTCGCATATGATTAATATTGAAACCACTGCTCTTTAGCCTAGACTAACTCTTCAGCTAGTTGGTATCGCTAACTTTCAAACAGGACATGCTTTTCTCTAACTACTTTAGGGAATTCAATATTTGCTAATCGAATGAGCCCCGAGTGACTGAAGGTGCTACTGTGGGAACGCACATAGTAGTAGAAGCCTAACTTTGTTGAGTTTGCCGAGGTAGTATCAATGCCTCAAATCTTGGCAAAAATTGCCCTTGTTAGTCCACCCTTATTAGGGGTAATATCTTCAGCATCAATAAGAGGAACATTAGTAGTCTTGCATAAAGCAAAAATGAAAGAAGGAAAATTCAAACTTCTGACGTTCTTCTCAACACAACAATGGACTTCTTGAAAAATTTATCCTTCCCACATTAACTGTTCTTCATTTTATAATAAAATGCAGCAACATCCTTTCCTTGGAAATGATGGTGTTGTGCATGGATGGCATAAGTTGACTTTCCAAGAAATGATACCAAACTTTCCTAATCGGTTTCAATGAAGCCCTTTCAATAGTTACTAGATTATAATCTACCCCAAGACTGAGGGTAACATATCAAATTATATATTAATAAGAATGAAAAATTATTACAAAAATAAGGAAATAGCCCAGTGTCTAATTGATAAATGGAAAAAGCATGGAAATTAGATTAAGGTTCCATGTTCGAATCCCTTCCCTTGCAAAATAATTAAAATTTGCTAAATCCCTTCTCTTTTTTTTATGTCTGTGCCGCCTATTCCTAATTAAACCTAAGCATAAATATTAATTTTATAAAATTTTATTAGCCTTTAATACTATTCTCTTCACCTTAGTTGTCCCTTCCTTTTTCCTCTCCCATTTTCTTTTCAATTTTTTCTTTCTTTCTCCATTGTTGTTGCTGCCCAAACCCCTTGAACCACCATCTTTTTTTCTTTTCTTTTGCCACAAGATCTTGCATCATCCTCTCCTCCATCTTGCTGCCATTTTTCTCTTAATTTTCTTGAACCGTATCTAAAATTCTAAATCTCCAAGAATGATTCCCATTGTTGGCAAGAAGAGCCATTATCGCCCATTTCACCTAGCTTGTGTAAGTTCTTATTTACTTTTAATTTCTTGATGTATCTTGTAACTTGAGTACTAAAATTTTAAGATCTAGAATTAAGATGATTTTTAAGGATTTAAAGAGTTTTTCCAACCTTCCAAGTGATTTTAAATATGGTTTCAAATTAGCCCTAAATTGGTCACTGGTGGTGGTGGTCTGTGCACTTAAAGGCTAGAAAGGAGGTTGTTGTTTCTTTAATTTTTCCCATATTTTTTCCAAAAATTTCTTGGGTTCTTGAACCCTTCCTAATAAGCCTTTAATGTGTAAATTAGCAAATATCAATCTTGATAAATCGGTGACTCAGATCTGATAATTCGGGAAGTGTAAGTGTGGTTGATTATGGGCTAGTGTGTAATTTCGGTTTAGATGTTGGGTAAAAAATTAATTGATCAAAGTAAAGATTGTAATCTTGGAATAGCTATTGATTTTTAAGTATTTAAATGTGTAAGGTGTCAACTTAAATGCCCCAAATCAACAGTGAAGTCAATAGGCGTCCGTGCATACAATTCGCACCAAACCAGTGTAAGAAACCTAACTAGTTTGGATTTGAAAATTTATTATAATTGTAATGGTTGGATTGAACCCATAAGATGGTGACTAGGTGTAACAACTCGTTTTGAGTTAACTGAGAACAGTGATTTCGAGACCAAAAATCTGAAGTCAAAATAATTATTTTATTATTATTTTAATGTTTATAGCATGATTGAATAATTGTGTAAAAGTTAATTTGATAAAAAGGACTAAATCACGTAAAGTGTAAAACTTGAGTTCTATTAGCTAAAGGTGTTTAATAGCTATAGAACTTTAAAGTGAAGGTCCTTAAGAGGTAATTAGCCCATTTATGAGATAACGGATGATAGTGGCTTGGTATTTTGTGTAATTTTTAAAGTTTTTAAATGTTATAATAGTAATTTGGTAATTTAATGATAATTAAAATTAGTAAAAACCATTCATCTTCTTCATTTTCATCACAACACCACCGAAAATACATGGTTCTCTTAAGCTAGGGTTCAGCCATCTTCAATCCTTACAAGGTCTGTATTTTGTTTCGTTTTTAATGATTTCTACGTTTTTGAGATCGTTGCAGCTAGGTCTAGCTAGCCCAGGGACTATTTGGCAAAACTGTTAAAGATTTTGCATGTTTCCATTGATGAATAAGCATGTATTTTGAAGTTTCTTCATAGATTATTAACGTTGGTTGTGAGTTATACAAGTTTTATAAAATGATTTTTAGTGAAAATGCAAATTAGAGATTAAATAGTGAAATGTTGAAACTTTGTGGTTAAAATGTGAAATAAATGGAAGATATGAGCGGCTAGGGACTAATGTGTAAATTGGCTAGCATGGGTTAGCATTGAATTTCATTAATTTGTGTTTTTATGAAATAAGGACTAAATTGTAAAATGTGTGAAACATTAGGGGAAAAGTGTAAATGTGCTTTAAAGTATGTTTTGGACTAAATTGACTAGAGGGATAATTAAATGAGCTGAATTTGATATCATATAGATTAAGAAAAGTAAAACTCGGATCTAGATCGGATCTAGCCGTTTTTGCATCTGATGTAACTTTGTACGTAATAAGCAGTGTTATAATTATGTTTAAATGCTTTGATATTGCATAAATTGTGTATACTAGACTACAGTCATGTTTGGCAATGATTTGGCTAATTATGGGCACTTAGTGTGCGAGATCAAGATAGCTTTAGCTAAATATGTATGGGCACTTAGTGTCCAAGATTGATATAGCTTCGGCTATTTATTTGGCACTAAGCGTAACGCCCCCACGCCCGAGACCATCACCGGAGTCGAGTATGAGGTGATACTAAGCTTAGTTTAACATTTTTAGAACTTTGGATTATTGTTTCTACATTCACAGCTTTTAAGCTACTTGCGTCACAGTCATAAGAAAAATCATATCTCAAGTTACGAAATTCGAAATCAAGATCCATAAATTTTCTCTGAATCTAGACTCATATACCTATCTAATAATTTTTTCTAGAATTTTTGGTTGGGCCAATTAGTACAGTTATTAGTTAAAGTTACCCCTGTTTCAGGACTCGACTGGTCTGACCTCTGTTTACTACGAACCACATTTCTCTCTATACAAAATTCATATGACTATGAGATTTGTTTCTACTAAAACTATATTCAATAAGGATTCTGAGGATATAAAGTATACCACCTAATTATAACTTTATAGTTTATGATGAATTTCTAAATTTGGAACAGGGGATTCAAAAACTGTTATGACCCTATTTCACTAAAATTCAAATATCTTCTAACATATCATTCCTTTACCTGTTTCATTTGTTTCATGTGAAACTAGACATAATAAGCTTAAATTTGATATGTAATCCACACCAAATTCAATTGCTATGATTTTTAGTAAATTTTTAAACTTGCGTCAGTGTTGCTGCAGTATTCTGTTTATGGCAAATTTCATCCTTTTTATGAGTTTTTATGCACTAAGTATCTTAATAGTTTTCCTTAACATCAAACATAATCTACACTAACCATTTTCATAATTTATCATTATCAAGCATTTCCTCAACCGTTCCACAACCATACCATAAGATCATTTACACAAAATAGGTATATTGTTATACATGCCATACTTAAGTAGTTGTACAAGCCATTTACCAAGATAAAAGTCCTTTGGATAGTGTGATCGAACTTTCGACCTGTCCCGATTCCTGAGCCGGCTTGTTCAAAACTACAGTGAATGAAAAGGAAGGAGTAAGCATAAATGCTTAGTAAGTTCATATGTAAATAACAAGTAACATAACAATACAAATATACCAAACAACTTTAGCATGGTACCACCAAAACATATATCACATCTTTAAACATCATTCATCATCTTACCACCTTATCGTTGTTGTATCTATTTTCAACCCGAGGGTTAAGAACATACCTGTCCAAAGTGTCCATTTCACAACACTTACCAAAACGTCGCTTGCATCTTAAGTGTTCTTCCATTTCACTAGAAATTTCACCCGTTGAACACATCGGAATACAACTCGGATACACGGATAATTTGCACATAAGTGCCTCATATGTAATCAAGCTACCATGTAACCCGCCCATAAGTGAACTCGGACTCAACTCGATGAGCTCCGGCGTTCGCATCCATAAGTGAACTCGGACTCAACTCAACGAGTTCGAATGCCTAGTTACATTTCACGAACTCGGACTCAACTCAACGAGTTCGGACATTCGCATCCATAAGTGAACTCGGACTCAACTCCACGAGTTCGGATGCTCAACCATCCTAGTGACATGTCACTTGTATCCTAATCTATTCCTAAGGTTCAAACGGGCTTTTTTCCTCGATCTCACATTTCCGTCTTCCATGGAATATCGGAACCGATACTCGGTAGCAATTCATATTTATCAAGTAGTAAACATAATTTGCATATTACTCAACATTAACCACAGAGCATAATATTTCACGATAAAAAAATCAGCATATCATATGATTAACATCAATAACTTAAAAATAATAATTATGCTACATTATTTACACATGAACTTACCTTGGTACCAAAATATAAAGATTTTGCAATTTAGTCCACAATTTTTTCTTTTCCTCGATCACGACTTGAATCTTGTTTTTCTTGATCTATAATACCAAATTAATCTTATTTAATACATACATTCATCAAAACAGCATTTAATACGAACTTTGGAAAAATTACACTTTTGCCCCTAAACTTTTGCATAATTACACTTTTGCCCCTAGGCTCGGGAATTAAACTTTATTCCTTATTCTTATGTTTTATAACATGCTGATCATTTTTCCCTTCTATGGCAACATCAAATTCTCTCTCTAACATATACTTGTGACTATTAGGTATTTTTGTCGATTAAGCCCTTTTACTCGTTTTCACTCAAAACCGAGTAGCACAAGTTGTCTAACATAATTTAAAGCACCATATTCTATCATAAAACATCAAAATACACAAATTTAACCTATGGGTATTTTTCCAAATATAAACTCTAGGTTGGATTATTGCTAACATAAGCTTAATCGAGCTACCGGGATTCCAAAAACGTAAAGAACATTAAAAACGGGGCTTGGAATCACTTACTATGGAGCTTGGAAGCTTGAAACAAACCCTAGCTATGGAGAACCCTTGAAATTTCGGCCTAATGAAGAAGATGGACAAAAATTGGCTTTAATTTTGTTTTTAATTCATTTTAATAACTAAATGACCAAAATACCCTTACTACTAAACTTTCCAAAAATTCCTTCCATGTCCTAATTTTGTCCATGAACTTAAAATTGGTCAAATTTCTATTTAAGACCTCCTCATTAATATTCCAAAACAATTTCATACTAAAAACTTCTAGAATGCAAGTTTTGCAACTTATTCGATTTAGTCCCTACTTTCAATTTAAGCACTTTAGGCATAGAATTTCATCACGAAATTTTCACACAATCATGCAATCATATCATAAACATCAAAATCATTGTAAAATAATTATTTCTATCTCAGATTTGTGGTCACGAAACCACTATTCCGATTAAGCCCTAATTCAGGATATTACAACTCTCCCCCCCTTTTAAGGATTTTCGTCCTCGAAAATCTTATCGGTAAACAGGTGTGGGTATTGGTTTCTCATAGTTTCTTCAGGTTCCCATGTAGTCTCTTCTACCCCATGCTTTTGCCACAACACTTTTACAAGTGCAACACTTTTATTTCTTAGTTGTTTGACTTCTCGAGCTAAAATCTTAATCGGTTCTTCTTCATAAGTCATATCCGGTCGCAGTTCAATTTCTGTCGGTGAAATTATATGTGAAGGATCCGAACGATACCGACGTAACATAGATACGTGAAACACATCATGAATCTTCTCTAATTCGGGTGGTAACGCTAGCCGATATGCTACCGGTCCAACTTTTTCAATTATTTCATACGGTCCAATAAAACGCGGACTTAACTTGCCCTTTCGTCCAAATCTAAGGACTTTCTTCCATGGAGACACTTTCAAAAATACCTTATCACCAACTTGAAACTCCATTTCTTTTCGTTTCAAATCCGCATAAGATTTCTGTCTATCTGAAGCAGCTTTCAAACAATCTCGAATCACTTTCACCTTTTCTTCGGTTTCTTTTATTAAATCAACTCCATAAATCTGACTTTCCTTGAGTTCAGTCCAATACAATGGCGTCCGACATTTACGACTATATAATGCTTCATAAGGTGCCATCTTCAAACTTGTCTTATAACTATTATTATAAGCAAATTCTACCAATGGTAAGTACCCTTCCCAACTATCTTGAAATTCCAATACGCAACATCTGAGCATGTCTTCAAGAATCTGAATTACTCTCTCTGATTGTCCATCAGTTTGTGGATAAAAAGCAGTACTGAAATTTAACTTCGTACCTAACGCGTCTTGCAACTTTTGCCAAAACCGCGAGGTAAACCTTGGATCTCTATCTGAAATAATCGATAATGGTATTCCGTGTAATCTAACAATTTCTCTAATATACAGTTCAGCCAACTTGTTAAGAGAATAATCCGTACGTACCGGGATAAAATGAGCCGACTTAGTTAATCTGTCAACTATTACCCAGATGGCATCTTTCTTTCCCGGAGTCAATGGCAATCCTGAAACAAAATCCATAGTAATCCGATCCCATTTCCATTCAGGAACCATAATAGGCTGGAGTAATCCTGAAGGTACTTGGTGTTCAGCTTTCACCTGTTGACAAATTAAGCATTTGGACACAAACTCTGATATATCTGTTTTCATTCCATTCCACCAATACATTTTTTTCAAGTCATTATACATTTTCGTACTACCCGGATGAACCGCTAAACAACTATTATGTGCTTCATGCAAAATCTTTTGAATCAACTCATCATTTTTCGATACACAAATCCGATTTTTAAACATCAAACAACCATCGGAACAGATTCTGAAATTTGATCCCATATCAGCTTCACACTGTTTTCTTTTGGCTAGCAAATCTTGATCATTTTTTTGAGCTTCAGAAATCTCTTGTAAAAACATCGGTCTTGCTCTTAACTCTGCTAGAATTGAACCATCATCTGACATCTTCAACTGAGTGTTCATAACTCTCAAAGCAAACAACAACTTTCTACTTAAAGCATCGGCAACCACATTCGCTTTTCCCGGATGATAATCAATAACAAGCTCATAATCTTTCAATAACTCCAACCATCTTCGCTGTCTCAAATTCAAGTCTTTTTGTGACATCAAGTATTTAAGACTTTTGTGATCGGTATATACTCGGCACTTTTCGCCATACAAATAATGTCGCCAAATCTTCAAAGCAAACACCACTGTAGCCAATTCCAAATCGTGAGTAGGATAATTCCTCTCATGAGGTTTTAACTGCCTCGAAGCATAAGCCACCACTTTTCCTTCTTGCATGAGTACACACCCCAAACCATTTAGAGAAGCATCACTATACACCACAAATTCTTTACCTAATTCGGGTTGTACCAATACTGGTGCTTCAGTTAATAACTTTTTCAATTCTTCAAAACTCTGTTGACATTCTTCCGTCTATTCAAATTTAACATCCTTTCAGAGTAGTCTAGTCATAGGAGCAGCAATTATAGAAAATCCATTTACAAACCGCCGATAATACCTAGCTAGCCCCAAGAAACTTCTAACTTCAGTTACGTTTTTCGGTGGTTTCCAATCAACAATGGCTAAAATTTTACTAGGATCAACCCGTATACCATCACCTGAAACAATATGACCCAAAAATCCAACTTCCCGGAGCCAAAATTCACTTTTACTAAACTTAGCATACAGCTGCTTATCTCTCAAAGTTTGCAAAACTATCCTCAAATGCTCAGCATGCTCTGTCTCATATTTTGAATAAATTAAAATATCATCTATAAACACCACAACAAATCTGTCCAAGTATGGCCGAAGTATGCGATTCATTAAATCCATAAACACAGCAGGAGCATTTGTCAACCCGAATGGCATAACTAAAAATTCATAATGACCGTACCTTGTTCTAAAAGCAGTTTTAGGCACATCCGACTCCTTTACCCGCAGTTGGTAATACCCAGATCTCAAGTCAATCTTTGAAAATCATGTCGCTCCTTTTAGCTGATCAAACAAATCATCAATTCTTGGCAACGGATACTTGTTTTTGATTGTCACCTTGTTTAACTGCCAGTAATCAACACACAACCTCATAGAACCATCCTTCTTTTTCACAAATAACACGGGAGCACCCCAAGGTGAAAAACTCGGTCTCACAAAACCTTTATCAGTCAACTCTTGCAACTGCGACTTTATTTCCTTCAACTCTGCTGGTGCCATTCTATACGGAGCAATCGAAATCGGAGCTGTTCCCGGTATCAAATCAATACCAAATTCTACTTCCCTGACTGGAGGCAAACCCGGCAATTCTTCTGGAAATACGTCTGCAAATTCACACACAACCGGCACTGATTCAACTTTCTTTTCAACTTCTTTTGTATTAATTACATACGCCAAATAAGCTTCATAACCCTTTCTCAGATATCTTTGAGCCGACATTGAAGAAATCACACTAGGCAATGCCTTTGATTTATCTGATTCAACCCGCAGAGTTTCACCATTTTCACACTTTAATTCTATAACCTTTTCTTTGCAATATATTTTAGCATCATGCAATGTCAACCAATCCATACCCAAAATAACATCAAACTCATCAAACGGCAACAACATCAAGTCGGCCGGAAAGTAATGATCCTGAATCATTAAAGGACATTTCTTACATACTTTATCAACAGTCACACATTTGCCTAACGGATTCGACACTCTAATCATAAATTCTGTGTTCTCAACAGGTATATTCATACTAGACACCAATTTCATGCACACATATGAATGAGTAGAATCGGGATCAATCAAAGCAATAACATTAACATTATAGAGAGAAAATGTACCAGTAATCACATCAGGTGAGGAAGCATCTTCACGCACTTTAATAGCATAAGTTCTAGCCGGAGCCCTTCCTTCAGGTCTAACCGGTGCATCCCTGGCTACATTCTTACTGCTTGTTTCACTTCCAGCTTTTCTCGGATACCTTCCCCTCGAGTCTGCACCACTAGCTTTTACATTCTGAAATTTTTCTTTCTCAGCTCTCTCTGGGCAGTCTCTAATAAAATGATCCGGAGAACCACATCGAAAACATTCATTTGCTCTGCGCGGACCAAAATGATTTCTACCACACCGCTGGCACTCGGGTTTAACAAATCTCGTATTTCCGACACTAGCCGCAGAAGTAGTCTGAGATTTAGGACCCACATTCTGCTTCTTAAAATTTCCATATGATTGCCCAGCTGAAACTTGGGAACGAGGATTCATATTTCTTGACTTTCCGGTTTGTTGTGAGGGTGCATTACTCATTGGCCTTTTCTTTCAATTTCGTGTTTCAGATTCTACCTTTTTCTTTTCCTTCAGTAATTCTTCAGCCTTGCAAGCTCGATCAACCAGTACTACCATTTCTTTCAGTTCAAGGATCCCGACAAATACCTTAATGTCTTCGTTGAGCCCGTCTTCAAATCGTCGGCACATCTTGGCTTCTGTAGGAACATATTCCCTAGCATACTTACTCAATCGAACAAACTCTCTTTCATATTCTGAGACTATCATATTACCTTGCTTCAGCTCAAGAAACTCTTTACATTTCTGATCAATAAATCTTTCACTAATATATTTCTTCCGAAACTCTTCTTGAAAGAATTCCCAGGTTACCCTCTCGTTCGGTACCACCGAAATCAAAGTCTTCCACCAATTATAGGTTGAATCTCTCAACAAAGATGTAGCACATTTCAAACATTCTTTAAGTGTACAAGATAATTCATCAAATACCCGGATAGAATTTTCAAGCCAAAACTCTGCTTTCTCTGCATCATCATCAATATTTGCTCTAAATTCTTCAGCCCCTTATTTACGAATTCTGTCAATGGGGGTTCTGTGAAATTTTATCATATCCATACCTTGAGGCATCGGGGGTACAGGTTGAGGAATTGGGGGAGGTGGGGGAGGTCGTACATTTGGGTTCGTACGAACGAACTTAGTGTACCATGCACTCATCATTTGGAGAAAGGCTTCCCGATCCCTTTCTCCTCCTCCCTGACCAACAGTAGGGGGTGGGTTTTCAGTCGGCGCTGCTCCTTCAGCCGGAGCTGGCGCATTACTCTCTACTTCATCTGCCACAGCTGGATCGGGATCCATTTACTATATAAAAATCATTTAAAAAGGTCAGAAGTCGTCACACTATCACAATTCATACATATGGCATGTATAGCAAAATTCGTACATACAACACGTAGTCTGAGAACCGACTAAACCTGCTCTGATACCGGAGTCGAGTATGAGGTGTTACTAAGCTTAGTTTAACATTTTTAGAACTTTGGATTATTGTTTCTACATTCACAGCTTTTAAGCTACTTGCGTCACAGTCACAATAAAAATTATATCTCAAGTTACGAAACTCGAAATCAAGATCCGTAAATTTTCTCTGAATCTAAACTCATATACCTATCTAATAACTATTTTCTATAATTTTTGGTTGGGCCAATTAGTACAGTTTATTAGTTAAAGTTACCCCTGTTTCAGGACTCGACTGGTCTGATCTCTGTTTACTACGAACCACATTTTTCTCTGTACAAACTTCATATGACTATGAGATTTGTTTCTACTAAAACTAGACTCAATAAGGATTCTGAGGATATAAAGTATACCACCTAATTATATCTTTATAGTTTATGATGAATTTCTAAAGTTGGAACAGGGGATTCAAAAACTGTTATGACCCTGTTTCACTAAAATTCAAATATCTTCTAACATATAATTCCTTTACCTGTTTCATTTGTTTCATGTGAAACTAGACATAATAAGCTTAAATTTTAATGTAATCCATCACCAAATTAAATTTCTATGATTTTTAGTAAATTTTTAAACTCGCGTCAGTGTTGCTGCAGTATTCTATTTATGGCAAATTTCATCCTTTTTATGAGTTTTTATGCACTAAGTATCTTAATAGTTTTCCTTAACATCAAACATAATCTACACTAACCATTTTCATAATTTATCATTATCAAGCATTTCCTCAATCGTTCCACAACCATACCATAAGATCATTTACACAAAATAGGTATATTGCTATACATGCCATACTTAAGTAGTTGTACAAGCCATTTACCAAGATAAAAGTCCTTTGGATAGTGTGATCGAACTTTCGACCTGTCCCGATTCCTGAGCCGGCTTGTTCAAAACTATAGTGAATGAAAAGGAAGGAGTAAGCATAAATGCTTAGTAAGTTCATATGTAAATAACAAGTAACATAACAATACAAATATACCAAACAACTTTAGCATGGTACCACCAAAACATATATCACATCTTTAAATATCATTCATCATCTTACCACCTTATCGTTGTTGTATCTATTTTCAACCCGAGGGTTAAGAACATACCTGTCCAAAATGTCCATTTCACAACACTTACCAAAACGTCGCTTGCATCTTAAGTGTTCTTCCATTTCACTAGAAATTTCACCCGTTGAACACATCGGAATACAACTCGGATACACAGATAATTTGCACATAAGTGCCTCATATGTAATCAAGCTACCATGTAACCCACCCATAAGTGAACTCAGACTCAACTCAATGAGCTCCGGCGTTCGTATCCATAAGTGAACTCGAACTCAACTCAACGAGTTCGGACATTCGCATCCATAAGTGAACTCGGACTCAACTCCACGAGTTCGGATGCTCAACCATCCTAGTGACATGTCACTTGTATCCTAATCTATTCCTAAGGTTCAAACGGGCTTTTTTCCTCGATCTCACATTGCCGTCTTCCATGGAATATCGGAACCGATACTCGGTAGCAATTCATATTTATCAAGTAGTAAACATAATTTGCATATTACCCAACATTAACCACAGAGCATAATATTTCACGATAAAAAAATCAGCATATCATATAATTAACATCAATAACTTAAAAATAATAATTATGCTACATTATTTACACATGAACTTACCTTGGTACCAAAATATAAAGATTTTGCAATTTAGTCCACAATCTTTTCTTTTCCTCGATCACGACTTGAATCTCGTTTTTCTTGATCTATAATACCAAATTAATCTTATTTAATACATACATTCATCAAAACAATCATGAAATCATATCATAAACATCAAAATCATTGTAAAATAATTATTTCTATCTCGGATTTGTGGTCACAAAACCACTATTCTGATTAAGCCCTAATTCAAGATATTACACTAAGTGTGCAAGTTTTCTGAGTATCCAAAAATATTCTGAATAGTTTAACGAATATGTCAAAGATGTGAATGAGTATGAGTTAAAAACGAAAAGGTACAGGTATGTACAGGAACTGGGTAATACACTAAAATGATGAAAACTATGGAAATTACATCTAATTTAATGGATGCAAATGTGGTAGGTTAATGATTTATTATGAGATATGTTATGTTATGTTTCTAGTCTAATTTCAGTTTATATGATGAGTTGATATAAATGCTATACAAACTTACTAAGCTATAAAGCTTAATTTGTGTATTTCTCTGTGTTTTATAGTTATTTCAAAGCTAGCTTAGATTCGGGGATCGTCGGAGACATCGTCACACTATCCAACTATCAATTTGGTACTTTTGAGTTTATGTTTTGAGTATATGGCATGTATAAGAACTTTGGTCACATTGGTTATGTTTTGGTTGTGAACTTTGCCATTTGAGTTGGCTTGTGATTTGTTATGTTTTTGGTTTATATATATATGGCCTTGAAAGTTGGTTTAATTTGGTTGGTTGGATTATGTAAATATATGTGTATATATATGGCTTGTATTGTAAGTTCATGGATGGATTTGAGTATGGCTTAAATTATGAAGCTTATGGATGTAGTTATGGTAGATGCTAAATGGTTAAAATTATAGAACATGTAGGTTTGTGAGATTGAGCACAATGATGTATAATTTGGAATATATAATTAGATGAATTGTAAATGTCATTTTGGTATAAAGGGTATGGTATATTTTTGTGACTTATGTGTATTGAAGATGATGGTATAGAATGAGCATGAATTAGGCTTAAATTGGTTGGGTTAATTGTCAAATTATGATATGTGTTGTGCCAATTGGATTGTTGTAGGTATATGAATATTTGGGTGGCAAAATGCCTTGGTAAATAGCCTATTTTTGTCCACATAGGCAGAGAAACAGGCGTGTGCCTCAGCCATGTGTGACACACGGTTACATTACACAGCCGTGTGTCCCCTAGTGTTGAAATTAAAATCAAGTCAATATGCTCCACACGGCCTCACACACGGATTAATGTTCATGGATTAATATGGTTCATATTAATACTTTACCCAAAGGTTGTTTTTGTTTAAATGCTTAAGAGAGTGTTGATGAAAGCTCAATATGTCTTAAAGTAGCTTGACCCTGACATGATTAGGTTACCTAGACCAAAGTTGGGTAATATAAGTGAGTGTTGAGTGAAATACTCATGTAAACTCTAGACATAGAGCCTTATCTTATATGATTTAGAGGGTTGAGCTTTAGTAGTAGTTGCTAATCCCAAGCCTATAGACATATAGTTCCTTAGAGGTGACTAACCCTATGTCTTACTTTCGGCAGAGGTAAACCACATTAGTACCTAATCAAATAGTAAGTTCACCATAGTTTTGGTATAGCATTGTTCACGAGTTAGAGCATATCCATTAGTAATCCCAACCTTCACAACCAATATTCCAACCTTGCTAAATTCCTTAGTACTATTGTTTGAATTGTTGCAATGGTAATCTCTACTAGTATACTTCATTACTCTCACTTCTAATGTGTTAATCCCATTTTAATTTCATTAAACATATTTTGATACATTTATCTTTTTTGTTCAATTGTGATAACTTAGACAAAGAACACTCATCTAGTCCTCATGGGAATGATACTCACTCATCACTTTATTACTTGATTCGATAGTACACTTGCACAATTCGCACTACATATTCACACGCGACAAGTTTTTGTCGCTGTTTTTGGAGATTGGCAATTGGCAAATTTAGTTTTTGTTATTGCAATTTTTATAATTGATTTTCTAATTTGTTTGTTTCATGATCTCAACGAGTCTGTTACTAGATATATGTATAGAGGCACTCTTGCTAAAGGATTCTATCCCTTATATCCAAAAACTGAAAGGACTTTACTAAGAAGAAGAAGAGAACAAAGAGCAATGAATCAAGACGGTAACAATCCACCTACTATGAAAGAGCAACTTAAACCGGGAGCTCCGAATGTTAATCCTCCTATTGCTCAGATGTTTGATTATTAGGATAGGCCAATTCGAGAGCATGTAGTGCCTATCTTAGACAGCCTAAATCCTGGAATAGTCAGTCCACAAATTCAAGCTCTCCACATTAAATTGAAACATGTAATGTTTTAGATGCTTCAACCAATTGGTCAGTTTGGTGGTTTTCCAACTAAAGATCCCATATTACACTTGAGACTTTTCTTAGAGCTCTGCAATTCTTTCAGACAGCAAGATGTCCCCAAAAATGCCTTAAAACTCAAACTGTTTAGCTATTCTTTAAGAGATTGTGCTAGAACATGGCTCAACACTTTACCATCTGGAATAGTAGAATCATGTAATGATCACTGCCAAATATTTTTGTTGCAATAAAACCCACCCAATATGAATGCCAAACTGTGAAATGACATAACATCCTTCAAGAAACTAGAGGATGAAACATTGTATAAGGCATGTGAAAGGTTCAAATATTTGCTTAGGAAATGTCCTATGCATGGATTTTAGCATTAGACCCAAATGGATATGTTCTAAAATGGTTTGAATGCATAGACACGAATGGTGGTTAATGCTTCAGCTAATGGAACTTTGTTGGATAAGTCCTACAATGAAGCTTATGAGATTTTGGATAGAATCACCAATAATGATAATCAATACACCACAAGAAGAGCTGAAACTAATAGGAGAGTGATTGGATCATTCGAACTTGATGTTATTACCTCACTTACTACTCAGGTATCTTCTTTAGCCAACATGATAAAGGCCATGCAGATGCCTAGTGAGGTGAAAAAGTTGAAAGCAACTAGGTTATCTTATGTTTATTATGGTACGGACCACGTGTTTGAAGAGTGTCCCTTGAACCCAACATCTGTCTACTATATGGGAAACTTCAATTGAACAATAATCCTTATTCGACACCAACCCTGGTTGGAAAGAACACCCAAATTTTGGGTGGAAGAATCAAGGAGTTGGAAATTCCAACACGGCTATTAGACCCAATACCATAAATGTTCCACCTAGTTTCAATTAGTCTATATTGCCTCAACAGTGAGTTCAACAAAGATAAACATCATCTTTTTCCTTATCTATTGAGTCTCCACTAAAGGAGTATATGGCGAAGAACAATGCTGTTGTAACACCCCAAACCCGACCTAGACGTTATGGCTGAATCTGCGATATCACACTGAAGTGTACTTTGAAATCAAAGTTACGTTGAAAAGTCCGCTCTATATTGAAACCTCGATGTGATCTTATGAAAAATTTAGAATAACTTGCTCGTTGTTAAAACTCAGGTTGGTTGAACAAAGTGTTAATCATATTGTTTTGCTGTTGTATTTTAAAAACAATGATTATTGCTGAAGCTGTTAAAACTGTGTTGCATAGTGTGGTGTTTTTGAAATGCATTTATCTCTTTGCAAAACCACGGCCTACTTCTAACATATATGATTCAAAGTAAATAAATCCCAAAATCAAAATAAAGACTTAAAAAGGCCTTATTACAAAAAAACCCCAAATTATATTACTTATCAATTAAAAGCTAAATAGTGGAATTATGTGCGGTTGTGTGGCTACCATCGAGTCCCTCGCAGCACTGACCCACCTAGGGATTACCTGCGCAGAGAAGCAGTAGGGTGAGTTTATATAAAATCAGTGTGTAATACCTTATTAAACAAACAACCAGTTATACAATAGGCAAATACAGTCTAGGCCTAAGCCCGTTTCAGTAATAGTCCGGTAACAATTAGGGCCTTAGTCCAATACAATATCAGTATCAGTGTAGGCCTTAGCCCAATTCAGTAATAGTAACAGATATGCAATCAGAAGTCCTACCCATCCATCCTCTACACTTTACTCCGTCTAGCCCTACACTCCATGTGGGGATTAAATCGACCACCCATCCCTACACTCCAAAACATAACACTGGTTGCAACACTAAATAGTATTTGCAGCAGAGATGCCAGTACAGTACACTTCCTCTAAATATATCAAACCCACCCCCATACAACATGTCTTGTCATAATTTCATACATGTATGCAAAAATGTCATGCTCGAATACAGTCATACATATCATAGGGGTATATCAATCATTTTACCTCATAGGGGTATAACAATCATTTCATCCGTATGGGGTCTAGGTGTACTTACCGACCCAACAGAAGGTCCATAGTCGTCTCGGGTGACCCGTGCAACCTTAATGGTCAAACAGTGAAAATGGGACCAAAAGCTCATAACATGACCCATGTGGGCCCACATGCCCGTGTGGCCCACAAAGTCCAAAAATGGCTGTGGCCGCGTAAACCACATAGCCTGGCCTAATAAACTCCACACATCTGTATGGAGCCTACGAGCCCATAGGGCTCACACATTCAATTCTGGCCCAACGTGGCCCAAAACGGCCTAAGCCCATGAAACTGCTCATGGAGGCCTCTACGATCAAACAACCACATTTTACGCGTTCAGATTACCACACAAGCGAGCCCACGCTCGTGTACCGTCAATGGTCATACTTTTCCAACTTTTTTCGATCTACGCTTATAGCAGTGTGGTTACACACCTGTTTTCGAAAAGAGCACAGTCTCCACGAACACCGGACCTAGATTCAATCATAACCCAATGTCAGTCCTTTAATTAATGGGGTTAATAATCCCTTAATTAACACTTAACCAAACCATAATTCAACACTTGCCTTGATCGAATGATTAAGGCTCCTCACCCTTCAATTGTTGCCGAAGATTGATTATTGCCTCTTACAAACCATCTGCACTCAAATCGAAACCTATTAACCTTTATTAAAAAAATTTTCGCATAACAGTTTGAACCAACACATATAGCATGTAACACCCCGAACCCGAGACCGTCGCCGGAGTCGAACACGAGGTGTTAACAGACTTCAAACCACTTATTAAAATTTTTCCAGACAAGCTACCAATCTGCGTACTAGTCGCTTTAAAAATCATATCTTGAGCTCTGGAACTCGAAATCCAGTTCCGTGAATTTTCCCTGAAACTAGACTCATATGCCCATCTACATATTTTTTTCTAGAATTTTTGGTCGGGCAAATTAGTACAGTTTATTAGTCAAAGTCTCCCATGTTACTGGGGTCGACTACACTGACCTTTGCGCATTACGACCTGGATATCTACCTGTACAGAGCTTCAATACTAATTCCGTTTGTTTATATAGAAACTAGACTCAGAGAGGAATCTATACATATATGGCATGGCTCCTAATTATCTCTGGTTAATTTATAATGAATTTCCAAAGTCGGAACAGGGAACCCAGAAACCGTTCTGGCCCTGTCTCACGAGAACCTGAATATCTCTTAACATACTGTCCATATGATTGTTTTGTTACTTCTATATGAAAATAGACTCATCGAGCTTCGATTACATAATTTATTCACTATTTAATTCCATTCCTACTAATTTTTGTAATTTTTCAATCCCACGTCACTGCTGCTGCCAGCATCTGTTACTGAAGCAACTATGTCCATTTCGTGATTTCTCATTGATCTAACTAGTAATTCATCATACATATCACAAAATTATAATCATGACTAGCCATACCAAAGGCTAATCATTGTCAAACATCTCCCTACTACGCTATTGCCATATCATGAATCTTAACACCAAAATTAATCAGCCATGACATATGGCATAAAAATCGTATTACCAAGACTTACGTCCCAACATTAGAACCAAATTCAACCGAACATTATGCCATTTTCGCATGGCTAAAAGTTTACATACCAAATTTCAACAAAACATATTAGCCTATACATGCCGAAATGTTCTCTTAGACCAACTAAGAAGAAAATACCAAAGGTTGCTAGCCGGTGTGATGACTTCGACGACGGCACGATCACGCAAAAAGAGACGAGTCCAAGAAACCTAGAATAGGTGACAAGCAAACACCGAATGAGTATATAACTCAGTAAGCCATAAGCATTCCACAACTATCCATTAATAAAATTATCTCAACAGGAAATAATGAAATGAGGTTAAGTACTCCATCCATACCAAACTATACCATAGTTCCTTAAACCCTATGGTTCAATCTCATACCAAGTCCTACATTGGCCTTTCATACATCATTTTATTTTCGTTATAATCATACAATTAAACGAACTTTCACCTATTCCACAATGAACCTTATGTACGTGACTTCAACTATAATCGTCACATAGGTTCAAAACTTACCAAGCTCAACTCCAAATATAAACATAGCGCCTATTAGCCATGAACTCAAGGTACTTACCTTTTCCGCTGTCCAAAATTGACTCGGTAAAGTCGCACCCTTCATGTAAATAATTTATAGAAAATATATACTGGGTTGCACACATAATGTTTAGTAATCAACCACGCACACTTAGTGCCATG
Source organism: Gossypium hirsutum (assembly GCF_007990345.1). Lineage (NCBI taxonomy): Eukaryota > Viridiplantae > Streptophyta > Magnoliopsida > Malvales > Malvaceae > Gossypium > Gossypium hirsutum. The sequence goes on from NC_053425.1 coordinate 92,005,436, forward strand.
CACTTTAAACTCACACACTTAGTGCCATGCATTTCAAGTTCGCACACTTACCTTTTCCGCTGTCCAAAATCGACTCGGTAAAGTCGCACCCTTAATGTAAATAATTTATAGAAAATATATATTGGGTTCGCACACATAGTGCTTAATAATCAACCGCGCACACTTAGTGCCATGTACTTTAAACTCGCACACTTAGTGCTGTACAATTTAAACCCGCACACTTAGTGCCAATCTCATGACCGTGAACACTTATTGCCCGCACACTTAGTGCCGAAAACCAGCCACTCTATAGGCTTCACTTCCTTTTTACATTCGACAAATTTCATCTCTACTTACATATACATTTGTATACATTTCATCTCATTAAACACAATGGTATAGGTATTACGATCATTTAAATCAATACCAAAGATATGCTTAATGACTTACCTGTGTTGGGTAAGACGGTTCCAACTCGGCTACTCGATGATCTTTTCTTTGCCTTTGCTCGATTCTCCTCCTTTAACTCCTTGAGCTTAATCAATAAATCAACTAGTTTAACCGCCTTGCTAAATATTTACAATCTAATTACACATGCATATGTATGTTAGTATATTCGGCAATCACCCTTACTAATCACCCACTTGATCAATTATAGAGAATCAAAGTTAATATCACAATGTGTACCCTATATGGCCCATTATACATAATCAAATTTAACATCATCTATATATTTACTCATATGGCCGAATATACCTAATCATACATACACCTAACCAAAAATAATTTCTAAAATCTTTATATCATTTATACACTAAGCCGAGTACTCTTACCAAGTTCACCTATATTCTTCAACAAATTCTTCATTGATCAAACACATATTCGGCTAAAGAAATGGCAATTTTAGCAACTTTTGATTTAATACTTTATCAATTATAATACATCTAAATATTTTTTTCATATTATTAACACAATTCACATACATTACTTAATATAACATTTTCACATTCGGCATTAGTATCAACCATAGTAGCCGATTCTTCCTACTTTGTACCCATGCATCTATTTGATCCTTAGTTAGTTCAAACACTCAAAGTCAACCATCTCCATACCTCATCACCAAAGACATCAAAATACCAACCAAGAATGTAACATTCATGGCCGAATATCATCTCCATCATTTAACAAAGTTTGAACCATGGCTAGGTAGATTTCAAACTTACAACTTAAAATATACATGAATCTCAAAGAATAATATCAAACATACCTCAATCTAGTTACATGCATGGCCAAACTTCCTCCTAATCCTCTTCCAAACCAAACATGAAGCAAGAACTCCTTCCTCCTTCCTTAGAATTTTCGGTCAAAAGAGGATGAAAAGGATGAACAAAATTTTTCTTTTCCTTTCTTTAGCTCACGGCAATGGGGGGGGAACAACCACTCATTTTTTTGTTTTCATTTCTTTATTACCCATACTCCTTATTTTATTTTTTTCTAACATACCTCACTAAGCCAACATGTTCCCAACATGTTTCCACCCATAGCATGGCCAACCGCTAGCTCAAATTTTGGGTAATTTGACATGCAAACCCATCATTTTCATAACATGCATTAATAGACCATTTTAAATTAGCCTATCATATTTTCACCATGTCTCATATCGATCCCTATTTAATAATTTCTCATGCAATTGGCAAAATTGGAGAATGAAACTTCCACATACTCATGTACACACATAATAAGCATAGAATATGGAAATTAATTATTTTTATGACTCGGTTTTGTGGTCCCGAAACCACTCCCCGACTAGGGTCAATTTTGGGCTGTTACATAGCACTTTCCAAAAATCGCAAGACCGATTTTAGGGAAGGGAATAATTGGCCTTCAATCTCCAAAAAGGATACGCACACAACCGAGGCAAGCAAGCTAGCACCAACACGTCTCTAGCCATAAACGACAGCAGGGAAGAAGTTAGAAGCAATGTTACAACACAGAGAAAAAGAGTGAGAGAACAAAGAGGAATCAGGCACCAATCGATTATTCAAAGAAGAACTGCAAAAATTGAAACAAATGGAGAGAGAGCTAGGTAGAAATTGGCCCAAATATCCAAATGAGAAGAGTGGGAAGAAGGTGTATTCAATCAAAGGAAAAGTCGATTGAGAGAAAGGGAGAAGAGAGGAAGGATGAAGGTTCGGCTAAGGCAAAGAAAACTAAGAGAAGAAAAGTGATGGAGAGAGGAAAGTTGATCAATCAAAATACAGTATTAGAGAACAAAACCAAAGTAGGTTAACAAGAAACGCACCTGAATGGTCACAAGTAGAATTCGGCTATCACACAAGCAACAAAACTAAAGAGTGAAACGAAGCAAAAGGGGAATAGCTACCAAAAAAAAGAAGAAGAGAGCAAAACTAGAAAATTTCGGCACTAAGTGCCTATGACTAAATTTTCCTAATGGAATCCACAACAAGCCGAATGGTTGAGAAGAATCCCACTTCGGCACCACCACTCCCCTACTCCTTGATCCACTCCTCTAATATCTCCCCAAATCTCTCCTCTAGTCCCTGAACTGACCAATTCAAATCCCTTTCAAACTCCTCCTAGAATTCGGCCACACGCTCCCCTCCCCTTTAAACACTCCAACCGCCTACTAACTTTAGAGTTCTACTGATACTCAACTTCCTACACGGCATAGCAACAAAATAAAACACTACCTGTGCAACATAGGACTTGAACTCAAGACCTTTAGCAATAATGACACGGCACTTACCCCTTGATCAGCAGGCCCTCTCTGTCATGCTCTACTCACATTAATTTAAAAGTCTACTAACTATAGCCAAGGGTTAATTTCCTAAAAACAAAGCTTTTTGCAAATGCCCAAGCTTGAACCCAAAACTTCTCAGATGCTTCCCAGGAAACTTAACCATTGAGACAAGCATGCATTTGAGTTACACAACATACAGAAAATAAGTTCCTATATTTTAGGGTGTTACAACTATGGTCTAAAGCCAAGAATCATCATTACGAGTTTTAGAGAATCAAGTAGCATAGATAGCTAATTCTTTGAACTCAAAAACACAAGGAACTTTGCTTAGTGGTATCGAGAATGCAAGAACACATGCGAAAGAACATGGTAAAGTAATCACTCTTAAAAGTGGCACACAACTAGATAAAGTTGACAAGAATGTTGTTCCTGAATCAGGAAATTCAGAAAAAATTACGAGTAAAACCCTTAAACAACTCGAGAGCATCAAAACTAAGAAAACTGGACCAAGAAATGCTGAAGCAAACTCAGATATATAATGCCCAGGCAAAAAAATCATTATAACGTAAAGTTCGCCCACCGCCATCATTTCCCCAACGCTTTCAAAATAACCCTACCCCGTATCCGTCGCCGAAATAAGGTTACAGAGCATTACCGAACTTATCAATTAAACAATCATACATTTCATATTCATTTCTCATATCTAAACAAAAGACATTCAAATTCAATCATATAGTCCCTAACGCGAGCCCTCAAGGCCTAAAACAAGAATTAGAAGTGGTAGGAACTAAACTGAGTACTTAAGAGTTTTTTAGAAAAACATGAAAAAATTTCAAAGTGCAAAGGACAAACGCCGGTGTGGCCAAGCCCGTGTCACAAGCTGTGTAGACATTCGAAATGGGATCACATGGATGTGTCCAACCCTGTGTAACTTACTGACTTGGGTCACATGACCAGACCACACGCCTGTGTACCCTTCGAAATGGCTTCACACACCCGTGTGCCAGGCCGTGTGCTAGGCTGTGTGAAGCTGCTGACTTGGTTTCTAAATAAATATCAAGAGACACTTGGCAGTGTGTCACATACAGCTAAGACATGCACCCGTGTCTCTGCCCGTGTGGACAAAAATAGGCCATTTTCCAGGCCATATTTCTCACCCAATGTGGTACCAACCTAAGCCAAACAATGTACATAAACCATGACATAAATAAGCATTCAAGACTAACCAATTTCAAGTCTATAGCAAGCCATATCCACACATTCACTTAACCACTTAAAAGCATACAACTAGCCATTCAAAACCATATCAATATCACTTCCAAAAGTTACCTAAATGGTCAAATGAATATATGCACATTTGTACCTAACACACAACATGCATACAATTTATCAAGTTTACCTATTAAGTACCTATCTACCAATACTCAATCAAAGCATTCCCATGGCAATCCAAACAACATATAACATGAGACAAACCTCACATATATATACATACCAACATATACCAAATCAAGCCATATTAAATGACTAATTACATAACCAAAACATATAGGCTTTCATTAGTCAAAAGACCTATACATGCCTTATAACCAAGTTGCATAAAGTCCAAAAGTACCAAAAGGAGAGTTTGATAGTGTGATGCAATCTCTAACAACTTCTAATCTGAGCGAGCTTCCGAAACACTATCAAACATGGAAAAATAAATAGAGTAAGCAATTAAGCTTAGTAAGTTCGTATAGCATAAAACTCAGGTTACCATTTAATCACAATTTAAGTAATTAAACATAGTATAATGCAACTCAATTTGATCCACACGCTTAATATATATTCATCCACAAAGATAGACATGAAATCACAAATCTCATAGATTCAATTCTCACATGATTCACGTACATTACTTTATTGGTTTATATTAAATTCATATATTTTCGTAACATCACTATGCTCGATGAACTATTTGGAATAACATCGAATACTCGGGTATCTCGTAAACCAAATGTCAATACATGGTCGAAACCATCTCTATCTTATATCTCGTATAGATGCTCACACTCGAGCTATCACTGGGTCTGCTCGCACAAGCCGACGGTTAAGACGTAGCTACACGGTGCTGCTCACAAAAGCTGACGACTAACTACAACACTTTCCGGAAAACTCAACCATCTGTAGAACGTACAAGACTAGCACCCAAAACACGGTAAACCCTAATGACATGTCATTTGTATCCTATCTATTCCTAAGGTTCATCCTGTAACACCCCTTACCCATGTTCGATACCAGGACAGGGTAGAGGCATTCCCGGACTTAAACATAAACATTCATACCAAACTGGGTAATAAAAATGCGTCTAGTTTAAAACCATTCATACACATGCATATCGTCCCTTATATGGGCCCACGAGGCCCAAAACATGCATTGGAAGTGGTTTGGGACTAAACCAGAAACTTTGGAAAACTCATAAATTTTTTCATCAAAATAGGGGTCATATGCCCGTGCCCTCAGCCTGTGTAACTCTCTGTTTATTTCGTCATGTACAATTTTGGGTCACACGGCCAAGTCACACGCCTGTGTCCCAGGGCCGTGTCCTTCACACAGCTGAGACACACGGCCGTGTCTCTGTCCGTGTAGCCAAGCAAATGGCTGTTTACCAAGCCATTTGCCATCGTCATTTGCACACTCACATACACACTTTCAATAGAACTTAACATGGCACAATTAAGCTACCAACACAACAATAATCAAGGCTTAAACATATCAAAACAATTATTTACTGTTCATAACAAAACTGTCCACTTGAGTCATAGTCACTAAATTATTTATATCTTGAGCTACAGAATTCTAAATTAAGATCTGCTTATTTTTTTGAAACTAGACTCAAATATATTCATGCCATAAAATTTTCAGAATTTATGGTTTAGCCAATAAGTAAAGTTAATTCTTCAAATTCATCCTTGTTCTGTTGTTTGACAGTTTTGACTTTTCTTCACTAAAAATTAATTATCTCTTAGTACAAGATTCAGATGATGTTCTTGTTTGCTTCTCTTGAAAATAAACGCATTAATAATTTAAACATATAAATTTGAACTCCCAAGTATTTTTATAAAATCTTTAATTATTTTCCAAATTCAAAACAGGGGAACCCGAAATCATTCCGACCTTATCTCACAAAAATTCAATTATCTCATAAAATGAAATTATTTTGCTTACACCTTTCTTTGATGTAAAACTAGGCTCAATAGGCTTTAATTTCATATTTTATTCAACCTCTAATTTGATTTCCACAATTTTTGGTGATTTTTCAAAATTATACTACAACTGCTGTCCAAAATTGTTTTAATGCTAATTTTACTCTTTCATGATTTCTTTGTATTAACTTTCATTTAGACATACATAACACCAAAGCATATCCATAACTAGCCATTCCAATAGCTAGTCATTATCGAATATTTACATGCCATTCATTGGCCATATCATAACGATAGATATACAAAATGACTAAGTCCCTATACATGCCATAGACTCAAAGGAAAGCGTTCATTTACCCAACATGATAGCTTGATAGTGTGATAGCATCTCCGACGATCTCTAACTCGAGCTAGCATACAACCTTATAAGATATGGGAAAGGGGAGTAAGCTACAAAGTTTAGTAAGTCCGTATGCAAATAATAAGCAACAATAGTCATACATTTGTCATACAACAAACATAACATAACACAACATAAACGTCATTAAATCTTCATATGCATAACTTACTCAATCACAATGCTTACCCACTTCAATTTATATGCATAATTTAATACATCTTAACATTTTCCAAACGATCATAATATCTCCAATATAACATACCATAATAGTCATTAACAAATCATTTCAAGCCTCATAGTAACATGAACATTAATTATGCGTATTCATATTTTCAAGCCCAAAGCTTAACATCTTTCAATGACTTAAACTCTTAACTTCACATACTTTCATAACCATTTTAATTGGCAATTATGCAAATCTTTCATTTTTCACACATATCCAATGAATCACAAATCAAGTGAACTAAACATCTTATCTCTCAATTTGATATGGCTCAAAAGCCTAACACATGATTCTCAACTGAATTTACACATCATCAACATAAATAATTATTCACAAGATTAACTTAAGGTCGCTCTCATAGTGATCATGAACTCATAATATCATGAAGCCTATGCTTATAAGCTTTACGTACATACCTGTACGAGCTCATAACACAGTCATATCTTTTCGTATATTTGACATAATCTTTGAATTACCCGTTGAACCACTTGGAATACTAATCGGATACACTGAAAGTCTTTGCACATAAGTGCCACATATGTAGCTAAAGCTACCTGACATCTAGTATCACATAAATGCTCGTTCTCGAGCTAATCACAAGCCTACTCACACAAGTTGTCAGTCAAGACATAGCTACATGGGCTACTCACACAAGCTATCAGGTATCCGCAACACATGCTAGACTACACAGCCACCAGTAGGACATACATGACTAGCACCCGGATCACATAAACACATATATCACGTGGGTTCCTAGTGACATGTCACTCATATCCTATTCTATTCCTAAGGTTCAAACAAGATTTTCTCTTTTGTCAGAACTTTGTCAAACTTGTCGAATGTATTCATAGAATCAAATATACAATTCATAAAATATCAAAACATTAAATAAATAATCACAACATTGCATTATTTACATATGAACTTACCTCGATACCAAAAATGGTGAAAATGACCTAACCGTCAAATACCCGCTTTCCCTCGTTCTAGGCCCGAATCTCGTTTTTCTTGATCTATAATATCAAATTTAGCTCACTTATTATTCAAATTATTCAATGTGACACAAAAATCATATTATGGAAAATTACATTTTTACCCCTAAAGTTTAACATATTTATATTTTTTCCCCTAAGTGAAAAATGAAATCTATTCAATTTATTCGATTCCCAAGCCTAGCAAAACCTCTACTATTCTTATAGCAGCCCAAAATTTTCATTAAATCACACTTTTATGACATATTTCATAATTTTTACAAATTAGTTCTTTTATGCATTTTCACTGAAAATCACTTTGTAAAAGTCATTTCTTTAACCATAAACATGCATTTTCTACCATTAAACACAAAAATACACACATATTCATCATGGTTCAAAACCCTAGACTTTAACCGTATCTCAAATTAGCGGTAGAAATAGATAGATCTTGTTACGAGGATTTCAAAAACATGAAAATCATTAAAAATGGAGCTAGAACGGACTTACAATCGAGCTTGAAAGCTTGAAAAACCCTAGCCAAGGTTTTCCCTTGTGAAATTCGGCCATGGGGTTGAAGATGGACAAAAATTGGCTTTTAATTTTATTTTTAATTCATTTTAAATACTAAATAACCAAAATGCCCCTAACTTAAAAAATATTATATTTCACCTATTTCATGTCCAATTTTGTCCAACAAATTAACCAATGGTCTAATTACCATTTAAGGATCTCCAATTTAAAATTTCATAGCAATTAGACACCTCCAGCTTCTAGAGATCAAGTTTTGCACTTTTTACAATTTTGTCCTTTTGACTAAATTGAGTGCCCGAACGTCAAAATTTTTGAACGAAATTTTCACAAAATCATTCTGTGAAATTGTAGACCATAAAATTATAATAAAAATAATTTTTCCTCATCAGATTTGTGGTCCGGAAACCACTGTTCTGACGTGGCCCAAAATCGGGTTGTTACACATCCGGGATTTCATACATCCCCAAATCTTCGTCGAATATTTCCATGAAGTTGTATTCATCAAGAATGTAATAACAAAGTGTTTAAAGTAGAACTACTTTAGTACTTATTAACAAACAAACTTACGTTGAATTAGTATAGAGAAAATCTATCGATCAATCCAATATTTTATCTTTGTCTTGATCTAAATTCGAACGTGGCTTTTCATGATCTATATAATCAAATTTAACTACTTTAAGTCTCATTCTATTCAACTCAATCCAAAAATTCATGTTATGGCAAAATTACTATTTTCCCTATACATTTAACTTCTTTACAATCTAGTCCATATCTCATAAAAATGCAAATTCACGCAATTTAATCCACATCCATACTAACCGAATTCTATATATTTTCATAGCAGCCCACAAATTTCATTATTTCATACATTTCACCATGTAATTTTCATATTACAAATAAATCCCTATTCGACATTTTCAACCAAAATCACTTTATAAAACTAGTTATCTGACAACAACCATTCATTTTCTATCATCAAACATCAAAACACATATACATTCATCAATGTTTAAGCCCTAATACTTTAATAGTTTCACAAATTAGTCCCTGGGCTAACTAGATTAAGTTATAACGACTCCAAAAACATTGAAATTATTAAAAACATGATAAAAAATGCTTACATGCACAAACAAAGGTTGGCCGAACCTTCAAGCTCCTACCATGGAGTTTTTAAATCTAATTTTTGGTGGGTAGATGCATTTAGGAATATGAGAATTTGTTTTTCTTTATTTTACTTAGTTTATTTTATTAAATTACGTTTTAAACCTTAATATAAAAGCTTTAACACACTTAATAATGTGTCCATATATGTCTATTCACATTATGGATGGTTTAATTACAATAGAAACCCTCCAACATTTTATTATCAAAGCTATTTAAGCCCTTTAGCTTATAGAACTCAAGTTTTGCATCTTTTCCAATTTAATCTTTTTTATCAAATTAAGCATACAAACGATAAAATTTCTTAACAAAATTTTCATATGACTCTAGTATCATGCTGTAGACATAAATAATAATAATAATAAAATATTTTCACATTGGACTTGTGGTATCGAAACCACTGTTCCAATTTCACTAAAAACAAGTTGTTACAACTCTCTCCTCTAAGGAATTTTTGTCCCCAAAAATTTTACCAGAAAATAAGTTGGGGTACTGTCTTCTTATAGCTTCTTCAGGTTCCCGCGTAGCTTCTTTGATACCATGACATTGCCAAAGTACCTTCACTAAAGCTATGTTTTTGTTTCTTAGCTCTTTAATCCCTCAAGCCAAAAATTTGATTGGTTCTTCGTTATACGACATGTTGATCTGTCGGAGAAATTATATGTGAAGGATCTGATCTGTACCATCGTAACATGGATACATGGAACACATTATGAATCTTTTCCAACTCTGATGGTAATTTAAGTCGATATGCCACTAGCCCTATTCTCTCTATAATATCATACGGCCCAATAAACCGTGGACTCAATTTCCCTTTGCAACCAAATCGAAGAATCCACGGTGATACTTTCAGAAACACTCTATCACTGATTTGAAATTCAATATCTTTACGTTTCAAATCCGCATACGATTTTTGTCGAACTGAAGCTGTTTTCCAACTCACGAATTACTTTCACTTTTTCTTCAGTCTCTTTGATCAAATCCACCTTGTGAATCTTTTTCTCACTAAGCTTAGTCCAATACAATCGAGTTCTACATTTATGACCATATAAAGCTTCATACGGTTCTATTTTTATACTCGACTGGAAACTATTATTATACGCAAACTCAAGCAACGGTAAATATTTTTCTCAGTTGCCTTTAAACCCTAAAACATAGCAATGAAGCATATCTTCGAGAATCTGGATTACTCTCTTAGACTAACCATCAGTCTGAGGATGAAATCCAGTGCTAAAATATAACCGCGTACCTAAAGCGTCTTGCAATTTCTTCCAAAATAGAGAGGTAAACCGCGGATCCCTATTTGAAATAATAGAGATTGGCACTCCGTGCAATCTGAAAATCTCTAAAATGTACAATTCAACTAATCTGTCAAGTGAAAATTCTGAACGTACTGGAATAAAATGTGTGGACTTCGTCAACCGATCAACAACAACCTAGATAGCATCATTCTTTTTCAGAGACGGAGGTAATCCTGATACGAAATCCATCGTAACTCTATCCCATTTCCACTCCGGTATCATCACTGGCTGTAACAGTCTCGAAGGCACTTGATGTTCGGCTTTAACCTGTTGACAAATCAAGCATCTCAACACAAAATCAAAAATGTCACATTTTATACCCGACCATAAGTACATCTGTTTCAAATCATTAAACATCTTAGTACTCCTCAGATGGATAGACAAGCTACTATTCTGTGCTTCTTGCCAGATTTTCTGTATAAGCTCTGGATTTTTCAATACACAAATTCTACCTCGAAACAATAAACAATCATTAGATCTGATCTGAAACTCTAAATCAGAAGTTAACTCAAACTGTACTCGTTTAGCATTGAATTCATTTTCATATTTCTAAGGTTCATAAATTTGCTAGAGAAACATCGATTTAGCTTTAAACTCGGCTAAAATGGAGACATCATCAGACAAAGTCAACCGTGTATTCATCTCTCTCAGAACAAACAAGGATTTTCTACTAAAAACACCCGTGACAACATTTAGTTTTCTCGAGTAGTAATTAGTTATTAACTCATAAGCTTTCAACAATTCAAGCCATCTTTGTGCTCGCAAATTCAAATCTTTCTAAGACATCAAAAACTTCAAACTCATGTCATTTTTCACTGAACAAATGGTGTTGCCAAATCTTCAATGCAAACACGATGGCAACCAACTCCAAGTCATGTGTCAGATAATTCTTCTCGTGCATCTTTAACTATCTAGAAGCATATGCTATCACTTTACCTTCTTCCATTAAAACACATCCCAAACCGTTGAATGACGCATCACTAAATATCACAAACTCTTTACCTGAACTAAAACTAGTGCTTTGGCTAACAGTGCTTTCAATTGATTAAAACTCTATTGACATATGTCAGACCACTTAAATTTCACATTTTCTGTAACAATCGAGTCATTGGTGTAGCAATCATAAGGAATCCTTTTACAAAATGCCGATAATAGCCAGCTAATCCCAGAAAACTTCTAACTTTGGATACGTTTCTTGGTGGTTTCCAGTCAATAATTTTTGATATCTTACTTGGATCAACTCTGATGCCTTCTGCTGAAACAATGTGTCCTAGAAATCTAACTTCTTGGAGCCAAAACTCGCACTTGCTAAATTTAGCGAATAGTTGTTTATCTCGCAGAGTCTACAATACAGTTTTCAAATACTTGGCATGCTCAGATTCATCTAGAGAATATATCAATATATCATCAATGAACACAACAACAGATCTTTCCAAATACGGTCTAAAGATTCAATTCATCAAATCCATGAATACTGTAGGAGCGTTAGTTAACCCAAATAGCATAACAAGAAATTCATAATGCTCGTATCTGGTTTTCAATGTAGTTTTCAACACATATGAATCTTTAACTCGCAACTGATAATAGCCAAATCGCAAATTAATCTTTGAAAATACTTTGCTCCTTTCAACTAATTGAAAAAATCATCAGTTCTCGACTAAGGATACTTATTCTTAATTGTAACCTTGTTAAGCTGACGATAGTCGATACACAAAGCATACTTATTCTTAATTGTAACCTTGTTAAGCTGACGATAGTCGATACACAGTCTCATTGATCCATCTTTCTTCTTTACAGACAAAACCGGAGCACCCGAGGGCGAGAAACTTGGTCATGCAAAACTGTTCTCCATTAACTCTTGCAACTGAGCTTTCAACTCTTTTAACTCTGTCAGAGCCATTCTGTACAGAGCTATCAATATCAGTGATGTTCTCGGTACTAACTTAATAGCAAATTCAACCTCTCTGATAGGTGGTAACTCGAGTAACTCTCTAGAAAAGCATATGGATATTTACAAACCACTGGTACTAATTCAATCTTCGATTCAGACACCTTTGTATCAAGTACATAAGCAAGATAACCATTGCAACCCTTTCTAACATATTTCTGCACTACGTAGCCTATATCACAATAGGCATCCCATTCGACTCATTGGATTCAATACAAAGAAATTCACTATTCTGACATTTCAGCTCAATAGCCTTTTGTCTATAGTTTACAACAGCATTTATGTAAAGTCAACCAATCCATACCCAAGATCGCATCGAATTCTTCAAATGGTAAAAGCATCAAATTGACTAGAAAACAATAACCTCGAGTCATCAAAGGACAATTCTTGCAAACTTTATCAACTAGAACATACTGGCCTAAGGGGTTCGATGCCTTAACTATGAATTCAATGGACTCAATAAACAAACTCTTACTAAACACTAAATTCGTACAGACATATGAATGGGTCGGTCCAAGATCAAGCAAAGCAATTACATTAGTGTCATAAAGAGAAAATGTACCAGTGATAACATCTGGTGCCGATGATTCTCGTAAGCACTAATAGCATAAGCTTTGGCTGGTGCTCGAGCCTCAGATCTCACAGTAAAATCCTTTGTTGCACCTTTGCTACTATTCACATTTCCAATATTTCGAGGTGGTATCCCTCTGGAAAAGTTAGGGTAGAGGTTGTTGAGTAAACGGATTCGTTCGGACAAAATTAGCGAACCACTCATTCATCATTTGGAAGAAGGCTTCCTTGGCCTCTCTTCCATGACCCTCAAATATAGGTCTCAAACCAGAAGACGCTGCTCCATGAACGAAGGCTGGCGCATTACTTTCTACATCATCAAAGTCTAATTGATTGGAATCCATTACTATATGAAAACATGATTTAAAACTATCAGGAGATATCACACTATCACAGGCTAAATATGGAATGTACAGCTATACTCACATACGTTATGTTAGTCTTAGAATCGACTAAACCATAGATATGATACCAAAAAATGTAACACCCCTGCCTCGTAGTATGTCTCTGAAATATGGTTACTGAGCATTACCGGACTTATTAATTAAACAATCATACATTTCATATTCATTTCTCATATCTAAACAAAAGTCATTCAAATTCAATCATATAGTCCCTAACACGAGCCCTCAAGGCCTAAAACAAGCATTAGAAGTGGTTCGATTACATAAGAGATTTTTAGAAAAACGTGAAAATTTTTCAAAGTGCAGGGGACACACGCCCGTGTAGCTAGGCCATGTGTCTCACACAGCCAAGAGACACGCCCATGTCACAGTCTGTGTGGACATTTGAAATGGGGTCACATGGCCATGTCCCAGCCCATGTTTGATTCCGTGTAACTCACTAACTTGAGTCACACGACCAGACCACAAGCCTGTGTGTCAGGCCGTGTACCCTTCAAAACAACCTCATACACCCATGTTTAATGCATTTTATGGATGATTTCTCATTAGAATTGGTGAATTTGATGCTCCTAATGCTTTAATTTCATGTTTTATACTTAGGAGGGCATAAAAGAGCGAAAGGAATGAGAAACAGGCCAAAAATAGAGAAAATAGGCCAAAGTACGAAATCAACACGACCTAGACCTCCTCACAGGGGCAGACCACACAGCCGTGTCAATTTGGCAGGCTCAAACACGGCGTGAAGTAATCAAACATGGGCGTGTGCCACGAGCATGTCCCTGCTGAGCCCAAGTTAAGTCCAATTTGGAAAAGGCTAATTTGGAGGGCTTTAAGGCATTCCAAAGCCTATAAATACACCCTAGAATAGGAAGAACGAGGAGGCGGAGAATGGAGAGTAAGAAATTACTCCAAGGAAGTCGATTGATCCATCTTAGAAGCTAGATTCATCATCAAGATTGAAGATCTCTCCTCAATTTCCCTTCAGGAGTTTTGGGTTTTCTTTATATTTTGTATTCTTTATTCTTATGAGATGTTTTCTTATTTAGTTATGAACTAAAACCCCTAAATACCTAAGGGGAATGAAACCTAAGACGAATGTTGTTATTATTTTTTGAATCATATGATAAATATTTAACTTGTTCTTAATTATGTGTTATTAATTCTTGTTTTGATATCCCAGGATACTGATTCAAGACATGCTCTTATTTAGAGGAGGAATAGACCCTGTCTAAGAGTACATTTGTCATAATTAAGCGGACTTGATTGTGCACCTAGACATAGGGTGACAAGATTTTACCGGATTAGGGTGAAACCTAATAAGAGGATCCATAGATCAAGTTAATGCAACCCTAGAGTGTTAATTAGATAAAAGTCTCGGTTATTCAATCTAGAGATTAGATGTTATTAGTCTTGACTAGGGATAATAACATAACTTAGGGATCTCTACGAAACAAGTTGAATGAATAAATCGTCCGATTCGGAGCCAGAATAACAAGTAAAGTCTAGGTGGATTTTTCCTTAGGTATTGTCTTAAGTCAATCGATTTTTCCCAAAAGCAATTCCCCAATTCCTTTCTCTGTGCGTTCTTAGTTTAGATAATTAGTTAATTAAAACAAAACCTCTATATTCTTAAGCTAGATAATAAAAAGAAAGTCATTACTAGTACTTTTAGTTCCTTTGGGTTCGACAATCCGGTCTTGCTAAAACTATACTACTGTTCGATAGGTACACTTGCCTACATCGCGATAATAATTAGTTCAAGAACGAGTAATTATAAATATTTAAAACCTATCACGAAATCACGCGATCAGGTATACTAACTTGTGCCACATGGCCAAGCCACACGCCCATGTGGTAGGCCGTGTCAAGGTACAGAGTTGATTTCTAAATAAGTATTAAGGGACACATGGCCATGTCACCTGGTCGTGTGTCACACACGGCTGAGACACACGCCCGTGTCTCTGCTTGTGTGGACAAAAATAGGTCATTTTTCAAGTCATATTTCTCATCCAATGTGGTACCAACCTAAGCCAAATAATGTACATACAACCATGACATAAATAAGCATTCAAGACTAACCAATTCCAAGTTTATAGCATGCAATATCCACATATTCACTTGACCACTTAAAAGGATACAACTAGCCATTCAAAATCATACCAATATCACTTCCAAAAGTTACCTAAGTGGTCAAATGCATATATACACATTTGTGCCTAACACATAACATGCATACTATTTTTCAAGTTCACCTATCAAGTACCAATCCACGAATACTCAATCAAAGCATTCCCATGGCAATTCAAACAACATATAACATGAGACAAAGTACACATATATATATACATACCAACATATACCAAATCAAGCCATATTAAAGTACAAATTACATAACCAAAACATATAGGCTTTCATTAGCCAAAAGACCTATACATGCCCTATAACCAAATTACATAAAGTCCAAAAGTACCAAAAGGAGAGTTTGATAGTGTGATGCAATCTCTGGCAACTTCCAATTTGAGCGAGCTTCTAAAACTCTATAAACACGAAAAAAGAAATACAGTAAGCGATTAAGCTAGTAAGTTCGTATATCATAAAACTCAGCTTACCATTTAATCACAATTTAAGTAATTAAACATAGTATAATGCAACTAAATTTGATCTACAAGCCTAACATATATTCATCCACAAAGTTAGACATGAAATAATAAATCTCATAGATTCAATTCATACATGATTCACGTACATACCTGTACTAGTTTATATTGAATTCATTTACTTTCATAACATCACTATGCCCGTTGAACCATTTGGAATAGCATCAGATACTCGGGTATCTCGCAAAACAAATGTCAATACATGGTCAAAACCATCTCTATCTCATATCTCGTATAGATTCTCACTCTCGAGCCATCATTGGTCTGCTCACACAAGCTGGCGGTCAAGACTTAGCTACACGGTGCTGCTCACACAAGTTAACGATTAACCACAACACATGCCAAAAAACTTAGCCACTGGTAGAACGTATGGGACCAGCATCGAAAACATGGTAACCCCTAATGACATGTCATTTGTATCCTATCTATTCCTAAGGTTCATCCAGCATTTCATACATCGCCAAATCTTCGTTGAATATTTCCGTGAAGTTGTATTTATCAAGAATGTAATAACAAAGCATTTAAAACACAATTACTTTAATGCTTATTAACACATGAACTTACCTTGAATTAGTATGGAGAAAATCTACCGATCAATCCACTGCTTTATCTTTGCCTCGATCTAAATTCGAACGTGGCTTTTCTTTATCTGTATAATCAAATTTAACTACTTTAAGTTTTATTCTATTCAAGTCAATCCAAAAATTCATGTTATGGAAAAATTATTGTTTTGTCGCTATGCATTTAACTTCTTTACAATTTAGTCCCTACCTCATAAAAATGTAAATTCATGCAATTTAATCCACACTTATACTAACTAAATTCTATATATGTTCATCGCAGTCCATACATTTCATTATTTCACACATTTTACCACATAATTTTCATATTTTACAAAAAAATCCCTATTCAACATTTTTAACCAAAATCACTTTGTTTATCTAACAACAACTTTTATCATCAAACATGAAAACACATACACATTTATCAATGGTTAATCCCTAATACTTTAACATTTTCACAAATTATGTTACAATGTAATAGCCCAAAATTGGGTCTAGTTGGAACAGAGGCTTCGGGACCACAAAATCTGAGATATAAATAATTATTTTATGATTATTTTGAGGTCTATGATATGATTTCATGATTGTGTGAAAATTTCGTGAAGAAATTCTATGCATAAAGTGCTTAATTCGAAGTTAGGAACTAAATTGAATAAGTTGCAAAACTTGCATTCTAGAAGTTTCTAGTATGAAATTGATTTGAAATATTAATTAAGAGGTCTTAAATAGAAATTTGACCAATTTCTAAGTTATGGAAAAAAATTGGACATGGATGAAATTTTTGGAAAGTTTAGTAGTAAGGGTATTTTGGTCATTTAGGGGTAAAATGAATTAAAATACAAAATTAAAAGCCAATTTTGCTCATCTTCTTCACCATGGACGTGTATACCAAGGGAGACTCCATGGCTAGGGTTTTCAAGCTTCCCAAGCTCAATTGTATGTCCGTTCTAACCCCGTTTTTCAAGTTCTTTACGTTTTTGGAGTCCCGGTAACTTGATTTAGCTTATGCTAGCAATAATTCAACCTAGGGTTCATATTTGGAAAAATACCCATAGGTAAAATTTGTGTATTCTGGTGTTTTATCATACAATATGAGGTTTTAAATTATGTTAGACAACTTGTGCTACTCGGTTTTAAGTGAAAACGAGCAAAAGGGCTTAATCGGTAAAAATACCTAATAGTCATAAATATATGTTAGAGTGCGAATTTGATGTTTCCATAGAAGGGAAAAGTGATCATCATGTCATAAAACATAAGAATAAGGGATGAAGTTTAATTCCCGAGCCTAGGGGAAAAAGTGTAAATATGCAAAAGTTTAGGGGCAAAATTGTAATTTTTCCAAAGTTTGATTTAAGGACTGTTTTGAATAGTACATTAATTAAATAAGTAAAATATGATGTTTTAGATCTCGGAAAACGAGATTTGAACCTAGAATGAGAGAAAAATCGAAAATTGGGAAAGTTGGTAAAATGGCCGTTTTAATATCAAGGTAAGTTCATATGTATAATAAGCATTAATTTATGCATGTTTCAATGTAAAATTGATATATTTACTATGATCTCCGAGGTGTTGAAAGTATGTAAGTTGGTATGATAATAATACAACAATAATGCTGTAATTTATATTTGAAAGTTAAATTTAGTGAATTAATTGAATTATGTTAAATTAAATGATTATGGTGCCAAGTTTATGAATTGATTTAAAAATATGTCTATGGTACATGAAGTGCATTGAATTATCATAGATAAATGTGATTTCTATGATTATGAATATTATGGAAAATTGTAAGTTCATATGATTTTTAATAAGACAATGTGTAATTTAATGTTATTGCATTGATATTAAATGAGATGTAAGTTTATATGTAAGTAATACATCACTATTACTTGTATTATGATATTTTATATGTAATGGCCTAAATTCAAGGTTATCGGAACAATGGTTTCGTAACCATAGATCCGATTTAAAGAGAAATTTATTTCAATATTTTTGCTTGAAAATTGATATGATAGGAAAATAGTATGAAAATATTGATAGGAAAATTTTATCGATTTAGTGATTAGTTAGAAAAAGAAATTATTGAAGAAATTGGGTAAAATAAGGTATCGGGACCTCTATCTCGTAAAACTGAGTTGAAAATAATTTTTTAAATATTTATGAAATGTTATTAATGTGGTATTAAAATTTCGCTAGGAAATTTTAATGTTTGGGTAGTCAATTAAATGAAAAGGACTAAATTGTAACAGGTGTAAAAGTTGCTAGAGTGATTAAATAGCTTAAGAGTCTAATGAGAAAGGATTTAAAAGGCAATTAAACCCAAAAGTTATTTGGGCTGGACAGCAAGGGTATGAAATCAGCAGAAAAATTGATAAATTAAGGGTAAAATTGGAATATTGCAAAATTAACTAAATAAAACTAGGACTAAATTGGAAATATCTAGATTTCTCTTCATTTCTCTTCAATTCCAGCAGCTAAAAATGCCATAGGAGGGTTCTCTAAGTTGGTATTTCATAATTTTTGCACCAAGTGAGTTAATCCTTGCCTTTTTCTTGTAATTTTTGTGTTTCTAAGACTTTTACAACTAGGTCCTACTATCAAATTCATTAGTTTTTGATTTCATGGATGAAATTGAAAGTCACCATGGTTGAGTGCTGTAAGTATATGATGAAATAGAATGAAATTAAAGCTTTAATTTGTTTATGAGATGATTTTATTAGGCAATTTCAATGGAAATTGATTTTTAGGACCTAATTGTGAAAATGTTTGGAATTAAAGTCTATTGCTGAAATTCTGATTCCTAAAGGTTGTAAACTAGTTTAAGGTGGTAGAATAAAATGTTAATTGAGAAAAATCAGCTCACTTGAGAGACTAATTGAGTAGGGACGAAATTATCATTTATTAAGAGCTTAGGGGAAAAATGGTAATAAACAGCTTGCACTAAAACAGTTTGGACAGCACCAGTAGACTAACTTTGAAAAATCACCAAAAATTTTATGGATCGAATTAGAAGAGGAAAAAAATATGGAATTAAATCTTATTGAGTCTAGTTTCTCATAGAAGAAATATTGTAAGAAATGGATTTGTAAATTTTGAGATATAATGAATTTTGTGAGACAAGGTTAGAATGAATTCGGGTTCCCCTGTTCTGACTTTGAAAAATTATAAAAAATTTAATAAAAATAATTAGGGACTTAAATTTATATGTATAGAATTCTGAATGAGTATATTTTTAATAGAAACAAACGAGAACATCATTTGAATTCTGTATAAATAGATAATTTATTTTTAGTGAAGAAGGGTCAGAACTATTAGACAACAGAACAGGGGTGAACTTGAAGAATAAACTGTACTGATTGGCTAAACCAAAAATTCTGAAAATTTTATGGTAAAAATATATATGAGTCTAGTTTTAGGGAAAATTAATGGATCTTAATTTGGAGTTCCGTAGCTCAAGTTATAAATAATTTAGTGACTATGACTCAAGTAGACAGCTTTGAATGAACTATAAATAATAGTTGAATTATAGAGAATGTTGCATATGAACATGAAATGTATTAAATTGATAATTAAATTTATTTGTTTAGATCCAGAAGATTCAAATATGAAGCTAGATCGAGGAAAGGAAAAAGTTCGGGATTAGTAGATTTTTACTGTTTACAAACAAGTATCAAGGTAAGTTTGTGTAACTTGAATTATATTCTTAAATGCTTGAAATGTATGTTATTGATTTGAATATCATTTGAATGTTCATTGTATGAAAATTAATGAAACATTGATATATTTGATAAAATGGGAAGAAATCCCGGTTGAATGAAAGGAAAATTCGATGGATCTCTGAAAAAGAATTGACGGTAAAAAGGATCTAGCCCGGATGGGTGATCCTATCCTGATATAGCCCTCCCGAAGAATATGTGTAAAATGGATTTAGCCCAGACAGGTAATCTGAATTAGGGTCTGAATTTAGCCTGGACTGGTAATTCAGATCCAAGCTCATTAGAGGAATTGTTGTTGCAGGGGATTTAGCCTGGACTGACAATCCCGACAATACTCTATGAGTTTATATTGCAGGGGATTTAGCCTGGACTGGTAATCCCGCTGCAAGGTTGAGGTTCGCGGGAGTGTGCTCTCTGAAATGGATATGTGCGCACATGAATATGAATTGACGGACCCGGAATTGTACAATAAATGTGTACCTCTGAAAATCCATCGAAATTCCGATAAATTCAACGGGATAAATATGGAAAAATAACAAGGAAATGGAAATCATGGTATTGACGAGCTCATCAATCATAGTATATATTACTGGCACATGGAAATTATTGTACTAACTTGAATGTTGAGTTTGTGCATATTAGGGTAATAATGCATTGAATGGATATATGGATGTTTATTGTATTGTATTGAAAATATTAGGTAAGTATAATTCTTGTTACATGAGCTTACTAAGCACAAAGTGCTTACCCCGTTTCCTTTTTCCCTGTTTTGTAGTGTTAAGAGCTCGGAGGTCGGATTTGGTCGGAGACACATCACACTGTCAACCTCAGGATTTCGGTATATAAAGAAACTTTATTTTGGAAATCAATGGCATGTATAAGCTAACAAAGTAAATGTTAACGTGAAATGAATGTAAAGTTAGCCATTAGTATGGTTAACAAACCTGGTTTTAGATATGTGATGACGTTATCTTATAAATATGCATGAATTTATCTTGAAAATATGTTGAATTGATTTGGTTGATGTGGATTGGTCTCGATTTAATATTGCAGGGAAGGTTAGATATTTATAAAGGGGCTATATTGAATATAAAAAAAAATTTAATTCGTAAATTCCGGTAATGCCTCGTACCCTATTCCGGCAATGAATACGAGTAGGGGTATTGCATTATAAAATATTGGAAATATGTTTGTGGATAATTACTTGATTGGTGAAATTGTTGGAAAAGAGAGAGAAATCCCGGTTGAACCTTCGGAAAGATTGGATGATACAGATGGTATGTAGCTAGGTCACATGTATAGTGCTGAGTGCACATCATGTGTACAAGAGAGCTACAAGACATTATGATGTAACTGGGTCGCATGGGTGATACTATGTGTACACCATGTAGACAAGAGAGCTACGGGATATATGTAGCTAGGTCGCATGCGTGCTTCCAAGTGAAGGACACCATGTAGACAAGAGAGCTACGAGATAAACTGGCTAGGTCACATGGGTGGTACTAAGTGTTCACCATGTGTACAAGAGAGCCAAACTATATGATGGGTGGAGCTATGTGCTGAAACCACCAAGTATCGAGGATTGATCCGAAGTGTTCAACGGGAGACTCTCTATGTATTGCTTTGTGAGTTTTGTGATGAATATGTGCAGGAACTTGGTTATGTGAATGATGTGTTCATTAAGTGACCAGGATGTGGTAAGGTTATAAACAAGTAAGTTATACATGAGGATGATTTTATGGTGAACTTGTGATCATGGGCCTATACTTGTGATGTATGAAATGTGGTGAAAATGATTTGTGATATGTATGTTAAAATGAGGTTAATACAAAGAAAGTGTGAAAGAGTGAATTAGCAATAAAACTGTTTTGGACAGTAGCAGTGACGTGATTTTGAAAAATCACCAAAAATAGTATAAATTGAATCAGAGACTTAATGAGATATCAAATTAAATATTAATGAGTCTATTTTCATATAAAAGAAACATAGAAAGTAAATGAGTTCTATATTTTGAGATATTTATGTTTTCGTGAGACTGATTCAGAATGATTACGTGATCCCCTGTTCTGACTTTGGAAAATCACAAAAATTTGGGGAAAAATAATTAGAGGCTCAAAATTATATTTTTAAAATCCATAATGAGTCTATTTTCAAGATAAATCAACAAGAACATTATCCGAGTTTTGTACTGTGAGATAATTATTTTTTAGTGAAGAGAGGTCAGAACTGTCAGAAAGTGAAATAGGGGAAATTTTAATGAATAAACTGTACTAATTGGCTAAACCAAAAATTATGAAAATTTTATGGTCGAACGATATGTGAGTCTAGTTTCAGGGGAAATTTACGGATCTTAATTTGGAGCTCTGTAGCTTGAATTATAAATAATTAAGTGACTATGACTCGTGTGGACAGTTTGATGTGAACATTTATTAGTAAATTGTGAAATCGTACTTACAAGAATGCTATATACATTAAGAATGTGGAATGGAGAGGAGGAGGAGGAAAATAAATATATGTGGAATACATGGAAACTATGGTATATGAAATATTGATATAATGAAATAAATGATATGTGTTTATAAGAAAACAAAAAGAGAATGTTATGTATCATGACATGTGTATATATATATGACTAGTCTCAATGTAATGCTTGTTGGGTATGGAATTGAATTGAAATGTTTCAGGCAAACATGTCATTCTGCGCATCTGAATCGTGGTATTTTATAAAGATATGATCTAGCTTTAAATATGAATGCTTGATGATTAAGCTGAAGATATTTGGTAAGATGATAATCTTGGTATAAATGTATAAGTGGTACTATAATAAACAAGGTAAAATTAGTATGAGAGACACATGTATGATGACATACAAATGCTATGTTTGTGGTTTAATTGAGGATGTTTAATCATTAAATGAATACCATGTTATATGCTTTTGATTTTGTATAAGTGTGTAAGAGATCAAGGTTGACCAAAGCTTGGAAAATAGCCTAGGTATATTCCACACAGGCAGAGACTCGACCATGTGTCTCAGTCGTGTATGGAACACGACTTTGGGACACGGGCGTGTGGAGCCTTAAAGCATGAAATTTCCAAGATTTTTGTAAGTTCTCGGTTTAGTCCCAAACCCTTTCTAAAGTATGTTTTGGGCTCCGTAGACTCAAATAATGGACTATGTGTAAGAGAATGAACGCTTTGAAATATGAATAAAATTTTATGGCTCGTATTTTAGTTTAATGTTTGTATGTTTGTCTGGTAACGCCTCGTACCTTAGCCCGGCCTCGGATACGGGTAAGGGGTGTTACATACAACGACTCTAAAATCATGGAAATCATTAAAAACAGGATAAAAAAATGCTTACATGCACAAACAAAGGTTGGTCAAACCTACAAGCTCCTCCCATGGAGTTTTTAAGTCTAATTTTCGGTGGGTAGATGCATTTTAGGAAGATAACAATTTGTTTTTCTTTATTTTACTTAGTTTGTTTTATCAAATTAAATTTTAAACTTTAATATAAAAGCTTTAAAACACTGAATGTATCCATATATGTCCACTCACATGGATGGTTTAATTACAATATAAAACCTCCAACCTTTTATTATCAAAGCTATATAATCCCTTTAGCTTATAGAACTCAAGTTTTGTACCTTTTGCAATTTAATAATTTTTATCAAATTAAGCATACAAACGGTAAAATTTCTTAACAAAATTTTCATGACTCTACTATCATGCTATAGACATAAAAAATAATAATAAAATAAATATTTTCACATCAAATTTGTGGTCCCGAAACCACTGCTCTGATTTCATTGAAAACGGGCTGTTACACAAAATCAAAAACAAGACCAACATTTCAGGCGATTCTTGGATGTCCTTAAGAAATTTCACATATATATACATTTGGTGGAAGCCTTGAAGGAAATGCCTAACTATGTCAAGTTTATGTAAGACATACTTTCAAAGAAGAGATGATTGGGAGAATTTGAAATAGTCGCACTCACTAAAGGGTGCACTGCTATGTTGACAAATAAATTGCCTTCAAAGTTGAGGGACCCAAGAAGCTTCACAATACCCTACTCAATTGTCAACCAATATGTTGGGAAGGCCTTGTATGATTTAGGAGCAAGTATAAATCTTATGCCTATGTCTGTGTTGAAAAAGCTTGGAATTGGTGAAGCAAGACCTACCACTATAACCTTGTAATTGGTAGATTGATCATATGCACACCCAAAAGGTAAAATCGAGGATGTCCTAGCAGGGGTAGATAAATTCATTTTTCCTATTGATTTCATTGCGTTAGACTGTAAAGCTGACAAATATGTGCCTATTATTCTAGGTAGACCTTTCCTTGCAGCAGGTAAGATTGTGATTGATGTTCAAAAGGGAGAATTAACTATGAGGGTGAACAATCAATAGATCACTTTTAATGTTTTAAAGGCTCTGAAATGTATTGATGATATCCAAAACTGTTATGCTGTCAGTTTGTTAAATTCCATTGTGGAAGAGGAATTTGAGAAAGAATACCATGACAAAGAGCATAGTGAATCAAATTTAGTTGATATTGATGATGAAGAGCCATTAGGACTCCATAATGATTTGCTGGAATCTAAACTAATTGTCCATAGACCTGGAAAGAGGTTGGACACATTAGATTTATCTGCTTAAACTTTCGGCCCTTATAAATTATCCATAGATGAACCACCCACCTTAGAGTTAAAACCTCTACCTTCAAAGTTAAAGTATGCATATTTAAGAAAGGATAACACGCTACCTGTGGTTGTGTCTATTGAGCTGACTAATGAGTAAGAGGTTAAGTTGTTAGCAGTACTTAAGAAATTCAAAAAGGAATTAGGTTGGACAATTGTAGATATTAATGGAATCAACCCCACACTCTGCATGCACAAAATTCTGCTAGAAGACTGTAACATCTCAATTTTGGGCCTAGTCAGAATAGTGGTTTCGGAACCACAAATCCAAATTTAGAGAAATTATTTTAATATTATTTTGGTGTTATAGCATGATTATATAAGTGCATGAAAAATTTGGTGAATTAATTTTAACGATTGTGAGCTTAATTATGAAAAAGGACTAAATCGCATAAAGGGCAAAAGTTTTGTTTTACTACCCAGATGTGTTAAATAGTTGGAGAACCAAAATTAACGGTCTTTAGAGAGCAATTATACCTTTAAAAAGGGGATGGTCGGCCATAGGGGACAAGAAATGGAGAATAGTCAAAGTTTGGTGGCATTAGGTTACTTATTTGATCATAAAATAAAATGAGAAAAAAATTGTCATTTTTTTCATTTTTCTTCTTCTTCCACCGAAAATGACAGCAAAAAATGGGGTTTAAAGAGCCTAAAATTTCAGCCTTTTATTTCTCTTTCAAGTAAGTGATTTTGATGACTTTTCTTGATTATTTTTACACTTTTGGGACCCTTGTAGCATGAGCTAGCTAATGAAGGGACTATTTTACAAAATATTTGAAAGTCTAGGGTTTTTCCATGAGAGCATTTATGTTGTTTACTGAATTTTTATGGAAGAAAATGAGTCTTGGTTTTGTAATAAACAACTTTTGCCAAAGAAGTTTGCATGAAAACACTTAATAATGGCTATTTTGTAAAGTTGTAAAATAAGTTGTAAATGTGTGAAATAATTGAAATTGTGAGTTGCTATAGTTATAAAAAGAATTCGACCAGGCTTGGTAAAAGAGGAAATTTGATAAAAATCGATTTACGAGCCTAAGGGCAAAATCATAATTTTTGTAAAGTCTAAAGGCAAAACGATCATTTTTCCAAATTGTGAATTATAGAATATTTTAATTAATTTAATAATTAAATGAGTGAACTTCATCATGTTAGATAAAGAAAATCGAGATTTGGGCTTAAATCGAAAAGTATGAGGTTATGGACTAAAATGGAATAATTAGCCGAAATTGCATTCGAGGTAAGTCCATGTGACTACATAAACATGTTATCCATGTTATTGTTAATATACTTGAAATCTATTTTGCTATGATTTTATTTAATTATTGTTAAATTGATATTGCATAAACTGTTTTGATTATGAATATGAGTATGCATGTTGAGAAATTAATGTAATAAAGACTCTCGGTTGAAAATTAAGAATAGATTTGGACATTCATGCCATGACATTGGGTGATATGTGTGCTAGTGTAAGACATATCTGGGACATGCATTGGCCACATTATGAGAGCCAGTGTAAGACATGTCTGGGACATGAATCGACATTGAGACGAGAACCAGTGTAAGACATGTCTGGGACATGCATCAGCCTCGAGATATTCAAGCTAGTGTAAGACCTGTCTGGGACATGGCGTCAGCTTATTGTGTGTCAGCGTAAGACCTGTCTGGGACATGGCATCGACACCGATAAATGAGAGCCAGTGTAAGACTTGTCTGGGACATGGCATCGGCCTCGATATATGAAAGTCAGTGTAAGACCTGTCTGAGACATGGCATCGACTTTGATGTGCTAGCCAGTGTAAGCCCATGTATGGGACATGGCGTCGGCATCTTATCCCATGTTTGAGGCTATTGAATATCTTGTAATATTCCAAATGGTTCAACGAGAGATTTACGATTTATATCAAAATGAGAGAACTTATGAGCATGTGGTGAGTGGTACAGGCACTTACATGAAATTGATGAGATATGAATTCAATTCATGTTGTATGATTAGTAAGGAATGAATATGAGCATGTTGAGTAACATAGGTATGTATGCCAAGCTCATGAGAATTGATTTCGATTTATGATGCACATTTGGTGAAGATATAGATAGGTAATTCATGCCTATGAGAATGATTTTGTGATGACCTTGTGATTATAGGCCTATACTTATGATGTATAAATATCTATCTTTACCAATGTGGTGAAAATGAATTAATATGGTGTGATAAACTTAGTATCATTAATTTACACTAAAACAGTTTTGGATAGCAGCCGTAGTTCGACTTTGAAAATCCACCAAAAATTATGGAAATTGAGTTAGAGGCTGAATATAATATGAAATTAAATCTTAGTGAATCTAGTTTCACATAGGAGAAATGATGTAAGCAAAAGAGTTTCATATTGTGAAATATTTAAATTGTTGTTAGACAGAGTCAGAATGATTTCGAAATCCCTTGTCCTTATTTGGTAAAATCATTAAATATTGTACAAAAATAATTATGGGTTACAATTTATATTATTAGAATTCTTAATAAGTCTATTTTTAAAATAAAGAAACAAGAACATCATACGAATCTCGTGTGAGGAGATAATTAATTTTTTGTAAAGAAAGGTTGAAGCTGTCAAATAACAGAATAGGGGTGATTTTGAAGAATAAACTATACTAATTGGCTAAACAAAAAATTCTGAAAATTTTATGGTAAGATTATATATGAGTCTAGTTTCTGGGAAAATTAGTGGATCTTAATTTGATGTTTCGTAACTCTAGATATAAATAATTTATTGATTGTGACTCGAGAAAATAGCTTGATCTGAACATAGGTAAAAAAAGGCAAATATGATAGTATTACCTTGAGATAAAGTTGTAGGAATTGGTGGAAGAGTATTGATAAATTGCTTATTATTTTCATATGAACTAACTAAGCGTGAAGCTTACTCCCTCCTTTCCATTTCTTTTAGCTTGTTAGGTTAGCTCAAGGTTGGAGATCGTTGGAGGCGACATCACACTATCAAGTCACTACCTTTGGAATAATGAAGCATATGTTAGAAATTTTCAAGTGAGTGGCATGTATAGGGATATAGTTTTATGGCATGTGTTACTATGATTTTGGCCAAATGTATTGGCTTATATTAAGTTATATGTATATGGCCATGAGATGTGGCTCATATTGATTACGGTTTGTAAATCTAGCTATTCATGTTATATCTAATGTTTATGATGTGATTATATTTGGTTTCCATGCATGGTTGGTAATATGACATGTGTGTTAGATGTATCCTCTATGACCATTTGAGGTAATCATAGGTATGTAGTAATTGTATGTTATAAAAACAACATGACGATGGTTGAATATGAGTGCCCGAGGGGTAAGTTGGTAACTTAGCATAATGGTAAAAGTGGTCACCAAAATGACAGGTCTTATGAATGTGAATTAATGAATCTAGACTTGGTATTTTATGAGTAGGTGCATTACATGTAAGAGGACATGTAACTGTTATGAATGTGTCTTGCTAAAGGGTGTTTTATCACTAAAACGATGCCATGATTGTGATTTTGATGTGCATAAGGCTGTAAGGGATTATGGGTAACATGAAGGCTTGGAAAATAGCCTAAGTGTTGGCCACATGGGCTGAGACATGGTCCTGTGTCTCAACTGTGTGAGGGACACGTCCTGGAGACACGGGCATGTGGCTCATCATATGGTTCGATTTGCATGCTGATGTCATAAACAGAGAGTTACACGGCCTAAGACACACGGGCATGTCCCTATGTCCACACAGGCGTGTGACCCTATTTCATGGGAAAATTTTCCAAGTTTTCCTAAAACTTTTCAAAGTTCTCGATTTAGTCTTGAATCAATCGTGACATATGTTTTGGGCTTCGTAGACCCAAATAAAGGACGACATGCATGTGTTTGAAAAGTTTTGAGTTAAAAGAAATTTTATTGCTCGATTTTTGCATGTATGTGTATGTTTAAGTTCGGTAATGCCTCGTACCTTGTCCCGACGTTGGACACGGATAAGTAGCGTTACAAAGACTACCATGGAAATTCTATTGAGTAGTAAAGGAGGTTGAACCCCATTATGAAAGAGCTGGTGACGAAGGAGATAATCAAATGGTTGGATGCTAGCATTATCTACCCAATCTCTGATAGCTCTTGGGTGAGTCCAGTTCAATGTGTGCTAAAGAAGGGAGGTGTAACTATGGTCAGTAACAACAATAATGAGCTTATACCTACACGAACTGGCATGGGATGGCAAGTCTATATCGACTATCATAAGCTCAACAAAGCCACAAGAAAGGACCATTTTCCATTGACCAAATGTTAGATTGATTAGCCGAAAAGGACTTCAATTGTTTCTTAGATGGATACTCTGGGTACAATCAGATTTCAATTGACCTAGAGGATTAAGAAAAGACAATATTCACCTGTTCGTATAATACATTTGCCTTCAGAAGAATACCCGTTGTTCTGTGTAATACACCAGTAACATTCCAACGGTGCATGATTTCCATATTCTTGGATATGGTTGAGAAATTCCTCGAAGTGTTTATGGATGATTTCTCGATATTTGGGAATGATTTCGAAGGTTGTTTGCACAACTTAGAATTGGTACTCCAACACTGTGAGGACACTAACCTCATCTTAAATTGGGAGAGGTGTCATTTCATGGTATGAAAAGGCATTGTCCTAGGGCATAAGGTTTCACATAAAGGAATCGAAGTTGGAAAGGAAAAAATCAAAGTGATTGAGAAGCTGCCACCTCCAATGACTGTTAAGGGAATTAGGAGTTCCTTAGAGCATGTTGGACTCTATAGGAGATTTATCAAAGACTCTTCTAAGATCTCTAAGCCCTTGTTTTCCTTGTTTAAACAAAATAAACCTTTCATCTTTGATGAACCTTGTTTGTTTGCTTTTGAGGAGTTAAAAAAATCAAATGGTGGCTGCATCAATTGCAATAGCTCCTGAGTGGGCATTGCCATTTGAGCTCATGTGTGGTGCCAGTGATCATGCTGTGGGAGCACTACTAGGGCAAAAGAAAAAAAAATATTTCATGCAATCTATTATGCTAGCCAGGCTCTAATTGATGCACAGCTTAATTACACCACCACCGAAAAGGAATTATTGGTTGTGGTATTTGCATTTGATAAATTGCGATCATATTTAGTTGGTACCAAAGTCATAGTTTACACAGACCATTTTGCCATTAAGTATTTGTGACTAAGAAAGATGCAAAGCCAAGACTGGTTCGGTGGATACTTCTACTACAAGAGATTGATTTGGAGATTCGAGACATAAAGGGAACTGAAAATCAAGTGGTAGATCATCTAGCTAGATTAGAAGTTGGAAATGAAGATGGCAATATCAAGCTTATTAAGTATGATTTCTCATACAAGCAGTTGTTAATTGCCACGACATTTCCTTGGTATGTGAATATTATAAACTTCTTAGTTAGTGGATTGTTGCCATCTGATTTTAATAGCCAGGGCAAACAAAAATTCTTGAATGATATAAGGTTCTACTATTGGGATGAACCTTATCTATATAAGCAATGTGCTGATCAAATAATTTGAAGATGTATTCCTAATGAAGAGATGAACAATGTATTGCAATATAGTCATTCAGCCATATATGGAGGGCATTTTGGAGGCATAAAAACCACAACAATGGTACTCCAATCTAGGTTCTATTGGTCAAATTGGATCAAAGACGCCCATGAATTTTATAAGGCATGTGATCATTTTCAAAGAATAGACAACCTATCAAGGAGACACAAAATGCCACTGCAAAAAATTTTGGAAACTGAGTTGTTCAATGTTTGGGGATAGACTTTATGGGTCCATTTCCACCCTCGCTCCACAATTTATACATACTTGTGACAGTAGATTATGTCTTCAAATGGGTAGAAGCCATAGCTCTACCTACCAAGGATGCCAGGTCAGTGATGAAGTTCTTGCACAAGAACGTTTTCACGTGATTCGATACGCCTCAAGCCAACATTAGTAATAAGGAATCTCACTTCGATTGCAAGTTAGTTGCGAATTCCCTGCAAAGGTACGGAGTAAAACAAAAGACTTCCATGGCATATCATATGCAAATGAACAAGCAAGTTGAAATTTCCAATAAGGAAATTAAGCAGATTTCAGAGAAAGTTGTTAATTTAAATCATAAGGATTGGTCCTTAAGACTGGACGAAGCTTGTGGGCATATTGCACTGCTTACAAAACCCCATTAGGAATGTCACCATTCAAGCTCGTCTATGGAAAACCATACCATTTTCCAGTTGAGTTAGACCACAAGTTATATTGGGCTATAAAGCAATTGAACATGCATTGGAATATTGCTGGCAATGGAAGATTGCTTGAATTAAATGAAATGGAGGAATTCATGGCATAAGCATATGAGAATGCTAAACTTTATGAGTAGAAGACTAAGCACTCGCATGATAAGATAATTATGCCACGAAAATTTGAACTAGGACTAGAGGTGTTGTTATTCAACTCAATGTTGAAAATATTCCTTGGAAAACTGAAATCCCACAAGTCATGTCCCTTTAAAGTAGCCAAAGTATACCTTCACGGAGCAGTGCACATCAAGGATATTGTGACACCCTAAACTTGACCAGGACGGACTGACCCGAATTCGAAGCAACATAATAACCACTAAAGTGACTCTCTAGCTCAAGGCCACCCAAAACACACCCCAACCTTATAACATCTCAATTCTAACTAATTAACTATCTAATTTTAATGCAGAAGCGATTTTGTAAACCATTTTTAAACCATTTCTAATTATTTAACCCTAAGGGTATTTTGGTCATTTTACCATATAAAGTTAAGTAGTCCCGTTTTTAGTTCTAAATGATTACCAACATTCTTTTAGTCAATTTATGCAAGCCATAAAAATTTCAGTTTCAATCAAGTTCATTTACTAAGTCTAATTATTATTTTATCAATAGGAACTAAAACGTAAATTTTATAAATTTTTAATACATTACCCAAATTATTATCTAAGAATATTTCTACCAAATTTTAAAACTCACAAGTTTATTTCTAAAATATTAACTAGTTTCCCTATCTTTGAAGGCTTCAATTAATTTAATCAAGTTTTAGGACTAAATTATAATCATACTTAGCAATCATCAATTATATCACACAAGGTACATACCTTAGCCACAAGCATTCCACTCCTTGGCAAGCTACAAATAAATTATGTTAGTATAAAATACATGCTTCAAACACCATGTTCTCAATCACCATATGAACTCTCATCAACATATAGTAAACCACACAATAATTAAGCATAAAAATCAAGCATTAAAGAAATTATAACATCTCCAAAATAAATGTCCAATGTCCATTACAATTGAATTAAATCTAGTGCTTAATATTGGATCAGCCTTGCGCTCACTCCTCAACTCCTCAAGCCGGAAAAATCACTACACAAAGTTGTGAGGGTGTGAGCTTAAAAAGCTCAATGAATGATTGTAAAAGCAATAAGTAAATTGCACCCAATTCATTCATAAATCTAAGAAAATTAAGAATTAAAATTTTAGTCACAATATCACATATTATAATCATAATAACATATGTTATTCCATGAATAAAGTTCCAATTTAATATGGCATATGAAATCATAATTTAACTTACAAACATACACTTATATTAGGATAATACATCCATGGAAATGTTTAAGAGTGTGATTATACATTGGATAAATGGATCTCCAAACTCTTACATATTAGAAACAGTCTCGAGTTGAGCGGGCCAAAGCCACACTCTGTCTTATATTGCCTCACAATCCCATTGAGTGGAGACATGAGCTCAACACTTCCTAATTTACTCTAAAAATCAGAAGTTCTTGAGCCATATGCTCACAAATAACACGTACAATCATGAGTAATCTGAAATCCTATGGCCTGCCAACTATATCCAATGGTTCCACCGTGCAATGTTGCCAAAATAATTATACATACAATGCAAAAAATCTAATGTTTGAGCACTTAGTTTAAGATGTAAAAATGCCATTAAAAACATGTAGCTTATCAGTTTTAACATATAAGCACAACAAATGCCTTTTTCCATGAGTCTTAAACCAAACATAACACCAACATCAAGTGCTCAAAAATTTAGTAACACATGCTCCAATTAATAATCCATTCAATCCAAATTAATCATGCCAAAAGCTTAACCCACAATTTTACAAAAACCAATTGTAATAATACTCTTGTAAAATAAAATTATTTTTTGCAAATCCAACCAAATAAGATGCGATTAAGTTATTAAAAACACTATTTGAAACTTCAATTTAACACAAATCCAGGAAAATTTAACAATAGCCTTTAAAATCATTCACCTCCACACTTTGTTTTTCAAACAAGACTGTGTTCAAATAGGTAAGTTTAAGCCTCAAATCTAGTTAGCATTAGTACAGTCTTGGTGTGATGCTTTAACAGAGACAAAATCTGTATTACAAACTAATATTAACATCAAGAAAGTTGAAATTCATAAATTATACGGATCTAAATTGTTTCTCTAGTTTACCTTATCAAAATTGCACAATTAAGCTGAAACATAAAATTCATCAACTAAATGACCTTCTCAGCACCAAAAACCACTTCTAAACTTCATTCCTAGTCCATTAACATAAAACCTAAGTGTTAATTTAATCTATTAAATCGTTTTAAAATTTTTCAGAAAATTAACTCTTATTCTTAATTAAAAATGAATTTATCAAAATTGATGAACCAAACGAGTTTGACTAATTGTTTTATGATTAGAAACCTCTTAATAAACATATTTTAAGCTTAGACATCCATTAAAACTTTGATTCCAACTCAAATCATGGATTCACCATTGTTTAGTTCCGTGTTCAAGAAAGAAGAAATCAAAACTTGAAAATTCATTTCAATCAATTTAAATAGCAAATTATGAATGAAAACAACTTAAAAATGAATTTAGAGTTGAGAGTTACCTTCAATTGTTCTCAAATCATCAATTTAGAAGATTGAATCAAGATCATTGAAGAAATTTTGGATGACATTTACTCAAATTTGGAAAACATTTATGGAAATTTTGGAGAGAATTTTGAGAGAGTAAAAGTTTAGATCTATTCTCTAATATGTGTTCTATGAGAGAGAATCGTTCCTATTTGTGATGATTGTAACAAAAGGCATTTCAGTGAGTGTTGATTAAAGTCAGAAGCTTGTTTTTGTCATGGATATACTGATCAATACCTTCGGGATTGTCCAAAATGGCAGAATGATTTTGGCAATCAGGCAAACAAGCCTGAAGCAACCTCATTGAATGCTAGACTATCTGGAAACACTAGAAATACTAATTCTGGTCGAGGGAAGAATAGCTATAACACCCCAAACCCGGCCTAGACGTTATGGCTAAATTTGGCGTGTCACATTAAAGTGTCTTTCTAAAATTGATCTCTTTGGTAAAAATTTGTTACTGAATTTAAATCCTTTTATTATTATTTAACAATAGTTCTCGTCAAATTGTTTACCAACTTATTTGACATTGGTACATTTATTCAACTTATACCCCAGAAGCATTTTGAAAACTTTGTTTTTGAAAGCTCGTGTTCTTTAGAAAATCGTCATGATTTTGAAAACTCGTGTTATCTTAGACTAGCAGTTTAAAATAAGAAATCAAAACCTAATTAAAACTTAAAACCCACAAACGGCCTTATTACAAAATGAAAAACCGAAAAGTGAAATGTAAATTAAATAAAGACAAGTGCAAGACACAGCAGTCGTGTGGCCACCTCCAAGTCCATCGCAACACCATATCGTCTAAGTCTGGGCTTGAGCCTTATTCAGTATTAGTACAGTCTGGGCCTGAGCCCTATATAGTAACAGCGTGGGTTTAAGCCCAATTCAGTGTGAGAACAGTGCAGTCATGTAACCCACCCCAATCCAACCAACACACCACCCGTAGCAACCAACACACCAAGTCGTGATTAAATCGACCCACCCAGCCAACACACCAATATCGCAGTAAAGCTACTAACAGTAATGCAGCAAAGCTGCTAATAACAATAAATGTGGCAAAGCCACCAGAGTAGTAATTACGTGGCAAAGCCACTGATAGAGTACTTCCTCCAAATCAGAAACCCAACCGTATGCAGTATGTCATGTCATAAATATTACATGTATGCAGTATGTCATAATCAAAACTAGTCAAATATAAATGTCATACACACATCAATTAACCTACCACTAGGAGTATAATGGTCATTTCATCGGTTAGGGGTAAAATAGTAATTTTCTCGCTCAGGGTATTTTGGTCATTTAATTGATTTTGGGGTCTCAGTATAGATAACGACCCTTCAAAAGGTCTACAGTCATCTCTAACGACTCAAATAACCCATATGGCCAAAACTGTGTAAATGGGCCCAAGTGGGCCCACACGCTCGTGTGACCCATTCAGCCT
Source organism: Gossypium hirsutum (assembly GCF_007990345.1). Lineage (NCBI taxonomy): Eukaryota > Viridiplantae > Streptophyta > Magnoliopsida > Malvales > Malvaceae > Gossypium > Gossypium hirsutum. The sequence goes on from NC_053425.1 coordinate 92,040,940, forward strand.
AAATTTAGTTGCGACTATGCGATCTCCATAGCCCACTCCGTTATTTGTCACTTGCCGTAAATATTATCCGTGTGGGGCCCACGAGTCCATTGGGCCAACACAGCCCATCTCGACCTAACGAGGCCCTTAACGGCCCAAGCCCACGAGAGCGCTCGTGGTGACCACTGCAGTCTATTGCTGGTGATTTATGGGCTCGATTTACCACACGAGCATTCGCACGCTCGTGAGGCCTCAAATGCTGAAGTTTCAGCTTTTGCCGATTTATCGTAACAAAGTGGTGTGAATACACACCTTTATTCAACGTTTTGACAATAGCCAAATTGGGTGTACGGTTACACACCTTCAAGTGACCCCTTGCGAAAATCCCAAAAGCACCAACCTAGATTCCATCCAAATATTCAATCAGCCCTTAAATCGTTAATAATAAGATTCACAACCCTGAATCTCTATACTATCCATACCACTAACCTTGATAAACAGGAGTGTAACCTTAAACCCTTAAATCACTTGGCTAGACTCCTACAATTTTTTATTGACCCCTAACTGCATAACAATATATCTCGTTAGAGGGTTGATTAAGGATGTAGTTTACACCCATCAACAACAACTTGAGCAAGACAGGGGACAACTTATAGTATCCCCCAAAACCGAATACTAACTTAAGGGGTGACACACGTAAGTGGAGTATAGAGTTCGATCTAAGAGAGTAAACCGAAGGAAGATCATTAGATAGAAGTAATGAAATCCTAGAAAGGAAAACCACAAAGCAACCAAAAATACAACTTAATTTCTTACCACCAATTTTCGGCTTGGTAACCACGAGAAAAGTAATGGTAGATTCGTAATAGAAATTGAGTGACAAAATGAGAGTATGAGACGACCAATACTGTAGTCGGCTTGTCAGAGTTTTAGAAGATGTAAGGAGAACACAAGGTATTCGGCTATTACCTAGGAAGAAAGGGAGAGACGAAAGTAGCGTTGATCTCGAGATAGTATATTCAGTCAAGTACCAAGACAGGGATTGAAGGTCTAAGGTATTCGGTTTAGAAAAGAGGAAAATAAGAATGCCAATTCAGCAGAGAGGAAATGTAAAGAAGAAAGGGAAAAAGGTTCAAAAGAAATTTTGGCACACTTTAACTCGTATTCGGCAAAAGAATCGGGAAGTAAAGTTGAGTGAAGAAAGACCCGAATGGTCAGAAACATACCAAAAACAAAAAGAGGAAACAACAAAAACTCAAGAGGAAAGTTAACCAAAACAAAAATGAAAAGCCCTATTGTTCCTATACCTATTTGGCACCACCAAAGGAAAAGTGAAATTCCCCCAAAGTGCCGAATACACACCCCAAAAAGTCTCAAATTCGGCCAACACCTTCCCACCCAAACTCCACGATTTTCTCCACCTTATCTGTCCACCTTTTCCTCCTCCAAATCCTTACCAACTTTCATCCAAATCTCTTTTGACCAAGTTTCCAACCACCTCTGTAGAGTTTGAATCAAACTCCACCTCTCACACCACAGAGACATAAAATAAAATCCCTTTTACAATACTTGGGATTCGAACCCATGCCCTCTCAGATGCTCGACACGCTTCTTGCCACTGAGCCACAAGGCTTTTTGTGACATAAAACAAATACAATTATTTATATATCCCATGTGCCGATATCTAGATTCTTTTAAGAGTAAAATAAAAAAATTCTGCAAAAGCCGGAGCTTGAACCCAGGACTTCCTAAACACTCCCAAACACACCCAAATCACCTAGCCATTAAAGTAAACATGGAATTTATGCCAAATATTGTAAAATTACAGACCCTGTACTTTTGGGGCATTACAACTCTACCCCTTAAAAGAAATTTCAGCCTCGAAATTTACCTGGTCAAAATAAGTGAGGGTAATATTGTCGCATCACCTCCTCTGGTTCTCACGTAGCTTCTTATGAACTGTGATTACGCCATAGCACTTTGACCAATGGGACAGATTTCCTCCTTAATACCTTAACGTCACGATCCAGTATTTGTACTGGTTCTTCCTCGATAGTTAGATCAGGTCTAATCTCAATTTCCTCAACTGGCACTATGTGTGTAGGATCAGAGCGGTATCACCTCAACACGGTGACGTGGAACACATCATGAATTCTATCTAATTCAGGAGGCAACTCGAGTTGATAGGCCACCGGTCCCACATGCTTTAGTACTCAGTAAGGTCCATTGAATTTAGGGCTCAGTTTGCCTTTCTGTCCAAATCTTAGAATTTTCTTCCATGGTGAAACCTTCAGAAAGACATAATCCCCTACAGAGTACTCGATCTCTTTACGCTTTAAGTCTGCATAAGACTTCTGCCTATCAGATGCTTCCTTTAATCGACTTATAACGCTTCAAAAATATAAGGTCTTAATTATTGTGTGTTGTACTGCTTATGAAGTGTCTATTCCAATGGTTGAGTGACCTAAGGGGTGCTGGAGAAGTCCTGAGTTCGAGCTTAGGCTTGTACAAAATTTTTGTTTTGTCTTGAATAAACGCTGTTTGCTGATGGTGAGAGTCTTAACTAAATCTAGGACGAGTGTGTCATAAAGAGCTTGTTAGTCTGGTGGTAAGTGGCGTGTTGGGATAACTGGGGGTCATGAGTTCGAGCCTTGTGGTGCACATGGATGTTCTTTTTTGCTGCTATGTCGTGGTAGTGTCCTAGGTTGACTGAAATTGCAGTGTTTGAATGAGTTTGAATGGGTGGTTGAGAAGAGAGAAACTAGGAGATATTGTAGGGATGTGGATAGTCATCACGTGGAGTGATGTGTGGAGAGATTTTAGGAGAATTGTGGGCAGTTGGGGAGTGTGAGGGAAGTGCGTCGAATGGGGGGTTTTGGTTGTCAAGAAATTAGGCTATGGGTTTGCTTAAGAGCTATCGTTTTCATTGTTTCTTTTTTCTTTTGGCCAAATAGTGTTGGGGAAGGGTTTTCTTTCGGGTTTTGCTTTGTGCTTATTCGACTTTTACTAATTACTTCTTTCACTTTTTGCACTTTCAGGTTTAACAAATTTGTCTCGGGTTTTATCTTTGGCCGACTTCTCCATCTTCCCCCCCCTCTTCTAGTTGTTGGTAACCGAATAACTTGCCTCTCTTTTCTTTCTGCACCTCTTTTTTCTATTAATCACTTCTCTTATCATCTTTCCTTCCTTTGACCTTGTACTGAATACTTCTTCTTTTCTCTTCTCTCCTCTTGAAATCTTTTCACCCTTTGGTACTGTGACAATGGCAGCATTACTCTTTCTCCCTACCTCTACTATTCGGCTTTTTTAACTGATTGTTGGAGCATTCGGTAGCTGGTTGTTTTCCTATTTGTTCTTCTCTTTTTGATGTAGTAATCTCTTTAATACCTTCTTTTCTTCCGTTTATGGCTAGGAGTGTGTAGGTACTAAATCTTACCTCTGTCTTATTGGATTCTCACTTTGGGAATATGGACGATTGTTCTATTTCCACAACTGATTTTACTTTCTCGGTAAGTAATTGTATTGGTTAAATCTTTATGTGATCGATATGATATGGGTTAATGGAGTTCGATTGTATGTAGTTCAGTCAATGAGTTGTTTTCAACCTTCATCAACGGTTCATTCAAGGTTAATCCAACTCTTGCAATTAAGGCAAGTATTGGTGTAGTAGTTATGATAAGAGTAAAGAGGGATGTTAATCCTCTTGCTTTGACTAATGGAGTATTTTTGGTGGAGTGTAGGATTTGGACTTGAGGGCTACTTGCGCAACTTCAGTTAAGCTATGTAAACACACTACTGTTTACATGGATCAGCAAAAGCTGGAAGTATACAACTATTGACACCACATTAGCGTACGCTCGCTTGAGTGGTGAGCTGAATGCCCAAAGCGTAGGCATTTGACCGAAAGGCCACCATGAACATTTCATTGGCTTAGGCCGACGTTGGGCCACGATGGGCCAAAATGGGCCGTGGGGCCCCATAGGCTCGTAGGCCTACACGGGCAAACCGCACAGATGTATGGGAAATGTTGGGCTGGCTGTGTTTTGTACATGGCCAGGGCCATTATTTGGGCTTAATGGGCCACACGAGTGTATGGGTCTACATAGTCCGTATGGTGGGCTCAGAACCTACTGTTGGGTCGGTAAGTGTACCTAAACCCTAATTTGTGAAATGACTGTTTTACGCCTATAAGGTGAATGACCAAAATACCCGTATGTGATGTATAACTGTTTGAGCATGCCATTCTTATCGTATGTACATTTATATTATGTTGCATTGCATGGGGTGGGATATATATTATTGGAGGAAGTGTACTGAAAGGCTATAAGCCTATTACTGGTAGCTCTACTGAAATACTGTTAGTGCCAAAACCGGTACATTGTTCTCGAGTGTAGGGATGGGTTGGTCGATTTATTCTCCACATGGGGTGTAAGGTTGGACGGAGTGGAGTGTAGAGGATGGTTAGGTAGGGTTTCTCTGTGCATTATTGTTACTGTACTGTAATAGAATAAGGCCCACAGTGATATTGCCTTTGATATGGGCTTAAGCCCTGACTGTTTTGATATTGCATGTTTGACTGCTCATTAGCTAGGGATTACACACTGAGTTTCATACTCACCCTTTCCTGCTTAACTGTGCAGGTAATCCTTAGGCAGATCGGTGCTACGAGGACCTCGGTAATGGCCACACCGCAGCTTTTATTTTATTTTATTTGCTATTAGGTTTCATTTTGGGTAATGTAATAAGGCCTCTTTAATTTTCTTGTTTAAATTTTTGGTTTTGGTTACTACGATTTATATCTGTTGAGAACGTAAAATGCGGTTTTCCAAAACAATAACTACTTTAAAAAAACTAGGTCTTTGCAACGCTTTTGAAATGCTTCCACAACAATAAGAGTTTTAAAAGTAATGATAATTTTAAATGAACAACTGTAACACCCCAAACTCGGCCCAGATGTTATGGCCGAATCTGACGTGCCACAGAGAAGTCTAAAAATCCATGATTCGTTTTAGTGTTTAAAAACTGACTTTTGTTAAGCTAACAAAGTGAATGGAAGCTGGGCACCAGGTAGGAATCCGTAATAGAGGAGGTGAGCCATAAAGGCTGCTTAAGTACCAAGCTCTTCGATTGGATCCAATCCTAGACATGCCCTCAACCATTGCCACACTAGGTTATAACGAGTTGAAATTTCTTCGAGTAGATATCTTTGATAAATCGAATATTCATGACGTTGTGTTATTTTGAAAACAATTATCATTTTGAAAACGTGGCCTAAGTCTAACCCATTTTGGATTGTTATCAGTAAAATATAGGGGTATAAATAATCCCAGAAAAATAATTAAAATGGCCTTATTACAACCCAAAACCAAATAATAATATTAATAAGATAAAACTTATAAAGAAATAAATCGGCTACTTATTGCAATTAAAAGAAACAGAAATAGTAGTGTGGCCATCTCTGAGTCCCTCGCAGCTCCAAACCATCTAAGCTATTACGAGGGTTAGTACACACCTGTTACGGGTTGAAGTTGAAACGTTTCCATAATCAATCACTTACGATAACCACCACCTATCACTCAAACTTAACTATTCCAATATCAATATATGTAAATCCTAAGCACATCAGTCATACGGAACATAAGGGCATATTCATCATTTTACCATACAAGGGTATTACGGTCACTTTACCCTATAGGGGCTTTACGGTCTTTTTACCTATTAGGGGTATTTCAGTCATTTCATCCTACAAGGGTGTTTTGGTAAATCTACAAACCAAGGGTATTTTAGTAATTTTGTAAACCAATGGTATTTTTATAATTTTTAGAAAGTCAAGGGTATTTCTATAATTTTGTAAATTAGGGGTATTTTGGTAATTTTACAAATTAAGGGTATTTCTGTAATTTCACAAACCAGTGATATTTCGGTAATTTTACAAACTAGGGGTATTTTGGTAATTTTACAAACTAAGGGTATTTTGGTAATTCTATCCTACAGGGGTATTTCAGTAATTTCACAATCGAGGGTAAAACGGTAATTTTGTAAATCGAGGGTAAGATGGTAATTTTGTAAATCAAGGGTAAAATGATAATCTATAAATCGAGGGTGAAACGGTAATTCTATAAATCGAGGGTAAAATGGTAATTCTACAAATCGAGGGCATTTCAATAATTTAGTAAACTAAAGTATTCTAAACAGGGATAACAATACGAATGGGCCTAAAGCCTATTCTCGACCCAAATGGGCCCACACGCTCGTGTGGCCCTTTTAGCCCAAATCTAGCCACAAATATAAGATTCACCTAGCCTAGTCCAATATTTACTACACAATCAAACAACTTATCCAATTGGGCCCGTAGGCCCATTAGGCCCACATGACCCCTTTCGGCCCATCGCGGCCCGAAGTAGCCATCCTACAGCTAGAGTAGCGAGAAAATACACACCTGATAGGAGACTGGAGTTAATCCACTCTCCGAGCACTCTTAGCCGACGCCCAACCCAAACGAGCACGCCATACAGCGAAAGGGATCAGTCGAGAAAAGGTACCTTTACTCTCCTCATGGTTCCCTCTATTTAAAGCCAGCTTCGCAACCACTCTTATGTTAGCTTCCCGATGTGGGATCCCTCCATCATCAGAGTTTAAATTCAACACCAACTCTTGCCGCCCCCTATTAGCAAAATAAATGCTCCTTGCTTGCCATGGGATTCGAACCCATGCCTCCCTTCAGATGCTCCACATGCTACTTGCCACTAAACCACAAGGCTTTTTGTGTCATATTTTATCCCCAATTAATTATAAGGTCTAAAGGCCAAAGTCCAGGTTCCCTAAAACAACCAAAATAAATTGCAAGAGCCAAAGCTTGAACCTAGGCTCCTATACAACCTTAATGACGGCACAACCACTAGACTACATGCTTCCTTGTGTCATTTATTTACCACAATAATTTAAAAGGCCCTCATTCAAGCATCCAAGTTTTTTCTTTCACTTAATACCAAAATTTTTGCTAAAGCCCAAGTTTAAACCCAAGATTTCTCCAACACTTCTCAAAGACATTAACCACTAAAGCAAACATTTAATTGTTTCATTTCATTGCACAATTAAATACCTATATACAACCTCCTTACGGACCCCCACTCAAGGCCCAATACTTCTAGGCCCAAATTCGGGGTGTTACAATTCTACCCCTTAAAGAAATTTCGTCCTCGAAATTTTCCACTATCAGACTACACCACCACATTTCCGCTGCGCATTCTGATACTAATAATATTAACATACACCCAAAACATTTATCCATCGAAGCGGATGGATTTCACATGCAAACAATTTCTACATTTCCAGAACGCACACCAAATAAATACTAAATCTAAATTCAAGCGTTACAATTTACTCTAACTAGAGAGTTCTAGTATTGTGCTACTATCTATAGTAGTTTCTCAATATAGCATTTCAATCTATAATAGTAAACAGAGTTAAAGAACTTATAGATTTGGTACCGGAGACTCGGTGTGCCACACCTCCAGTAACATCTTTTTAGAAACAAGTCAAGTTTCGTTAAGAGATTTCAAAACAAAATTTTGGAAAAACCCATTTCATACCCCAATTTTTAAAAAAGAACATAAAAGAAAAAAATAACAATAATTTTCTGCTACCCATACCACAGCCGAGTTTTGTAACCTGGCTCTGATACCATTAAATGTAACATCCCAAACTCAGCCCAGACGTTATGACCGAATCTGACGTCCCACATAGAAGCCTAAAAATCCATGATTCGTTTTAGTGTTTAAAAACTGACTTTTGTTAAGCTAACAAAGTGAATAGAAGCTAAGCACCAGGTAGGAATCCGTAACAGAGGAGGTGAGCCATAAAGGCTGCTTAAGTACCAAGCTCTTCGATTGGATCCAATCCTAGACATGCCCACAACCATTGCCACACTAGGTTATAACGAGTTGAAATTTCTTTGAGTAGATATCTTTGATAAATCGAATATTCATGACGTTGTGTTATTTTGAAAACAATTATCATTTTGAAAACGCGGCCTAAGTCTAACCCATTTTGGATTGTTATCAGTAAAATATAGGGTATAAATAATCCCGGAAAAATAATTAAAATGGCCTTATTGCAACCCAAAACCAAATAATAATATTAATAAGATAAAACTTATAAAGAAATAAATCGGCTACTTATTGCAATTAAAAGAAACAGAAATAGTAGTGTGGCCATCTCTGAGTCCCTCGCAGCTCCAAACCATCTAAGCTATTACGAGGGTTAGTACACACCTGTTACGGGTTGAAGTTGAAACGTTTCCATAATCAATCACTTACGATAACCACCACCTGTCACTCAAACTTAACTATTCCAATATCAATATATGTAAATCCTAAGCACATCAGTCATACGGAACATAAGGGCATATTCATCATTTTACCATACAAGGGTATTACTGTGACAGCCCAAAGTTGACCCTAGTCGGGAAGTGGTTTCGGGACCGCTAAACCGAGTCACCGAAACGTTTGAATGTGATACTTATTGTCTAGAATATGTAATTATGAATGTGTGAAAATTTCAAGCTTCAATTTGGTTGATTTCATGTGAATTTAGTCAATAGGACTTATGTGAGAAAATTCTAAAATGTGATAGGTCAATGTGTGAGGACCTATTAGTGCATGTGGACAAAGGGGGGACTTGCATGTCAAATTTCCCCCCCTAATGAGTAGTGGCCGGCCATGACAAAGAATGATGGGCAAAACATGTCATGAAACATGTTTTGTTAGTGGAAGAATAAAATAAGGAGTATGGGTAATAAAGAAATGGAAACAAAAGAAAAAAAAATGTGTGTGTAGTGTTTGTCCCCCCCCATTGCCGTGAGCTAAAGAAGAGAAAGGGGGAATTTTGTTCATCTTTTTCTCATCTTCATGCTTGCCAAAACTAGAAAGAAAAACAAAGAAAAATTTTCTCATCCTTTGGTTCATCCTTGGCCAAAAATTTTAAGGAGGAAAGAAGAAGAAAGGTGAAGAGATTCGGCCATGCATGTAGCTAGGCTAAGGTATGTTTGATGATGTTCCATGAGAGGCATGCATGTTTTAGTTGTTAGCTTGAGTTCTACCTAACCCATGGTCTAAATCTTGCTATGTGATGGAAATGGCACTTGACCATGGATGCATCATTCTTGGTTGATGTTTGATGTTGTGGTGATGAGGCATGAGGATGAGTTAAGATTCGGCCTAGGTGGAGGTTGTGTTAATGCCATTGCATGCAAAATATGAAGCTTGTTAATGATACATGTGATGATGGCTTGATGATTCTTGAACCTCCTTTTTAGCATTTTTGTGTGAGCACATATGTGCATTGGTTGCTAAATGGAGAAGAATCGGCTAGCAAGATGTGTGCTAAGGCCGAATGTAACTTTGCATGTTGATGAGCAATGCATGTGTTAAATTGATGAAAAGGGGGAGGATGCTTTACTAGTGTGTATATGTGTGTATTAAGTGTTGAAATCGACCCCAAAAATGGACATGCATATTCGGCCAAGGGGAAAGAAATTAGCTAATATGTTGTGTTGACGCATGATTTTTGCATGTATGAGACTTTAATGTCTAATGTATAAATATGGGCTAAGTGCCTTGTGTTCATCTTTTGATGCCTAAACGATGAAATCAATTTATTTGTTTGATTAAGCTCAAGAGCAAAGAGGAAATAAAACCAATAAAGGGAAGGAAAAAGTGGTTGAATAGCTAGCGGAATCGTTCGACAACACCCGAGGTAAGTTCTTGAGTAAGAGAGCTTAAATTACAATGTGATTAAATCATGCTCTATGTGTGGCTATTGAGCCGAATGTGCAAGGACGATATGTGCCTTGTGTTTGAGTTTCGCAAATGAAAATGAAATGTGAATGTGCATGATTAATTGAATGCTGTCCGGGCTAAGTCCCGAAGGCTTTGTGCTAAGTGAATATATCCGGACTAAGATCCGAAGGCCTTTGTGCGAGATACTAAATCCGGGTTAAGTCCCGAAGGCATTCGTGCGAATTGTTAAATCCGGGTTAAGTCCCGAAGGCATTTGTGCGAGTTATTAAATCCGGGTTAAGTCCCGAAGGCATTCGTGCGAGTTGTTAAATCCGGGTTATGTCCCGAAGGCATTGTGTGAGTTACTAAAACCGGGCTATGTCCGAAGGCATTTGAACGAGGAGCTATATCCGGTTAAATCCCGAAGATTTTTGGTTCTCCAGCTATCGGACTCGGGATCTTGAAGTCGAAGTCGCCCACACTATCAAAGGCTCTTTTGGGTACTATTTTGGTTGAATTTTGATATGGCATGTATAGGACTACCCATCGTTGTCTTTCGAGTACTTTATGAAATGTATAAGTGTACAGCCATGCGAAAATGGCTTGTAGAAGTGGAGTATGGCATTAGACCATTCGTATTTATGAATGTATAGATGGTTTCATGATGTAACTATAGTTGGAATGGAAGTGTTGAGCAAATGATCAGCCACTAGAATGGCTAAGTATGATCATATGTGGGCTTATGTATGACAAGGCCCTAGTTGGTCCATGAAACCCCAAATTAGGTAAGGTTTACTTTGAAAATAGAAGCTGATAGCAGCAGTGGTGTGGATTGGAAAAATCACAAGAATTCGTAGGAGTGGAATTAAATAGTGAATAAATTATGTAATCGAACCTTGATGAATCTACTTTCATATGGAAGTAACGAAACAATCATAGGAACAGTACAGTAAGAGATATTCGGGTTCTTGTGGAACAGGGCCAGAACAGTTTCTGGATTCCCTGTTCCGACTTTGTAAATTCACTATAAATTTACCAGAGATAATTAGGGGTCATACCATATATGTATGGATTCCTCTCTGAGTCTAGTTTCCATAGAAACAAACGGCATCAGCATTGAAGCTCTGTGCAGAGAGATATCCCAGTCGTAATGGGAAAAGGTCAGTGTAGTCGACCCCTGTAACATGGGAGACTTTGACTAATAAACTGTACTAATTGGCCCGACCAAAAATTCTAGAAAAAAATACATAGGTGGGGACATGAGTCTAGTTTCAGGGAAAAATCACAAAACTGATTTTCGAGTTGTGAAACTCAAGATATGATTTTTGAAGCGACTAGTACTCAGACTGGGCAGTGTCTGGAAAAATTTTTCAAAGCTTGTTGACATCTCGTGTCCGACTCCGGTGTCGGTCTCGGGTTCGGGGTGTTACATTTTATTGGTATCAGAGCTACGGTTTAGTCGATTCTAGGACTACCGTAATGTGTTGGGTCTAGCTATACATGCCATTTTATGTGATTACTTGATAGTGTGGTGATTTCCGACAATTGTAAATGTGTTTATAGTAATGGATCCCGATCGTGACCGAGAGGTAGCTGATGATCTTGAGAGTGTAGCGCCTGCTCCCGCACAAGGGACAGTGCCAGCAGACTCTCAACCTAATGCTAGTAATCCGAATGATGAAGCTAGACAAGCATTCTATAGCGTGATGAATGATTGGTTTAACCAATACATTCGAACTAATATGGCTGTTCCACAACCTCCATTCCCGACAAATACTACCCCCGCACCTACAATACCACCGGTAACGGACCAAATAAGGTCAAATAAGCCCCCAGTTGACAGAATCCGAAAACATGGGGCTACTGAATTTAAGGCTATGGATAGCGATGATGCCGAGCAAGCTGAATTTTGGCTGGACAACACTATCCGGGTACTCGATGAGCTATCTTGTACACCCGATGAATGCCTAAAGTGTGCTATCTCCTTGCTACGTGATTCTGCCTACTATTGGTGGAGTACTCTGACTTCTGTTGTGCCCCGAGAGCAAGTAACTTGGGAGTTTTTCCAAACTGAGTTTCGGAAAAAGTATATCAGTCAGAGATTTGTTGATCAAAAAACGGAAGGAATTTCTTGAGCTTAAGCAAGGCTCCATGTCGGTTACTGATTACGAGCGAAAATTTGTTAGACTTAGCAAATACGCTCGGGAATGTGTTTCGTCCGAAGCTATTATGTGTAAACGCTTCGAGGATGGGCTGAATGAAGATATAAAGATGTTCGTTGGCGTTCTTGAAATACGAGAGTTCGTGGTACTTGTTGAACGAGCTTGTAAAGCCGAAGAGCTTAGAAAAGAAAAGCAAAGAGTTGATGAGGGAACTGGAGAGTTTCGTAAAAGATCCTCGGGAAGGTCTCTTCAACAGACATCGAAGAGATTTCGAGATGATGCGGGCCAGTTTAGAGGCACTTTGGGCCTTTTTGGACGAGATCGTGATCGACCCCCTGTGGGTACACGAGGCACTTCGGTCGCCAGTGTTGGGAATGAACGTCGAGATAGAACGAAATGTCGATATTGCGGTAAATGGCATTCGGGGAGTTGTAGATTCCCTGACCGCTCCTGTTACAAGTGCGGATCAGTTGACCACTTCATTTTAGATTGCCCGAGGTTGTTTGAACAGAATGAAAATCAGAGTGGGAAACCGGGTGCTACCACTGCTCGAGGTAGACCATCTGGAAATACGGGCAATGCTAGTGGTGGTCAGAGAGGATCTAGAGGTGATATAACCAGATCCGAAGCTCGTGCGCCTGCTAGAGCTTATGCTATACGTGCCCGCGAGGATGCTTCTTCGCCCGATGTTATTACCGGTACATTCACTCTCTTTGATACTAATGTAATTGCTTTGATTGACCCCGGTTCTACTCATTCTTACATATGTGAAACCTTAGCATCCAGTAAGACTTTACCTATTGAGTCTACTGAGTTCGTAATTCGGGTGTCAAATCCCTAGGGTCATTACGTGCTTGTCGACAAAGTGTGTAAGAAATGTCCCCTGGAAATTCGAGGTTCCTGTTTTCCGGCGGACTTGATGCTTTTACCGTTTGATGAATTTGATGTTATCCTTGGTTTGGATTGGTTGACCGCGCATGATGCGATTGTGAATTGCAAGAGCAAGACTATTGATTTGAGGTGCGCAAATAACGAAGTAGTCCGAATTGAGTCTGCGGACTTGGAGGGGATGCCAGCTGTAATATCAGCAATGTTGGCACAGAAATATGTAAGAAAAGGGTGCGAAGCATACCTTGCGTATGTACTTGATGACAAAGAATTAGAAAAGAAACCCGAATCTGTGCCGGTGGTTTTTGAATACCCGGATGTTTTTCCGGAAGAATTACCGGGTTTACCACCTGTTCGGGAGGTGGAGTTTGGTATTGAGCTTGTACCTGGGACTACGCCGATTTCGATAGCTTCGTATCGTATGGCACCAACCGAGTTAAAGGAGTTGAAAGCTCAGTTGCAAGAACTGACGGATAGAGGTTTCGCTCGACCAAGTTTCTCACCTTGGGGTGCACCAGTATTGTTCGTGAAAAAGAAGGACGGAACCATGAGGTTGTGCATTGACTATCGTCAGCTGAATAAAGTGACGATAAAGAACAAATATCCGTTGCCGCGCATCGATGATTTGTTCGACCAACTGAAGGGAGCCTCAGTGTTCTCAAAAATTGATTTGAGATCGGAGCTTTTTAGGGCTCGCCGGTTATTACCGACGATTTGTCAAAGGTTTCTCGATGATAGCCACACCAATGACGAAGCTACTTCAAAAGGACGTTAAGTTCGAATGGACGGAGAAGTGTCAGAAAAGTTTTGATCAACTGAAAACTCACTTGACTGAAGCTCCAATTTTGGTGCAACCCGAATCAGGTCAAGAGTTTGTCATTTATAGTGACGCATCCCTACTTGGGTTGGGTTGCGTATTGATGCAAGAAGGTCGAGTTGTGGCCTATGCGTCGAGACAATTGAAGCCTCACGAGAGGAATTATCCGACCCATGATCTCGAACTAGCTGCCATCGTGTTTGCTTTAAAAATATGGCGACATTATCTGTTTGGTGAGAAGTGCCATGTATTTTCGGATCACAAAAGTCTCAAATATTTGATGACTCAACGAGACTTGAATCTGCGACAAAGACGTTGGCTTGAGTTGTTGAAAGATTACGAGCTTGTCATTGATTACCACCCGGGAAAGGCTAACGTGGTTGCGGACGCCTTAAGCCGGAAGTCATTGTTTGCTTTACGAGCGATGAACGTGCATTTGTCTGTTCTACCAGACAGTGTGTTAGTAGCTGAATTAAAAGCTAAACCATTATTGACTCACCAAATTCGTGAAGCTCAGAAAGTCGATGATGAATTGGTTGCAAAACGGGCTAAGTGTTTTCCGAACGAGGAATCGGAGTTTCAAATTGATGATGATGATTGTTTGAGGTTCAGAAATCATTTGTGTGTTCCAAGGAATTCGGAACTCATTTCGATGATTCTGAACGAAGCCCATTGTAGCCGAATGTCAATTCACCCGGGGAGTACGAAAATGTACAACGATTTGAAACGTCAATTTTGGTGGCATGGTATGAAACGGGACATCTCCGACTTTGTTTCGAGATGTTTAATATGTCAACAAGTGAAAGCGGAACATCAAGTGCCTTCAGGATTACTCCAGCCGATCATGATACCCGAGTGGAAATGGGATCGAGTCACAATGGACGTTGTGTCCGGACTGCCTTTGTCAGCAAATAAGAAGGATGCGATATGGGTTATTGTTGATAGACTGACTAAGTCGGCTCATTTCATCCCCGTACGTACGGATTTTTCATTGGATAAACTAGCTGAATTGTACGTTTATCAAATTGTGAGATTACACGGGGTACCTGTTTCTATCGTGTCGGATAGAGATCCGAGATTCACCTCACGATTTTGGAAGAAATTGCAAGAAGGTCTGGGTACCAAGCTGCATTTTAGCACTGCTTTTCACCCCCAAACCGATGGTCAATCCGAGAGGATAATTCAGATACTTGAGGATATGTTGAGATGTTGCATCCTCGAGTTCAGTAGTTCATGGGAACGGTATTTACCTTTGATTGAATTCGCTTACAACAATAGTTTTCAATCAAGTATTAAGATGGCACCTTACGAGGCTTTGTACGGTCGTAAATGCCGTACACCATTGTTTTGGACCGAGCTCGGTGAAAGTAAAATTTTCGGAGTTGATTTGATTAGAGATGCTGAACAGAAAGTAAAGGTAATCCGTGAAAGTCTGAAGGTAGCCACGGATCGTCAGAAATCGTACGCAGATTTGAAACGAAAAGACATCGAGTATCAGGTGGGAGGCAAAGTGTTCCTTAAGGTTTCACCTTGGAAAAAGATACTCAGGTTCGGCCGTAAGGGCAAGTTGAGCCCAAGATTTATTGGGCCGTACGAAATCTCCGAACGAGTTGGTCCGGTTGCGTATAGATTGATTTTGCCCCCGGAGCTTGAAAAGATTCATGACGTCTTTCATGTTTCGATGCTTCGACGCTATCGATCTGATCCATCGCACATAATTAGCCCATCGGAGGTTGAAATTCAAGTCGACATGAGCTATGAAGAAGAACCGATGCGTATCCTAGCTCGTGAAGTGAAGGAGTTGCGAAACAAAAGAGTTCCGCTAGTAAAGGTGTTATGGCTCAAACACGGGATCGAGGAAGCTACTTGGGAGACCGAGAGCTCGATGAAAGAACGATACCCAAACCTATTTACCGGTAAGATTTTCGGGGACGAAAATTTCTTAAGTGGGGGAGAGTTGTGACAGCCCAAAGTTGACCCTAGTCGGGAAGTGGTTTCGGGACCGCTAAACCGAGTCACCGAAACGTTTGAATGTGATACTTATTGTCTAGAATATGTAATTATGAATGTGTGAAAATTTCAAGCTTCAATTTGGTTGATTTCATGTGAATTTAGTCAATAGGACTTATGTGAGAAAATTCTAAAATGTGATAGGTCAATGTGTGAGGACCTATTAGTGCATGTGGACAAAGGGGGGACTTGCATGTCAAATTTCCCCCCCTAATGAGTAGTGGCCGGCCATGACAAAGAATGATGGGCAAAACATGTCATGAAACATGTTTTGTTAGTGGAAGAATAAAATAAGGAGTATGGGTAATAAAGAAATGGAAACAAAAGAAAAAAAAATGTGTGTGTAGTGTTTGTCCCCCCCCATTGCCGTGAGCTAAAGAAGAGAAAGGGGGAATTTTGTTCATCTTTTTCTCATCTTCATGCTTGCCAAAACTAGAAAGAAAAACAAAGAAAAATTTTCTCATCCTTTGGTTCATCCTTGGCCAAAAATTTTAAGGAGGAAAGAAGAAGAAAGGTGAAGAGATTCGGCCATGCATGTAGCTAGGCTAAGGTATGTTTGATGATGTTCCATGAGAGGCATGCATGTTTTAGTTGTTAGCTTGAGTTCTACCTAACCCATGGTCTAAATCTTGCTATGTGATGGAAATGGCACTTGACCATGGATGCATCATTCTTGGTTGATGTTTGATGTTGTGGTGATGAGGCATGAGGATGAGTTAAGATTCGGCCTAGGTGGAGGTTGTGTTAATGCCATTGCATGCAAAATATGAAGCTTGTTAATGATACATGTGATGATGGCTTGATGATTCTTGAACCTCCTTTTTAGCATTTTTGTGTGAGCACATATGTGCATTGGTTGCTAAATGGAGAAGAATCGGCTAGCAAGATGTGTGCTAAGGCCGAATGTAACTTTGCATGTTGATGAGCAATGCATGTGTTAAATTGATGAAAAGGGGGAGGATGCTTTACTAGTGTGTATATGTGTGTATTAAGTGTTGAAATCGACCCCAAAAATGGACATGCATATTCGGCCAAGGGGAAAGAAATTAGCTAATATGTTGTGTTGACGCATGATTTTTGCATGTATGAGACTTTAATGTCTAATGTATAAATATGGGCTAAGTGCCTTGTGTTCATCTTTTGATGCCTAAACGATGAAAGCAATTTATTTGTTTGATTAAGCTCAAGAGCAAAGAGGAAATAAAACCGATAAAGGGAAGGAAAAAGTGGTTGAATAGCTAGCGGAATCGTTCGACAACACCCGAGGTAAGTTCTTGAGTAAGAGAGCTTAAATTACAATGTGATTAAATCATGCTCTATGTGTGGCTATTGAGCCGAATGTGCAAGGACGATATGTGCCTTGTGTTTGAGTTTCGCAAATGAAAATGAAATGTGAATGTGCATGATTAATTGAATGCTGTCCGGGCTAAGTCCCGAAGGCTTTGTGCTAAGTGAATATATCCGGACTAAGATCCGAAGGCCTTTGTGCGAGATACTAAATCCGGGTTAAGTCCCGAAGGCATTCGTGCGAATTGTTAAATCCGGGTTAAGTCCCGAAGGCATTTGTGCGAGTTATTAAATCCGGGTTAAGTCCCGAAGGCATTCGTGCGAGTTGTTAAATCCGGGTTATGTCCCGAAGGCATTGTGTGAGTTACTAAAACCGGGCTATGTCCCGAAGGCATTTGAACGAGGAGCTATATCCGGTTAAATCCCGAAGATTTTGGTTCTCCAGCTATCGGACTCGGGATCTTGAAGTCGAAGTCGCCCACACTATCAAAGGCTCTTTTGGGTACTATTTTGGTTGAATTTTGATATGGCATGTATAGGACTACCCATCGTTGTCTTTCGAGTACTTTATGAAATGTATAAGTGTACAGCCATGCGAAAATGGCTTGTAGAAGTGGAGTATGGCATTAGACCATTCGTATTTATGAATGTATAGATGGTTTCATGATGTAACTATAGTTGGAATGGAAGTGTTGAGCAAATGATCAGCCACTAGAATGGCTAAGTATGATCATATGTGGGCTTATGTATGACAAGGCCCTAGTTGGTCCATGAAACCCCAAATTAGGTAAGGTTTACTTTGAAAATAGAAGCTGATAGCAGCAGTGGTGTGGATTGGAAAAATCACAAGAATTCGTAAGAGTGGAATTAAATAGTGAATAAATTATGTAATCGAACCTTGATGAATCTACTTTCATATGGAAGTAACGAAACAATCATAGGAACAGTACAGTAAGAGATATTCGGGTTCTTGTGGAACAGGGCCAGAACAGTTTCTGGATTCCCTGTTCCGACTTTGTAAATTCACTATAAATTTACCAGAGATAATTAGGGGTCATACCATATATTTATGGATTCCTCTCTGAGTCTAGTTTCCATAGAAACAAACGGCATCAGCATTGAAGCTCTGTGCAGAGAGATATCCCAGTCGTAATGGGAAAAGGTCAGTGTAGTCGACCCCTGTAACATGGGAGACTTTGACTAATAAACTGTACTAATTGGCCCGACCAAAAATTCTAGAAAAAAATACATAGGTGGGGACATGAGTCTAGTTTCAGGGAAAAATCACAAAACTGATTTTCGAGTTGTGAAACTCAAGATATGATTTTGAAGCGACTAGTACTCAGACTGGGCAGTGTCTGGAAAAATTTTTCAAAGCTTGTTGACATCTCGTGTCCGACTCCGGTGTCGGTCTCGGGTTCGGGGTGTTACAATTACGGTCCTTTACCCTACAGGGGCTTTATGGTCTTTTTACCTATTAGGGGTATTTTAGTCATTTCATCCTACAAGGGTGTTTCGGTAAATCTACAAACCAATGGTATTTTAGTAATTTTGTAAACCAATGGTATTTTTATAATTTTTAGAAAGTCAAGTGTATTTCTATAATTTTGTAAATTAGGGGTATTTTGGTAATTTTACAAATTAAGGGTATTTCGGTAATTTCACAAACCAGTGGTATTTCGGTAATTTTACAAACTAGGGGTATTTTGGTAATTTTACAAACTAGGGGTATTTTGGTAATTCTATCCTACAGGGGTATTTCAGTAATTTCACAATCGAGGGTAAAACGGTAATTTTGTAAACTGAGGGTAAAATGGTAATTTTGTAAATCGAAGGTAAAACAGTAATTCTATAAATCGAGGGTAAAATGGTAATTCTATAAATCGAGGGTAAAACTGTAATTTTGTAAATCGAGGGTGAAACGGTAATTCTATAAATGAGGGTAAAATGGTAATTCTACAAATCGAGGGCATTTCAGTAATTTGTAAACTAAAGTATTCTAAACTGGGATAACAGTACGAATGGTCCTAAAGCCTATTCTCGGCCCAAATGCGCCCACACGCTCGTGTGGCCCTTTTAGCCCAAATCTAGTCACAAATATGAGATTCACCTAGCCTAGTCCAATATTTACTACACAATCAAACAACTTATCCACTTGGGCCCGTAGGCCCATTAGGCCCACATGACCCCTTTCCGCCCATTGCAGGCCGAAGTAGCCATTCTACAGCTAGAGTAGCGAGAAAATACACACCTGATAGGAGACTGGAGTTAATCCACGCTCCGAGCACTCTTAGCCGACGCCCAACCAAAACGAGCACGCCATACAGCGAAAGGGATCAGCCGGATGGTTTCCTCTATTTAAAGCCAACTTCGTAACCACTCTTATGCTAGCTTCCCGATGTGGGATCCCTTCATCATCAGAGTTTACATTCAACACCAACTCTTGCCGCCCCCTGTTAGCAAAATAAATGCCTTGCTTGCCATGGGATTCGAACCCATGCCTCCCTTCAGATGCTCCACATGCTACTTGCCACTAAACCACAAGGCTTTTTGTGTCATATTTTATCCCCAATTAATTATAAGGTCTAAAGGCCAAAGTCCAGGTTCCCTAAAAAAACCAAAATAAATTGCAAGAGCCAAGGCTTGAACCCAGGCTCCTATACAACCTTAATGACGGCACAACCACTAGACTACATGCTTCCTTGTGTTATTTATTTACCACAATAACTTAAAAGGCCCTCATCCAAGCATCCAAGTTTTTTTTTCACTTAATATCAAAATTTTTGCTAAGCCCAAGTTTAAACCTAAGATTTCTCCAACACTTCTCAAAGCCATTAACCACTAAAGCAAACATTTAATTGTTTCATTTCATTGCACAACTAAATACCTATATACAACCTCCTTACGGACCCCCACTCAAGGCCCAATACTTCTAGGCCTAAATTCGTGGTGTTACAATAACGAATAATCTAGAATAATTTTAGAATTAACAAAGAGCCTTTTCATTTGCAAACTGGTTTTCTTCAAGAACATGTTTTCGAAAAGAACTCCAATGTGACACCGCCTGATGTTGCCATAACGTCCAGGCCGGGTTTGGGGTGTTACACGACCTTCAATCAACTTCACATTTTCTTCGATATCAGAAACCAACTCTGGCCTCAAAACTCGCCACTCACCTAGCTCTGTCCAACATGTAGGAGTATGAAACCTACGACCATACAATGCCTCGTACGGTGCCATTTGAATACTGGACTGATAGCTGTTGTTATACGCGAACTCTGCTAATGGCAAGTAGTCCTCCCAGCTGCCTCGAAAATCCAGTACTCAACATCTTAACATGTCCTCCAGTATCTGAATCACCCTCTCTGACTGACCATCTGTCTGGGGATGGAACGTAACACTAAAGTCCAACCTTGTACCCAGAGCCTCGTGTAACTTCTTCCAGAATCGAGATGTGAATCTAGGGTCTCTGTCCAAAATGATAGAAACTGGTACCCTATGCAATCTCACAATCTCGGCCATGAACAATTTAGCTAACTTCTGCAACGAATAATCAGAGCAGACCAGTATAAAGTGGGCAGATTTAGCCAATCGGTCTACAATAACCCATACCGAATCCTTCTTAGTCGGCGTTAAGGGTAACCCACTCACAAAATCCATTGTTATCCTCTCCCACATCCAGAGTGGAATCTTTACTGGCTGCAGTAACCCAGAAGGCAGTTGATGCTCAGCCTTAACTTGCTGGCATGTCAAGAATTTACCCACGAAATCAGTAACCTCGCGCTTAAGCCCTGGCCACCAGTACAACTCAGAAAGATATCATATAACTTATTTTTGCCAGGATGCATAGCATACGGACTACTATGCACTTCTTGCATTATAGATTG
This sequence comes from Gossypium hirsutum, assembly GCF_007990345.1. Taxonomy (NCBI): domain Eukaryota; kingdom Viridiplantae; phylum Streptophyta; class Magnoliopsida; order Malvales; family Malvaceae; genus Gossypium; species Gossypium hirsutum. The sequence continues at coordinate 92,061,749 of NC_053425.1, forward strand.
CCTCAAATTAGAATCCCTCAACATACAAACTATCCCACGGAAACATAGTACTCCCTACTATTCAGCCCAAAATCTGCAGTCTCTCCATTCTCAACTAATCATAAACGAGGAACCAATGACTCATCCAACAACTGTTTCTCCTTAATTTGATCAGTCCAAGTCAGTCTCACTTGAAGCTCAGCCAACAAGCTACCATCATCAAACAGGATGAGACGAGCAAACATTGCTCTCAAATCAGATACAACCCTATGGCTCAGTGCGTCAGCAACCACGTTAGCCTTACCTGGGTGATACTCAATTGAACAATCTAATCCTTAAGCAACTCTATCCACCTTTGTTGCCTAAGGTTCAACTCCCTCTGAGTAAGAAGGTACTTGAGGCTTTTATGATCTGTGTAAATAATAGTTTCCTCACCGTATAAGTAATGCCTCCAAATTTCAATGTGAAAACCACCGCAGCTGACTCCAAGTTGTGAGTAGGGTAATTCACCTTGTGAGGCTTAAGCTAACGAGACACATAAGCAACCATCTTACCCTCTTCCATCAACACACAACCCAATCTGTTGTGCGACGCATCACTATAGACAGTGAATTCCTTCCCAGACTCTGGTTGTTTTAAAATAGGGGCCTCAGTCAGAAGTTTCTTCATTTTCTCAAAACTCTCTTGCTACTTATTAGTCCAATTAAACTGCACCCCTTTACGCAGCATCTTAGTTAGAGGTGTGGCAACCAGTGAAAACCCCTCAACAAAATGTCTGTAATGCCCAGCCAGACTCAAAAAGCTTTGAATCTCAGATATTGTCTTTGGTGATTTCCAATCCAATACGGCTTCAATTTTTCAAGGATCAACCTTAATCCCCTCGGCAGACACTACGTTTCCCAGAAATGTCACTTCTCATAGCTAGAATACGTTTCCCAGAAATGTCACTTCTCGTAGCTAGAACTCACACTTGCTGAACTTTACGTAAAGCTACTTTTACCTCACGATTTGTAAAACAATTCAAAAATGTGCATCATGATCCACCTCAGTTCTTGAATACAACAATATGTCGTCTATAAACACAACTACGAACTAATCCAGATAGGGCTGGAATACTTAGTTCATCAAATCCATGAAATTTGTTGCTGCATTTGTCAACCAAAACAACATCACTAGAAACTCGTAGTGACCATAACAAGTCCTAAACTCCGTCTTATACACATCAGCCTCCTTAACCTTTAGCTGATGGTACTCAGATCGAAGATCTATCAAGGAGAAAATTGAAGCTCCCCGCAGCTGGTCAAACAGATAATCTATCCTCGGTAAAGGGTACTTATTCTTGATAGTCAGTTTGTTCAGTTGACGATAATCGATGCACATGTGCATGGATCCATCCTTCTTCTTCACGAATAACACTGGTGCTCCCCATGGGGATACACTCGGTCGGATGAATCGTTGGTCCAATAGCTCTTGAATTTAAGCCTTTAACTACACCAGCTCCTTCGGTGCCATCCTATAAGGGGCGATGGACACCAGAGCTATTCTAGGAAGGAGCTCAATATCGAATTTGACCTCATGGTTTGGAGGTAACCCAAGAAGCTCTTCAGGAAATAGATCTGGAAACTCTTTAACAGTTTTGACATCTCTAACAGAAGGACCTTTAGAATCAGGAATGTTGACATAAGCTAAGAACGTCTCACAACCCTTGTGAACCAGTTTCTCGGCCCTTAATGCTGAAATTACATTAGACAGATAATCTTTTCGCTCCCCTATCACAGTCACCTCCTCATCCTCAGTATACTTCAACACCATATGCTTAGCAATGTAATCAAATTTCGCACGATGTTTCACTAGCCAATCCATGCCCAATATAATATCGAATTCTCCAAACAACAGTTCAATTAAATCCACCGGAAAGACAACCCCTTGGATCTCTAGAGGCACGTCTCTTAACAACTTATTCACCCTAACCGACTGTCATAGTGGGCTCAACACAGTCATCTCACTAATAGTATTTTCAAACTGAATACCTAGCGCCTCAGACACAGTGCATGCAATATACAAGTGTCTAGACCCAATGTCAATTAAAGTAGTGTATGGTACACTATAAATAAAAAAATGTACCAATTCTAACATCAGGGGTGTCACCATCCTCTCGAGGGCGAGTAGCATTGACCAAGGCTGGCTGCCTTGCCTTAGTGTTACCAACACCTCTACCCGGTACTCCACGACCTCGTCCTAAACCATTTCCACCTTTGACCTATCCACAGCCTCTTGGTGGCTGCTGACCACATTTCCCTGTCTGAACTTGGCCCTGACCTATAGCTTTCATCTTAATAGGCCTCTGAGGACGGTATTTAACTTGATGATCCATGGACCCACACCAAAAACATGCCCCAGTTCATTTCCAACACTCACCCTAGTGAGCTTTCCCACAATCAGTGTAAGACTGTGTTCTTGCAGCAATAACAGGAACCTCTTGGACTGGCCCATCAAATCTGGCCCTCATCATAGGCCTTCTGGAAGAACCCAAGCGTCCAAAATCCCTCTTATTTTTTCCCCTATCTTTCTCGCGATTTTGGCACTCAGAGCGCTTCACATCCTCAGCACTTTTTGCTTTCTCAACAAGGGCAGCAAAGTCTCAATCCCTCTACGAAGCTACCAGCACACGTAACTCATCCCGGGGGCCATCCTCGAACTGCACACAGCGCTCATACTCAGTTGCAACTATCCCGTGAGCATACTGACTCAGCCACAGAAACTCTACCTTGTACTCTACCACAGTCTTAGTCCCTTGGGTCAAGTTCAGAAATTCCTTCCTTCCGGCGCCCACATAACTTGGGCCTACATACTTCCTTGGAAAGGCTACTTTGTAGGAATCCCATGTCAAACAGTCAGCCTGCGTACCCTCTCTCACAGTGAGTCACCATTGGTAGGCCTCATCTCGCAGTAAAGACACTGTTCCTTTCAACTTTTGCTCCACAGTACGGTCAAGGTCATCCATTATCTGCACGGTAGCCTCCAACCAATGCTCTGCCACATTTTGGGCTACACTAGAAACATCCCTGAAGATATTCGCTCCATTAGACCAGAGTCGCTCAAAAATTGACCCACAACCCACTGATCTAGTACTTGCTCCAACAACCCTTTCAAGAACACGTAACATTGCTTAGGATAGAGCATCATCCCGAGCTGCTCAGTCATGAGACCTTGTCTCAGTTACTGGTGAGGCTGGTGCCTCCCTAGCAGGTATGTGACCCGATGCTAAAGACCCAGCTCTAGCACTTCCTCTACCTCGTGTACCCCTTCTACGAGTACCTCTTGTGCTCAATTTGATAGCAAATTATCTATTTTAAAGTCTTATGAATCAGTTTATAATTTCAATAATTATTAACAATGTGTTATGAACGACAATAATTAGGGTTTGTTTCCGCAGAACAGAATCTTACTACAGTTTTCAGTCTTCTATAGTCTCAACCTACACTAATTAAAGAGTTTCAGTGTAGTCTTGCTACCTATAGTAGTCCCTCGGTAATACATTTCAATCTATAGCAATAAACAGTGTCAGAAAACTTATAGATTTGGTGCCGGAGACTCTGTATGCCACATTTCCAATCACAGCGTTTAAATATCAAATTTTCAAAAATGCATTCCACAGCCGAGTTTTGCAACCTGAATCTGATACCACTAATTGTAACACCCTAAACCCGGCCTAGATATTATGGCCAAATCTGGCATGTCACATCGAAGTGTTTTTCTAAAATTGATCTCTTCGGTAAAAATCTGTTACTAAATTTAAATCCTTTTATTATTATTTAACAGTAGTTCTTGTCAAATCGTTTACCAATTTATTTGACATTGGTACATTTATTCAGCTTATACCGCAGAAGCTTTTTGAAAACTTTGTTCTTGAAAGCTCGTGTTCTTTAGAAAACCGTCACGATTTTGAAAACTCGTGTTATCCTAGACTAGCAGTTTAAAATAAGAAATCAAAACCCAATTAGAACTTAAAACCCACAAACGGCCTTATTACAAAATGAAAAACCCAAAAGTGAAACGTAAATTAAATAAAGACAAGTGTAAGACATAGCAGTCATGTGGCCACCTCGAAGTCCATCGCAACACCAAATTGTCTATTGCTAGGGATTACCTGTACAGACAGAAAGAAAGGGTGAGTTTACAAAAACTCAGTGTGTAACCCACTATCAACCAAACTGTAAACTGTGCATGCAGTAACAATTTGGGCCTGACTCTATTCAGTATTAGTACAGTCTGGGCCTTAGCCCTATATAGTAACAGCATGGTTCTAAGCCCAATACAGTGTCAGAATAGTGCAGTCATCTAACCCACCCCACCTCAATCCAACCAATACACCACCCGTAGCAACCAACACACCATGTGGGGATTATATCGACCAACCCAACCAACACACCAATATCGCAGCGAATCTACTAACTGTAATGCAACAAAGCTGCTAATAATAGTAAATGTGGCAAAGCCACCAGAGTAGTAATTACGTGCCAAAGCCACTAATACAATACTTTCTCCAAATCAAAAACCCAACCCTATGCAGTATGTCGTGTCATAAATATTACGTGTATGCAGTATGTCATACTTAAAACTAGTCATATATAAATGTCATACACATATCAATTAACCAACAACTAGGGGTATAATGTTCATTTCGTCGATTAGGGGTAAAATAGTACTTTTTCCTCTTAGGGGTATTTCGGTCATTTAACTAATTTTGGGGTCTCAGTACAGGTAAAAACCCTTCAAAAGGTCTACAGTTGTCTCTAATGACTCAGATAACCCATATGGCCAAAACTGTGTAAATTGGCCCAAGTGGGCTCACACGCTCCTATAGCCCATTTATCCCAAATTCAGTCACTACTATGCGGTGTCCATACCCCATTCCATTATTTATCACTTACTGTGAATTTTATCCGTGTGGGGCCCACGAGTCCATTGGGCCCACACGGCCCAATGCGGCCTCTAATGGTCCAAGCGCACGAGAACGCTCATGGCGGCCTCTAAGTCTGTGATCTGTGATTTGTGGGCTCAGTTTACCATTTGAGCATTCACACGCTCTGAGGCCTCCAATGCCAAAGTTTTAGCTTTTCGGCTTTTGCCGATTCATCGTAATAAATTGGTGTGGATACACCCCTTTATTCAACGTTTTGACAATAGCCAAATTGGGTGTACGGTTACACACCTTCAAGCGACCCCTTGCAAAAATCCCAAAAACACTAACCTAAATTCAATCTAAATATTCAATCAGCCCTTAAATCATTAATAATAACATTTAGAACCCTGAATATCTATATTGTCCATACCACTAACCTTGATAAATAGGAGTGTAGCATTAAACCTTAAATCGCTTGGCTAGACTCCCACAATTGTCGAATGACCCTTAACTGTATAACAACAAATCTCATTAGAGGGTTGATTAAGGATGTAGTTTATACCCATCAACAAAAACTTGAGCAAGATAGAGGACAACTTACCGTATCCCCCAGAACCGAATACTAACTTAAGGGGTGGCACACGTGAGAAGAGTATAGCGTTCGATCTAAGAGAGTAAACCGAAGGAAGATCATTAGATAGAAGTAACAAAAATCCTAGAAAGGAAAATTGTAAAGCAACTAAAAATACAACTTAATTTCTTACCACCAATATTCGGCTTGGTAACTACGAGAAAAGTAATGGTAGATTCACAACAGAAATTGTGAGACAAAATGAGAGCATGAAATGACCAATGCTGTGGTCGGCTGGTCAGAGTTTTAGAAGATGTGAGGAGAACACAAGGTATTCGGCTATTACCTAGGAAGAGAGGAAGAGACAGAGGCAGAGTTGATCCTGAGATTGTATATTCGGTCAAGCACTATGAGAGGGATTGAAGGTCTAAGGTATTCGGTTTAGAAAAGAGGAAAAGAAGAATGCCAATTCAGTAGAGAGGAAATGTGAAGAAGAAAGGGAAAAGGGTTCAAAAGAAAGTTTGGCACATTCTAACTTGTATTCGGTAAAACAATTGGGAAGAAAAGTTAAGAGAAGGAAGACCCGAATGGTAAAACAAGTACCAAACAAAAAGAGGAAACAACAAAAACTCAAGAGGAAAGTTGCCGAAAACAAAAATAAAAAGCCCTATTGTTCCTATACCTATTTGCCACCACTAAAGGAAAAGAGAAATTCCCCAAAAGTGTTCCCCCAAAGCGCCAAATACACACCCCAAAGAGTCTCAAATTCAGCCAGCACCTTCCCACCCAAACTCCACGATTTTCTCCCCCTTATCTCTCTACCTTTTCCTCCCCAAATCCCTATCGACTTTCATCCAAATCTCTTTTGACCAATTCTTCAACCACCTCTGCAGAGTTTGAATCAAACTCTACCTCTCACACCACAGAGACATAAAATAAAATCCCTTTTGTAATGCTAGGATTCGAACCCATGCCCCCTCAGATGCTCCACACGCTTCTTGCCGCTAAGCCACAAGGCTTTTTGTGACATAAAACAAACACAATTATTTAAAAAGGCCATCTGCCTGTATCCAAATTCTTTTAAGAGAAAAATCAAAAATTTTGCAAAAGCCAGAGCTGGAACCCAAGACTTCCCAAACACTCCCAAATATACCCAAATCACCTAGCCATTAAAGTAAACATGGAATTTATGCCAAATCACGCAAAATTACAGACCCTATATTTTTGGGGCGTTACAACTCTACCCCCTAAAAGAAATTTCAACCTCAAAATTTACCTGGTTAGAATAAGTGGGGGTATTGTTGTCGCATCGCCTGCTCTGGTTCCCACGTAGCTTCTTCTGAATCATGATTACACCATAGCACTTTGACCAGTAGGATAGATTTCCTCATTAATACCTTAATGTCACGATCCAGTATCTGTACCTATTCTTCCTCAATAGTTAGATCAGGTCTAATATCAATTTCCTCAACTGGCACTATGTATGAGGGATCAGATCGATATCACCTCAACATGGATACATGGAACACATCATGAATTTTGTCTAATTTAGGATGCAACTCGAGTTGATAGGCGACCGGTCCCACACGCTTCAGTACTCAGTAAGGTCCGATGAATCTAGGGCTCAGTTTGCCTTTCCGTCCAAATCTCAAAATTCTCTTCCATTGTGAGACCTTGAGAAAGACATAATTGCCTACAGAGTACTCGATCTCTTTATGCTTTAAGTCTGCAAAAGACTTCTGCCTATCAGATGTTTCCTTTAATCAACCTGTATCACCCTGAAATATAAGGTCTTAATTATTATGTGTTGTGCTGCTTAAGTAAGTGTCTATTCCAATGGTTGAGTAACCTGAGGGGTGCTGGAGAAGTCCTGAGTTTGAGCTTGGGCTTGTACAAAATTTTGGTTTTGTCATGAATAAACCCCGTTGGCTAGTGGTGAGAGTCTTAAATAAATCTGGGAAGAGTGTGTCATAAAGAGCTTGTTAGTCTGGTGGTAGGTGGCATGTTGGGATAACTGGGGGTCTTGAGCTTGAGCCTTGTGGCACACATGGATGTTCTTTTTTGCTGTTATGCCGTGGTAGTGTCCTAGGTTGACTGAAATTGAAGTGTTTGAATAAGTTTGAATAGGTGGTTGAGAAGAGAGAAGCTGGGAGATATTGTAGGGATGTGGATAGTGAACAGGTGGAGTGATGTGTGGAGAGATTTTAGGAGAATTGTGGGGAGTTGGGTAGTGTGAGGGAAGTGTGCCGAATGAGGGGTTTTGGCTGTCAGGAAATTCAGCTAAGGTTTTGCTCAATAGCGGCTGTTTTCATTGTTTTTTTTCTTTTTGGCCGATTAGTGTTGGGAAAGGGTTTTCTTTTGGGTTTTGCTTTGTGCTTATTCGACTTTTACTAATTACTTCTTTCACTTTTTGTACTTTCTAGTTTTAACATGGATCGGCAAAAGCTGGAAGTTTAAAACTATTGACACCACACGAGTGTAAGCTCACTCGAGTGGTGAGCCGAATGCCCAAAGCGTAGGCATTCGATCGAAAAGGCCACCATGAACATTTCATGGGCTTAGGCCGACGTTGGGCAACGATGGGCTGAAATGCCCCGTGTAGGCCCCATGGGCTCATGAGCCCGTACGGGCAAACTACAAGATTTATGGGAAATGTTGGGCTGATTGTGTTCTGTACACAGCTAGGGCCATTATTTGGGCTTAATGGGCCACACAAGCGTGTGGGCTCGGGCCCATTTGTGCTGTTTAACTGTTAAAGGTTGTACAGGTCGCACGAGATGACCTTGGACCTACTGTTGGGTCGGTAAGTGTACCTAAACCCTAATTTCTGAAATGATTATTTTACCCTTATAAGGTGAATGACCAAAATACCCATATGTGATGTATAACTATTTGAGCATGCCATTCTTATCGTATGTACATTTATATTATGTTGCATTGCATGGGGTAGGATATATATATTATTGGATGAAGTGTACTGAAAGGCTATAAGCCTATTACTAGCAGCTCTGCTACAAATACTGTTAGTGCCAAAATCGGTTCTTTGTTCTGGAGTGTAGGGATGGATGGGTAGATTTATTCCCCACATGAAGTGCAGGGCTGGACGGAATGGAGTGTAGAGGATGGTTGGTAGGGTTTCTTTGTGCCTTACTGATACTGTACTACAATGGGCTAAGGCCCACACTGATATTGCCTTTGATATGGGCTTAAGCCTAGACTATTTTGATATTGTATGTTTGACTGCTCATTAGCTAGGGATTACACACTTAGTTTCATACTCACACTTTTCTACTTAACTGTGCAGGTAATGCTTAGGCGGATTGATGCTGCGAGGACCTCAGTGATGGCCATACCACTATTTCTATTCTCTTTTTATTTGCTATTGAACATCATTTTGGGTTATGTAATAAGGCTTCTTTAATTTTCTTGTTTAAATTTGGGTTTTGGTTACTACGATTTATATCTGTTGAGAATGTAAAATGCGGTTTTTCGAAACGATAACTACTTTAAAAAAATATGTCTTTGTAACGATTTTGAAATGCTTCCGCAATAATAAGACTTTTAAAAGTAATGATAATTTTAAATGAATAACGAATAATCTAGAATAATTTGAGAATTAACAAAGAGGCTGTACATTTCCAAACAGGTTTTCTTCAAGAACAAGTTTTCGAAAAGCACTCCAATGTGACACCGCCTGATGTGGCCAAAACGTCCAAGCCGAGTTTGGGGTGTTACACGATCTCAAATCAAATTCACCTTTTCTCCGGTATTAGAAACCAACTTTGGCCCCAGAACTCGCCACTCATCCAGATCAGTCCAACATGTAGGAGTATGACACATACGACCATACAATGCCTCGTACGATGCCATCTGAATCTTAGACTGATAGCTGTTGTTATATGTGAACTCCGCTAACGAAAAGTAGTCCTCCCAGCTACCTCGAAAATCCAATACACAACATCCTAACATGTCCTCCAGTATCTGATTCACCCTCTCTGACTAACCATCTGTTTTGGGAGGGAACGCAGTACTGAAGTCCAACTTTGTACCTAAAGCCTCGTGTAACTTCTTCTAGAACCGAGATGTAAATCTAGGATCTCTGCCTGAAATGATAGAAACTGGTACCCCATGCAGTCTCACAATCTCGGCCACTTACAATTTAGCCAACTTTTACAATGAATAATCTGTGCAGATCGGTATAAAGTAGGCAGATTTAGTCAATTGGTCTACAATAACCCATAACGAATCCTTCTTAGTGGCATTAAGGGTAGCCCACTCAAAAAATCCATGGTTACCCTCTCCCACTTCTAGAGTGGAATCTTTACTGGCTGCAGTAATCTAGGAGGCAGTTGATGCTCAACGTTAACTTGCTGGCATGTCAAGCACTTACCCACAAAATCAGTAACCTCGCGCTTAAGCCTCGACCACCATTACAACTCATGAAGTACTCAATATAACTTATTTCTACCAGGATACATAGCATACTGACTACTATGCACTTCTTGTAGTATAGATTACCTCAAATTAGAATCCCTCGGCATACAAAATCTCTCACGAAAACATAGTACTCACTCACTATTTAGCCCAAAATTCGCAGTCTCTCCATTCTTAACTAATCCAAAATGGGGAACCAATGACTCAGCCAACAATTGTTTCTCCTTAATTTGATCAGTCTAGGTCAGTCTCACTTGAAGCTCAGCCAACAAGCTACCATCATCAAACAGGCTGAGACGAGCAAACATTACTCTTAAATCAGATACAACCCTACGGCTCAGTGCGTCAGCAACCACGTTAGCCTTACCTGGGTGATACTCAATTGAACAATCATAATCCTTAAGCAACTTTATCCACCTTTATTGCCTAAAGTTCAACTTCTTCTGAGTATGGAGGTACTTGAAGCTTTTATGATCTGTGTAAATAATAGTTTTCTCACCGTATAGGTAATACCTCCAAATCTTTAGTGTGAAAACCACCAAAGCTAACTCCAAGTCGTGAGTGGGGTAATTCACCTTCTGGGGCTTAAGCTGATGAGACTCGTAAGCAACCACCTTACCCTCTTGTATCAACACACAACCCAATCTGATATGTGACGCATCATTGTAGACTGTGAATTCCTTCTCAGACTCTGGTTGGTTTAAAACAGAGGACTTAGTCAGAACTTTCTTTAGTTTCTCAAAACTCTCTTGCTACTTATCAGTCCAATTAAACTGTACCCCTTTACGCAGCAACTTAGTCAGAGGTGTAGCAATCAGTGAAAACCCGTCAACAAAATGTCTGTAATACCCAGCCAGACCCAGAAAGCTTCAAATCTCAAATACCTATTCCAGCAACTGCTTTGGTGCTATCCTGTAAGGGGCGATGGACACCGGAGCTATTCCAAGTAGGAGCTCAATACCAAATTCGACCTCACGGTTTGAAGGTAACCCAGGAAGATCTTCAAGAAATACATCCAGAAACTCCTTAACAGTTATGGCATCTCTAACAGGACCTTTAGAATCAAGAATGCTGACATAAGCCAAGAACGTCTTACAACCCTTGCGAACCAATTTCTCGGACCTTAACGCTGAAATTACATTAGATAGATAATCTCTTCCCCTATCAAAGTCACCTCCTCATCCTCAGTAGACTTCAACACCATACGCTTAGCAGTGTAATCTAATTTCGCACGGTGTTTCATTAGCTAATCCATGCCCAATATAATATTGAATTCACTAAACGGTAGTTCCATCAAATCCGCCGGAAAGACAACCCTTTGGACCTCTAAGGGCACGTCTCTAAACAACTTATTCACCCTAACCGACTGTCCCAGTGGACTCAACACAGTCATCTCACTAATAGTATTTTCAAACATACGAGTGTGTAGACCCAATGTCAATTAAAGCAGTCTATGGTATATTATAAATCAGAAATGTACCAGTTCTGACGTCAGGGGTGTCACCATCCTCTCAGGGACGAGCAGCATAGACCAAGGCTGGATGTCTCGCCTCAGTGTTACCAGTACCTCAACCCAATACTCCACGACCTCGTCCCAAACCATTTCCACCTCTGACCTGTCTATGGCCTCTCGGTGGCTGCTGACCACATGTCCCTGGCTGAACTTGGCCCTGGCCTACAGCTTGCATCTGAATAGGACTCTGAGTATAGTTTTTAACCTGATAATCAATGGACCTCCACCAGAAACACGCCCCAGTTTGTTTCTAACACTCCCCAGTTTGTTTCCAACACTCACCCTGGTGAGCTCTTCTACAATCAGCGCAAGACTGTGGTATTGCAGCAATAACAAGAACCGCTTGGACTGGCCCATCAAATTTGGCCCTGCTCATAGGCCTTCCAGAAGAACCCGAGAGTCCAACATCCCTCTCATTGTTGCCCCTATCTTTTTCGCGATTCTGGCACTCAGCGCTCTTCACATCCTTAGTAATTTTTGCTTTCTCAACAAAGGCTGTAAAGTTTCACCCGCTCTATGGAGCTATCAGTACACGTAACTCATCTCAGAGGCCATCCTCGAACCACACACAACACTCATACTCAGTTGTGACTATCCCGCAAGCATACTGACTCAGCCGCAGAAACTCTGCCTCGTACTCTGCCACAGTCTTATTCCCCTGGGTCAAGTTTAGAAATTCCTTCCTTTGGAAATCTACATAACTCGCGCCCACATACTTCCCTGAAAAGGCTGCTTTGAAGGAATCCCATGTCAAACGATCAGCCTGCTTACCCTTTGTCATAGTGAGCCACAATTGGTAGGCCTCATCCCACAGTAATGACACTGCTCCTTCTAACTTTTGCTCCACAGTATAGTCAAGGCTGTCCATTATCCGCTCAGTAGCCTCCAACCAACACTCTGCCATATTTGGGGTTACACCAGAAACACCCCTGAAGATTTTCGCTCCATTACACCGGAGTCGCAAAGAAATTGACCCTCGGCCAACTGATTCATTACTTGCTATAACAACCCTTTCAAGAACACGTTGCATTACTTGGGATAAAGCATTATCCCCAGCTGCTCGGTCATGAGACCCTGTCTCAGTTACTGGTGAGGTTGGTGTGTGACAGCCCTAATTTGACCCTAGTCAGAAAGTGGTTTCGGGACCACAAAACTGAGTCACAAAATTATTTAAATGCTCTTTTCTATGTTTATTATATGTGAATTTTCATGTGTGAAAGTATCGTGTCTTAATTTTTTTCATTTGAATGTGGAATTAGCTAAAAAGGACTTGTTTGAGAAACTTTGAAAATGTGATAGGTGAATGTCCAAGTGATTAATTTTGTAAATTATTAAAGTAGAGGATTTGCATGTCTATTTTACCACTTTATTTAAGTGTACGGTAGTGGGGTTGGTTTAATGCATCATGTACTTTATATAATAATAAATTATAAACTTAAATTATGGTATAAAATAATATATGTTATTTTATAACATAAAATGAGGTGATAAAAACAAAGTTGAGCTTTATTTTTATCACTTAGCTGAAACTAAAGAAAACAAAAAGAAGAAGAGAAGCTCTTGAATATTCGGTCATTCGGGGAGATAAATTCAAGGTAAGTTCAGGGTAGTTTGGTTGAAAATTCATGTTTTTGAGTTCCTCTCTTGGTTTTACTTTAAATCCATGAATTAATTTGTTAAATGTTGGTTAATTGTGCATTCGGTCATGATAGGAAATTGCAAAAATTTGTATTTGATGATAGAAATTGATGAATGAAATTTTGATGGACTATAATGTTAAAATCCATGTGATTGTAAGTTTATAAGTTTAAATTTTGAAATTTGAACTATGTGTGGCTCAATTGCTTGGAATAGGCATTCGGGTATAGTATGAAATGCAAAGAAAATTTGGTGTTGGATGTTTTAAATGATTTAGATAGTTATAAATTAAGTTTGAGGCTTGGTACTTATGTATAGATGGTCTATTTAGATAACTTGGCTTGGAAGTTGAGTAAATTATGTTTTGAGAACATTGTGAATATTCAGCCTAGGGGTATAGTTGTGAAGTATATTAGGCCAAATGTATATGTATGAGAGTTTTAATAGGAATTTCATGTATTATGAAAGATGATGTATATATTTAATCATAGGATGGTCTTGGTAACCTTTGAAAGAGTGCATGAAAATTAAATAGGTTGCTCTAATGACCGAATATGCTAAAAGCTAATACATACTTGTTGGTAAATATGTATTAAAGAAATGTGAACAAATATCTACTGGATTGGTATTCGACTATGGTTAATTATATAATTAATTGACCGATTGTGGAGTAGTGAATCTATTTAAATTGTGAGTGCATGAATGGATTTTAAGGTGGCCAAAATTGTTTAAATGAAATATTTGTAAAGATGTATAGTGCCGAATGTGTTCATGAATGAATGAGTTATGTGGGTTGTTTAAATGAAAGAAATGGATTTATTGAGTGTTCGAATGTGAATTACAAAGTACATGAATTTGAAAATGAAATGGTGATAGAATTAAGTGGAAAAATGATGCTAATGAATTAGCTTTTGAAATGCATATGGTTGCCGTACGTATGTGTTTGATTGAGAAGTTAAATTTGTTGATTTTAGCTCAAGAGCATAGAGGGGCAAATTCGGATAAGGGCAAAGCTAAAGTAATTGAATAGCCGCGTAACGCCCCAATTTTTAGGCCTAGAAGTATTGAGCCTTGAGTCTGGGTTTGGGTAGAAGACGGCCTAAATATTTTGGATGTTATTGTTATTATTATTTTTATTATTATTTCGTATGTTTAGTGTAGCAATTAAATAAATTATGAAAGGTTATGGTTTGGGAAAAAGGGTCTAGGGCTCGGCCCATAGCTTTAGCAAAATTCTTAAATTTTGCCTCTTAAGGGAATCTGGGCAATAGGCCTTATTAATAACTTGGGCTGAGTTTTAGCACAAGCAAGCATCTGGCCTTGTGGCTAAGGACACTAGGAGGGCGTGGGAGGTGCCTGGGTTCAAGGCACGGCATGCGCAAGTTGGGTTTTTTTTTTAGTATGCAGGTTGTTGTTAGAATAGGGTTAAGAGGAGTTGTGAGCTTAATCTAACACAAGGAGTGCCTGTGGCGCAGTAGTAGCAGTGTGCTGGGCACGCGGAGAGGGGGCGAATTTGATTCCTTGCGCGGGCAAACTTCGTTCTATTTTTAAAGCGGGCCAGAACTGAAGCAGGTAAGGGTTATAAAATAATTGAAAGAGGATTATGTCATGGAAGGAACCTCGGTGCAGTGGCATGAAGTGTATGTGTGTGTTTAGCAGGTCGCGGGTTCGAGTGGTATAGCAGGCAAAATTTCCTTTTTATTTCGCAAGTAACCGGAGCTTCAGCAGGTAATGTTTATAATTAATTGTGACTGTATATTAGTAAATAAGGAAGCGTGGTGCAGTGGCCAGCAGTGCGGGGTAGGCGCAAGGGCAGACGGAGGTCTGGGGTTCGAGTCTCACATCGTGCGCAAAAGGCTTGGGTTTTTGCTGCACGCATGGGGAAGGAGTTGGAGTCTGATCTGGACTCTCCTGGCAGCATTCTGAAGTGGTGCAAGGGGTGGATAAGGATGCTGCTAATCGATGGAAGAGTTTGAGCTGATCAAGGGATTGGGTAAGGAATAGATAAGGGAGGAAATTTAGGAGCTGATCAAGGACTTGGTGTTGGCCGAATATTGGACTCTTGAGGGGCAATAGTTGGTCGGCCAAGGGTCTTAAGTATAGGCAATTCAGCTAGGTTTAGGTGCCTTTTAATTTTTTCTTGACGAATATTATTTCCCTTCTCCCCTCTCTTTCATTCATATTTTCTTTTCTTTTTCTTTTTTTTCCTCCCATAGCCGAAGTTTGAAGCCCTCACTGTGCCGTTTCTCCATAACCGAATACTACTTCCCTTCTTATCATTTCCTTTCTTTCATCTTTTCTTTTCTCCATAGCCAAACCCATACCCTTCTCTTTCTGTCTGTTCCCTTATTTTCCTTTCTTCATTATTTTTCAAAAGCCGAATTCTGCTATAACCGAACCCCTTTTCCCTTTTTCTTTCGAAAGTTGAAAACCTTCATATATGCGGTGTAGGAAGCTAAATCTTTGGCTATTTGAACCTGTCTCTTCAGACTACGGTAGATCGAGATTAGAATCATTGATAAGAACACTCTCTTGGGCAGAAAAATGATTGTTAAGTATTTGAATCACTTTCGTTAGTTATTCATGGTTTAAGAAAAAGCCGACACCCCTTAAGGGTGACTAACGTTGGGACTAAGGGCATTTTGCCTCTTTCTTTTGGCTTTGTATACGCTAGCTTGGACAAGGGGGCATGCAGCGAAGGGCTTGAAGGTTAACTTGGTTGGACATCTAGATCTAACCCATATTTTGGCAGAAAGGTAAGAAGATTGGGGTTTAAGGCATTGTTGGCCGAATATGGTAAGGGGTCTAGTACGTAGTTTGCTTTTGATATTTAGGCTGACGTTTAGTAACTCGATTGTAGGCAACTTGTGTGTGGATCTCGCCAATGTATCGTTACAGAATAGGTGTGTAAACAACACTCACTCATAGACTAGATCGGCAAAAGCCGAAAAGCTGAAATGCCGAAAAGCCGACATTTTGTGAACTTGCAAACGTGCGAGCATTCATTAGGTGGTTTGTTTGTTACTTTTGGTAATCACAAGCGGTATGATTGCAGAGTGCACAATTTCGTACACTTCGGTATGTTTGGGCTTAATGGGCCGAAAATGGGTAAATGGGCCAACAGGCCCAATTCGGTAAGAACCCTCGGTAAGTGTTTCTGTGGATGCATTAATGGCTGTAATATGTATGTAAACCCTAAAATAGGTAAATTTACTAAAATACCCTAAGTATGGAAATTATCATTTTACCCCTGGGTGCAAAATGACCATTATACCCCTAGGCTTAATTCTAACTGAAATGCATGATATTCTGATTTTGTTTGTTGTATGCCATGACACGTATATCTGTTGCATGAGATATGGGTTATAATGATGGAGGAAGCATTCTAGTGGCTCTACCACAAATATCTGATCTGGTGGCTCTGCCATAAATATCTGTTTCTGGTGGCTCTACCGTAATTATCTGTATCTGGTGACTCTGTCATAAAATCTGTTCTGGTAGCCATGCTGCATACTTGTGACGTGTAGATGGATGGGTGGGTCGAATAATCTCCCCACATGGTGTAAGGTTGGCACGAGGGTGTATACGGATGGATATGGGTTGGGTTTTCTGCATGCTTGAAATATCTATTCTACCTATGTTATGGGCCTACGGGCTTCATTCTGAATTCTGTATAGGGCTAAGGCCCAACTTAATCTGTTTCTGTGGTTTGAACTGAACTGGACTATGGTTGGGTTAATTTACTCATTGAGTTTTCCAAACTCATCCCTTAATTTTATCCATGCAGGTAACCCCCAACCATAGTGGACTTGGAGCTGTGAGGGATTCGGAGTGGCCACACATACTGCAAACTTGTTTTTCTTAGCTTTTATTTACTTTAATTCTTTTGGGTTGAGTTGTAATAAGGCCGCTTTAACTATTTTTAATTGTTTTGGTTTGTTTGATTTAAATGTTTGAAATTGAATAGCTCTAGGGCGCGTTTTGAAAGAAATTATCCGATTTCAAAATATCGTGAAACAAGACAAAGCTTCCATAACTAAAACGTTTTCAAAAAATAAAAAAAAGATAATAAATGTTTCAAATGGATAAAACGAAATGGTTTCTTCTAAACAATCGCTCAGTTAAAGTGTGGCAATGGTGGTGTGCATGTCTAGGAGTGGATCCGTGGAGAGCTTGGTACTTAAGCAGTCTAATAGACTCACCTCTTTTTTTCCGGTATCTTACCTGGTGCACAGCTTCTATTCACTTTAATTTAAAACAAAAATATTCTTTGAACTCTAAGAAAAGATTTTAAACAAAACATGACTACACTAGTAACGTTTCAATGTGACACGTCGGGTTCGACCGTAATGTCTGGGCTGGGTTTGGGATGTTACATTTAGTGGTATCAGAGCCTGGTTGCAATAACTTGGCTGTGGATCAAGTCTGAAAAGCTTTTTGAAAAACTTAGGCCCAAGAAGGGTATTTTTGGAAACAGTTTTGAAAAGTTCTTTTCAAAGATATTTTACAAGGTGTACATGTTTTAAGGTTTAAACTAAAAATGGTTTAAGGGTTTCTGAAATTTGATAACCGAAGAGGTGGCACCAAGTCTATAAGTATTCCTGTCACTCATACTACACTGTATTAAGATATTACTGTAGATAGAACTAAGACCATGTCATGACATTATAGCTAGGATAATACTAAAAACCCTAGAATACATGAGACTATAGCTAGGTTATGATTCTATGAAAATAAAAACTTTAAAATACTATCTCTGCATAAAACATATGAATAAGTATTAAAATTTTTGAATTAAGATCTTGGTAGTTATTGTTATGCATGCTGATAATGTAGAGTATTGATATGGATTCTGAGGGTAAGCGAAGTCTGCCAAATTTGGGTAGCGGTAACTCGGAGCTTGGGACTGAGGCACTAGCCAAGTTAATAAGGAAAGTGGTAGAAGAGGTATTGAAGACCAAGGTTAAGGAAATTAGGGAAACACTTCAAGCAGGGTGCTTGAAGTGTAAGAAGAGGAAGGATGCTAGTTTTTAGAAGACCAAGCCTCGTTCTGTGAAACATGTTAAGACACGACCAAACTTTCCAACCTGCAAGAACTGCAACGAGCGTCATCCGGGTAAATGCCATAGGAAGACAGGAGCATGCTTTAGATGTGGGTCCAAGGAGCATTGAGCTCAGGATTACCAAGTTTATTCTATTTAAATGTGTGTTGCAAATTGTATGCGTGCTTGATAAATGTTTCTTTACTTCGGTAATTAGATGTTCTGGGTCGTACTAAGAATTATTTTTAATTAGAGTGTGCAGCAGAAGCATAGTGGTATGACTTGAGTAATACAGTTAGTTGGTAGTTTGAAATTTCGAGGATGAAATATTTTTAGGGGGTAGAATTGTAACGCCCCGATTTTTGGGCCTGGAAGTATTGGGCCTTGAGTCTGGGTTCGGGTAGAAGACAACCCTAATATTTTGGATGTTATTGTTATTATTATTTTTATTATTATTTCGTATGTTTAGTGTAGCAATTAAATACATTATGAAAGGTTATGGTGTGGGAAAAGGGTCCAGGGCTCGGCCCATAGCTTTAGCAAAATTCTTAAATTTTGCCTCTTAAGGGAATCTGGGCAATAGGCCTTATTAATAACTTGGGCTGAGTTTTAGCACAAGCAGGCATCTGGCCCAGTGGCTAAAGACGTTAGGAGGGCGTGGGAGGTTCCTGGATTCAAGGCACGGTGCGCGCAAGTTGGGTTTTGTTTTTAGTATGCAGGTTATGGTTAGAATAGGGTTTAAGAGGAGTTGCAAGCATAATCTAACACAAGGAGAGCCTGTGGCGCAGTGGCAGCAACGTGCTGGGCACGCGGAGAAGGCGCGGGTTCGATTCCTTGCGCGGGCAAACTCTGTTTTATTTTTAAAGCGGGCCAGAACTGAAGCAGGTAAGGGTTATAAAATAATTGAAAGAGGATTATGTCATGGAAGGAACCTCGATGCAGTGGCAAGCAGTGTATGTGTATGTTTAGCAGGTCACGGGTTTAAGAGGTATAGTAGGAAAAATTTCCTTTTTATTTCACATGTAACCGGAGCTTCAGCAGATATGGTTTATAATTAATTATGATCGTATATTAGTAAAGAAGGAAGCGTGGTGCAGTGGCCAGTAGCGCGGGCGTAGGCGCAAGGGCAGACGGAGTTCTGGGGTTCGAGTCTCACATCGCGCGCAAAAGGCTTGGGTTTCTTCTGCACGCATGGGGAAGGAGTTGGAGTCTGATCTGGACTCTCCTGGCAGCATACTGAAGCGGTGCAAGGGGTGGATAAGGATGCTACTAATCGATGGAAGAGTTTGAGCTGATCAAGGGATTGGGTAAGGATGAGATAAGGGAGGAAATTTAGGAGCTGATCAAGGACTTGGTGTTGGCCGAATATTGGACTCTTGAAGGGCAATAGTTGGCCGGCCAAGGGTCTTTAAGTATAGGCAATTCGGCTAGGTTTAGGTGCTTTTTAATTTTTCCTTGACGAATATTATTGCCCTTCTCCCCTCTATTTCATTCATATTTTCTTTTTTTTTCCTCCCATAGCCGAACTTCGAAGCCCTCACTGTGTCGTTTCTCCATAACCGAATACTACTTCCCTTCTTATCATTTCCTTTCTTTCATCTTTTCTTTTCTCCATAGCCAAACCCATACCCTTCTCTTTCTGTCTGTTCCCTTATTTTCCTTTCTTCATTATTTTTCAAAAGCCGAATTCTGCTATAGCTGAACCCCTTTTCCCTTTTTCTTTCAAAAGCTGAAAACCTTCATATATGCGGTGTAGGAAGCTAAATCTTTGGCTATTTGAACCTATGTCTTCAGACTACGGTATATCAGGATTAGAATCATAGATAAGAACACTCTCTTGGGCAGAACAATGATTGTTAAGTATTTGAATCACTTTCGTTAGTTATTCATGGTTTAAGAAAAAGCCGACACCCCTTAAGGGTGACTAACATTGGGACTAAGGGCATTTTGCCTCTTTATTTTGGCTTTGTATGCGCTAGCTTGGACAAGGAGGCATGCAGCGAAGGGCTTGAAGGTTAACTTGGTTGGACCTCTAGATCTAACCCATATTTTGGCAGAAAGGTAAGAACTTTGGGGTTTAAGGCATTGTTGGCCGAATATGGTAAGGGGTCTAGTACGTAGTTTGCTTTTGATATTTAGACTGACGTTTAGTAACTCGATTGTAGGCAACTCGTGTGTGGATCTCGCCAATGTATCGTTACAGAATAGGTGTGTAAACAACACTCACTCATAGACTAGATCGGCAAAAGCTGAAAAGCCGAAATGCCGAAAAGCCGGTATTTTATGAACTTGCAAACGTGCGAGCGTTCGTGAGGTGGTTTGTTTGTTAGTTTTGGTAATCACAAGCGGTATGATTGCAGAGTGCACAATTTCGTGCACTTCGGTATGTTTGGGCTTAATGGGCCAAAAATAGGTAAATGGGCCAATGGGCCCAATTCGGTAAGAACGCTCGGTAAGTGTTTCTGTGGATGCATTAATGGCTGTAATATGTACGTAAACCCTAAAATAGGAAAATTTACTAAAATACCCTAAGTATGGAAATTACCATTTTACCCCTAAGTGCAAAATGACCATTATACCCCTAGGGTTAATTCTGATTGAAATGCATGATATTCTGATTCTGTTTGTTTATGCCATGACATGTATATCTGTTGCATGGGATATGATTTATAGTGATGGAGGAAGCATTTTGGTGGCTCTGCCACAAATATCTGATTTGGTGGCTCTGCTAAAAATATCTGTTTCTGGTGGCTCTGCCACAATTATCTATATCTGGTGACTCTGCCACAATATCTGTTCTGGCAGCCATGCTACATACTTGTGACGTGCAGACTGATGGGTGGGTCGAGTAATCTCCCCACATGGTGTAAGGTTGGCACGGGGGTATATACGGATGGATATGGGTTGGGTTTTCTGCATGCTTGAAATATCTGTTCTGTCTCCGTTATGGGCCTACGGCCTTCATTCTAAGCTAAGGCCCAACTTAATCTGTTTCTGTGGTTTGAACTGAACTGGACTATGGTTGGGTTAATTTACACACTGTGTTTCCCAAACTCACCCCTTAATTTTATCCATGCAGGTAACCCCCAACCATAGTGGACTTGGAGCTGTGAGGGATTCGGAGTGGCCACACATACTGCAAACTTGTTTTTCTTAGTTTTTATTTACTTTAATTCTTTTGGGTTTAAGTTGTAATAAGGCCACTTTAACTATTTTTAATTGTTTTGGTTTGTTTTGTTAGCTTAGGCATGATATTGATTTAAATGTTTGAAATTGAATAGCTCTAGGGAGCGTTTTAAAAGAAATTATCCGATTTCAAAATATCGTGAAACGAGACAAAGCTTCCGTCACGAAAATGTTTTCAAAAAATAAAAAATAAGATAATAAGTGTTTCAAACGGATAAAACGAAATGGTTATTTCTAAACAATCACTCAGTTAAAGTGTGGCAATAGTGGTGTGCATGTCTAGGAATGGATCCGTGGAGAGCTTGGTACTTAAGCAGTCTAATAGACTCACCTCCTCTTTTCTGGTATCCTACCTGGTGCACAGCTTCCATTCACTTTAATTTAAAACAAAAATATTCTTTGAACTCTAAGAAAAGATTTTAAGCAAAACATGACTACATTAGTAATGTTTCAATGTGACACGTCAGGTTTGGCCGTAACGTCTGGGCCGAGTTTGGGGTGTTACAAGCTGATCCGCGACTGTTGAAAATGTTCGAGGTAAGTTTTAAGTAATCAAACATAGTTTATAATTAAATGTAATATGAAAAGTGTATAATAGGAGAATTATGACATGATGATAAGGTGTGAGATATGTGCAGTTATTCGAAGGAAGGAAATCAATTATTAGTGTGTTTGTGCTATGTGAAATCAAGTAAATATGATTTGATATATATGAAACTTGGTGAATTGATTATTGTATGATGAATTCGGGCTTCGAGCCTAGCAGGCTATAATGCCGGTGAAATAATATCGGGCCTCGAGCCTAGTAGGCTATAATACCAGTGAAATAATATCGGGCTTCGAGCCTAGTAGGCTAAATGCGGTGAATGAATTCAGACTTAAAGTCTAGCAGGCTTCGTGCCGGTGATGAATTCGAGTTTAAAACCTAGTAGGCGAATTGTCGGTGATTTGATAACAGTCTAAGACTATGATGCTTCGTGATAGAACGACAATTGAATACATTTATTACATTAAGTTGCCCAGGTACAAATCATGTACTTATATGTGAGTTTGATTTGTTCATAAGTGTATACTGTGATGCATATGTGAATAAGAGCTATGACTATATATATAATCATGACACATGCAATCAAGATGTGAAATTATGTGATGGTATTTGATTTGCCTATGTTATATGAGTTCAGATTCAAGTAAAATAAAAATGCTAAATGTACAATATGTGCTGGTGTATATTTGGCCAAATGGCAATATACTTAGAAAATGTTATTTGATAAATTGAATGATCGATTTAAAATTGAGTATATTTGTTTGCATTGCTTAAAACTTACTAAGCTTATAAAAGCTTACTCCGTTTGTTATGTTTTTCTGTTTTATAGATCGTTGACTTCAGCCACTTGCTCGGGGATCGTCAGTAACTCGTCACACTATCTATCGTTTTGGTACTACTATGTTTTAGAATTTGTATGGTATGTATAGAATAGACTTAAGTGAATGATATTTTGAGATGTTGTATATAAGCCATGTGAATATGGTAACTTTTGAATGTCGGTATAAGTCTGAATTTTGATCTTTGATTGTGTTTGGCTATGCATATAATTGCTAATGACCTTATGTAAATGTAAATGTACAAATGTAGTGTTTTGGATTGGTAACTCTTCATAACCCACTCGAGGAACGGATACAGTTTATAAGGGTGTTACATTTTATTGGTATTAGAGCTACAGTTTAGTCGATTCTAGGACTAACGTAGTGTGTGTGAGTCTAGCTATACATTCCATAAAGTGTTAATACGATAGTGTGATAATTTCTGATAGTTGAAATGTGTTTTTCGTATAGTAATGAATTCCAATCTCGATCGAGCGGTAGTTGACGACATAGAGAGTGTAGCACCTTCTCCCGCTCTCGGGACAGCGCCGATGGACTCTCAACTGAATGCTAGTAATCAAAATGATGAGGCTAAACGAGTCTTCTATACTTTGATGAACGATTGGTTTACCCAATATGCTCGAACTAATCCGGCTGTTTCACATCCCCTACCCCCGACTAATACAACCTCTGTAACTGTGGTAACTCTTGTAGTTGACCCGTTAGGTTGAGCAAGCCCCCGATTGATAGAATTCGAAAGCATAGGGCTATTGAGTTCAAGGCTACTGACAGTGACGATGCCAAGCAGGCTGAGTTTTGGCTCGATAATACGATTTGCGTGCTTGATGAATTATCGTGCACACTCGATGAGTGCTTAAAATGTGCTATATCTCTGTTATGTGATTCTGCCTACTATTGGTGGAATACCTTGATTTCAGTTGTACCGGGAGAATGGGTTACTTGGGAATTCTTTCAAACCGAGTTCCACAAGAAATATATCAGTCAAAGATTCATCGATAAAAAATGAAAGGAATTTCTCGAGCTCAAACAGGGCTCTATGATAGTTACCGATTATGAGCAAAAGTTTGTCAGACTTAGTAGATATGCTCGAGAATGTGTTTCGTTTGAGGCTATCATGTGTAAATGCTTCGAGGACAGGTTGAATGAAGACATCAAACTATTGATGGGTATTCTGGAAATCAAAGAGTTTGTAGTGCTTGTCGAACGAGCTTGTAAAGCCGAAGAGCTCGGTAAAGAGAAAAGAAAAGATGGTGATGGAGCTAGAGAGTTCTGTAAAAGATCTTTGGAAAAATCTTTTAATCAGTAATCGAAGAAATTTAGAGATGACTCAGCCCAATCTAAGAATACTTCAGGTTTTTCCAGATGGGATCGTGATCGACCTTCTGTAAGTACACGAGCCACCTCTGTTGCCAGTGTCGGCAATGATCGTCAGGACAGATCTGAATGCAAGAATTGTGGTAAATGGCATTCAAGAAGCTGTAGATTTCATGACCGCTCGTGTTTCAAGTGTGGATCAGCTGATCATTTTATCAGAGACTGTCCGAAATTAGCTAAACAGAATACTGATCCGAGTGGGAGACCTAGTAACACTGCAACATGAGGTAGACCACCTAGACATGCGAATAATACTAGTGGAAATCAAAGAGGGACCAAAGATACTGTTGTACATTCTGAGGCTCGTGCTCCTGCCAGAGCCTATGCTATAAGAGCGCGCGAGGATGTTTATTCGCCAGATGTTATTACCGGTACTTTTACTCTTTTTGATATTGATGTGATTGCTTTGATCGACCCCGGTTCTACTCATTCATATGTATGTGAAACTTTGGCATCCAGTAAGACTCTACCTGTTGAGTCTACTGAGTTTGTGATTCAGGTGTCGAATCCTTTGAGCCGTTATGTGCTAGTTAACAAAGTATGTAAGAAATGATCCCTGATGATCCGAGATTCTTGCTTCCCGGCTGATTTAATGTTATTACCATTTGACGAGTTTGATATCATTCTCGATATGGATTGGTTAACTTTGCATGATGCAATAGTGAATTGCAAGCGAAAGACAATTGATTTGAGATGTTCAAATAATGAGATAATTCGAGTTGAGTCTACCGATTTGAATGGATTACCGGCAGTGATATCCTCGATGTTGGCTCAGAAATATGTGAAAAAGGGGTGTGAAGCATATCTTGCATACGTATTGGATAGCAAAGAATCAGAAAAGAACTTGACACTGTGTCCGTTGTTTGTGAATATCTGGATGTGTTCCCCGAGGAATTACCTGGATTACCCCCTTTTCAGGAGGTAGAGTTTGGTATTGAACTTGTACCAGGGACTACACCTATTTCGATAGCTCCGTATCGTATGGCACCAACTGAACTAAAAGAATTGAAATCTCAGTTACAAGAGTTGACAGATAGAGGTTTTGCTCGACCAAGTTTTTCTCCCTGGGGTGCGCTAGTATTGTTTGTGAAAAAGAAAGACGGAACTATGAGCATGTGTATTGATTATTGTTAACTTAATAAAGTAACGATAAAGAATAAATATCTGTTGCCGCGAATCGATGATTTGTTTGATCAATTGAAAGGATCCTCAGTGTTTTTGAAGATAGACTTGAGATCGGGTTATTATCAGTTACGAGTTAGAACTCTGATGTGCCTAAAACTGCTTTCAGAATGAGGTACGGACACTACAAGTTCTTAGTGATGCCGTTTGGGCTTACTAATGCCCCTGCAGTTTTTATGGATCTAATGAATCAAATTTTCAGACAGTATTTGGATCAGTTTGTAGTCGTGTTTATAGATGACATTTTGATCTATTCACGCGATGAAACTGAACATGCCGAGCACTTGAAGTTAGTATTGCAGATTTTGCGAGACAAGCAATTATATGCAAAGTTCAGTAAATGTGAATTCTAGTTGAGAAAAGTCAGCTTTTTGGGGCATGTTGTATCCGCATTGGGTATCCGAGTTGATCCAAGTAAAATTTTAGCTATACTCGATTGGAAGCCTCCGAGAAATGTTTTAGAAGTTCGGAGCTTTTTGGGACTTGCCGGGTATTGCAGACGGTTTGTGAAAGGCTTTTCGATGATAGCAACACTGATGACAAAGTTGCTACAGAAAGATGTCAAATTTGAATGGTCAGAAAAGTGCCAGAAAGTTTTGATCAATTGAAAACCCTTTTGACTGAAGCTCCAGTGTTAGTTCAGCCAGAGTCTAGTAAAGAATTCGTGATCTACAATGATGCGTCTCTGAATGGTTTGGGCGTGTATTGATGCAAAAGGGTAGAGTTGTAGCGTAGCTTCGAGACAGTTGAAGCCACATGAGAAAAACTATCCAATTCATGATCTCGAGTTAGCTGCTATTGTTTTCGCTTTAAAAATTTGGCGACACTACTTGCTCGGGGAAAAATGTCACTTGTATTTCGATCATAAAAGCCTTAAATACTTGATTTCACAGAGGGATCTGAATTTGAGACAACGTCGGTGGCTTGAATTACTTAAAGATTACGAGCTTGTTATTGATTATCATCCGGGAAAAGCCAACGTGGTTGTTGATGCTCTTAGTCAAAAATCACTATTTGTTTTGTGAGCAATGAATGTGCACCTGTCTGTATCCGCTGATTAGGTGTTAGTAGTAGAGTTAAAAGCAAAACCATTATTGATGCAACAAATCCGTGAAGCTCAAAAAGCTGATGATGAATTAGTTTCAAAACGAGCACTATGTGTTTCGAAAGAGAATTTAGAGTTTTTGATTGATAGCAATGATTGTTTGAGGTTCAGAAATCGATTATGTGTTCCGAGAAATTTAGAGTTTATTCCAATGATTTTGAATGAGGCTCATAGTAGCTGAATGTCAGTTCACCCGGGTAGTACGAAAATGTATAATGATCTGAAACGTCAATATTGGTGGCACGGTATGAAACGAGACATTTCTGACTTTGTTTCGAAGTGTTTGATATGTCAACAAGTGAAAGTGAAACATCAAGTGCCTTCGGAATTACTTCAGTCGATCATGATACCTGAGTGGAAGTGGGATCGAGTCACGATGGATTTTGTATCTGGGTTGCCATTGTCTCCAAGCAAGAAAAATGCGATCTGGGTTGTTGTTGATAGATTGACAAAGTTGACACATTTTATTCCCGTACGTATGGATTATTCACTTGATAAGTTAGCCGAACTATATGTTTCTCAGATTGTAAGGTTACACGGGGTACCTACTTTTATTGTGTCGAATAGAGATCCGAGATTCACATCGTGATTTTGGAAGAAATTGCAAGAAGCATTGGGTACTAAGTTGCATTTTAGCACCGCTTTTCATCCCCAGACCGATGGTCAATCCGAGCGAATTATTCAGATACTCGAGGATATGTTGAGATGTTGCATCCTTGAGTTTAGCAGTTCGTCGAAAAAGTTCCTACCTTTGATTGAATTCGCATACAACAATAGTTTTCAATTGAGCATCAAGATGGCACTTTACGAGGCTTTGTACGGTCGTAAATGTTGCACACCGTTGTTTTGGACCGAGCTCAGTGAAAATAAGATTTACGGAGTTGATTTGATTAAAGAAGCAGAGCAGAAAGTTAAAGTGATTCGCGAAAGTTTGAAAGCAGCATCAGATCGTTAGAAATCGTATGCGAACTTGAAACAGAAAGATATAGAGTATCAAGTCGGAGACAAAGTGTTTCTTAAAGTTTCACCGTGGAAAAAGGTACTCAGATTTGGCCGTAAAGGCAAATTGAGCCCGAGATTTATCAGACCATACGAAATTACAGAACAGATTGGGCCGGTTGCTTATAGACTACTTTTGCCACTTGAACTTGAAAAGATTCATGATTTTTTTCATTTTTCGATGCTCCGTCGGTACAGATTCGATCCTTCTCATGTGATTAGTCCATCAGAGATAGAAATTCGGTCTGATTTGAGTTGTTAACAGGAACCGGTTCGTATTTTGCCTCACAAGGTGAAAGAATTGCGGAATAAGACAATTTCGTTAGTGAAAGTGTTGTGGATCAAGCACGGAGTTGAAGAAGCTACTTGGGAGCTTGAAGACTCCATGAAAGAGCGATACCCTAATTTATTCGCTGGTAAGATTTTTGAAAAGTAGTTTCAGGACCACAAAATCGAGTCACAAAATTATTTAAATGCTCTTTTCTATGTTTATTATATGCGAAGTTTCATGTGTGAAAGTATCGTGTCTTAATTTTGTCATTTGAATGTGGAATTAGCTAAAAGGGACTTGTTTGAGAAACTTTGAAAATGTGGTAGGTGAATGTCCAAGTGATTAATTTTGTAAATTATTAAAGTAGAGGATTTGCATGTCTATTTTACCACTTTATTTAAGTGTACGGTAGTGGGGTTGGTTTAATGCATCATGTGCTTTATATAATAATAAATTATAAACTTAAATTATGGTATAAAATAATATATGTTATTTTATAACATAAAATGAGGTGATAAAAACAAAGTTGAGCTTTATTTTTATCACTTAGCCGAAACTAAAG
The DNA here is from genome assembly GCF_007990345.1 of Gossypium hirsutum. NCBI lineage: Eukaryota > Viridiplantae > Streptophyta > Magnoliopsida > Malvales > Malvaceae > Gossypium > Gossypium hirsutum. The sequence continues at coordinate 92,089,897 of NC_053425.1, forward strand.
AAAACAAAAAGAAGAAGAGAAGCTCTTGAATATTTCGTCATTTGGGGAGATAAATTTAAGTTCATGGTAGTTTGGTTGAAAATTCATGTTTTTGAGTTCTTCTCTTAGTTCTACTTTAAACCCATGAATTAATTTGTTAAATGGTGGTTAATTATGCATTCGGCCATGATAGGAAATTGCAAAAATTTGTATTTGATGATAGAAATTGATGAATGAAAGTTTGATGGACTATAATGTTAAAATCCATGTGATTGTAAGTTTATAAGTTTAAATTTTGAAATTTGTACTATGTGCGGCTCAATTGCTTGGAATGGGCATTCGGCTATAGTATGAAATACAAAGAAAATTTGGTGTTGGATGTTTTAAATGATTTAAATAGTTATAAATTAAGTTTGAGGCTTGGTACTTATGTATAGATGGTCTGTTTAGATAACTTGGCTTGGAAGTTGAGTAAATTATGTTTTGAGAACTTTGTGAATATTTAGCCTAGGGGTATAGTTGTGAAGTATATTAGGCCAAATGTATATGTATGAGAGTTTTAATAGGAATTTCGTGTATTATGAAAGATGATGTATATATTTAATCATAGGATGGTCTTGGTAACCTTAGAAAAGAATGCATGAAAATTAAATAGGTTGCTCTAATGACCGAATATGCTAAAAGCTAATACATAGACTAGTTGATAAATATGTGTTAAAGAAATGTGAAAAGATATCTACTTGATTGGTATTCGGCTATGGTTAATTGTATAATTAATTGACCGATTGTGGAGTAGTGAATCTATTTAAGTTGTGAGTGCATGAATGGATTTTAAGGTGGCCAAAATTGTTTAAACGAAATATTTGTAAAGATGCATAGTGCTGAATGTGTTCATGAATGAATGAGTTATGTGGGCTGTTTAAATGAAAGAAATGGATAAGTTAAAGTATAATTGAGTGTTCGAATGTGAATTACAAAGTACATGGATTTGAAAATGAATTGGTGATAGACTTAAGTGGACAAATGATGCGAATGAATTAGCTTTTGAAATGTATATGGTTGCCGTACGTATGTGTTTGATTGAGAAGTTAAATTTGTTGATTTTAGCTCAAGAGCATAGAGGGGAAAATTCAGATAAGGGCAAGGCTAAAGTAACTGAATAGCCGATCCGCGACTGTTGAAAATATTCGAGGTAAGTTTTGAGTAATCAAACATAGTTTATAATTGAATGTAATATGAAAAATGTATAATAGGAGAATTATGACATGATGATAAGGTGTGTGATATGTGCATTTATTCAAATGAAGGAAATAAATTATTAGTGTGTTTGTGCTATGTGAAATCAAGTAACATATGATTTGATATGCATGAAACTTGGTGAATTGATTATCGTATGATGAATTCAAGCTTCGAGCCTAGCAGGCTATAATGCCGGTGAAATAATATCGGGCTTCGAGCCTAGCAGGCAAAATGCCGGTGAATGAATTCAGACTTAAAGTCTAGCAGGCTTCGTGCCGGTGATGAATTTGGGTTTAAAACCTAGCAGGCTAATTGCCGGTGATTTGATAACAGTCTAAGACTATGATGCTTCGTGATAGAACGACAATTGAATACATTCATTACATTAAGTTGCCCAGGTACGTATCATGTACTTATATGTGAGTTTGATTTGAAATGAACCATAAGTGTATACTGTGATGCATATGTGAATAAGAGTTATGACTATATATATAATCATGATACATCCGGTCAAGATGTGAAATTATGTGATGGTATTTGATTTACCTATGTTATATGAGTTCAGATTCAAGTAAAATAAAAATGCTAAATGTACAATATGTATTGGTGTATATTCGGCCAAATGGAAATATACTTAGAAAATGTTATTTGATAAATTGAATGATCGATTTATAATTGAGTATATTTGTTTGCATTGCTTAAAACTTACTAAGCTTATAAAAGCTTACTCCGTTTGTTATGTTTTTCTGTTTTATAGATTGTTGACTCCAGCCACTTGCTCGGGGATCGTCAGCAACTCGTCACACTATCTATCGTTTTGGTACTATTATGTTTTGGAATTTGTATGGCATGTATAGAATAGACTTTAGTGAATGATATTTTGAGATGTTGTTGTATATAAGCCATGTGAATATGGTAACTTTTGAATGTCGGTATAAGTCTGAATTTTGATTTTTGATTGTGTTTGGCTATGCGTATAATTGCAAATGAACTTATGTAAATGTGAATGTACAAATGTAGTGTTTTGGATTGGTAACTCTTCATAATCCACTTCGGCAGCGGATACGGGTTATAAGGGTGTTACATGGTGGCTCCCTAGCAGGCATGTGACCCGATGCTGAAGACCCAGCTCTAGCACTTCCCCGGCCTCTACCGCGGCCTCGTGTACCCCTTTCGCGAATACGTCTTGTGCTCATTTCGATAGTAAATTATCTGTTTTAAAGTCTTATGAATCAATTTATAATTTCAGTAATTATTAACAATGTGTTATGAGCGGCAGTAATTAGGGTTTGCTTCCACAAAACAGAATCTTACTACAATTTTCAGTCTTCTATAGCCTCAACCTACAATAACTAAAGAGTTTCAGTGTATTCTTACTACCTATAGTACTCCCTCGGTAATACATTTCAATCTATAACAATAAATAGTGTCAGAAAACTTATAGATTTTGTGCCAGAGACTCGGCGTGCCACATTTCCAATCACAACGTTTAAAAATCAAAATTTCAAAATCCGATTACACAGTCGGGTTTTGTAATCTGGCTCTAATACCACTAAAGGTAACACCCCAAACTCGACCTATACGTTATGGCCGAATCTGGCATGTCACATCGAAGTGTCTTTCTAAAATTGATCTCTTCGGTAAAAAACCGTTACTGAATTTAAATCCTTTTATTATTATTTAACATTAGTTCTCATCAAATTGTTTACTAATTTATTTAACATTAGTACATTTATTCAACTTATACCGCAGAAGCATTTTGAAAACTTTATTGTTGAAAGCTCGTGTTCTTTAGAAAACCGTCACGATTTTGAAAACTCTTGTTATCCTAAACTAGCAGTTTAAAATTAGAAATTAAAACCCAATTAAAACTTAAAACCCACAAACGACCTTATTACAAAATGAAAAAACCAAAAGTGAAACGTAAATTAAATAAAGACAAGTGTAAGACACAACAGTCGTGTAGCCACCTCCAAGTCCATCGCAGGCCCAAATCATCTAAGGCTGAGGATTACCTGTACAGACAGAAAGAAAGGGTGAGTTTACGAAAACTCAGTGTGTAACCACTTATCAGCCAAACAGTAAATCGTGCATGCAGTAACAGTCTGGGCCTGAGATCTATTTAGTATCAGTAAAGTCTGGGCCTTAGCCCTATATAGTAACAGTGTGGGTCTAAGCCCAATTCAGTGTGAGAATTGTGCGGTCATGTAACCCACCCCACCCCACCCTAATCCAACCAACACACCACCCTTACCAACCAACACACTATGTGGGGATTAAATTGACCCACCCAGCCAACACACTAATATCGCAGCGAAGCTGCTAATATTAACGCAGCAAAGCTGCTAATAACAGTAAACATGGCAAAGCCACCAGAGCAGTAATTAAGTGGCAAAGCCAATAATACAGTACTTCCTCCAAATCAAAAACCCAAACCTATGCAGTATGTCATGTCATAAATATTACGTGTATGCAGTATGTCATACTCAAAACCAGTCATATATAAATGTCATACACTCATCAATTAACCTACCCCTAGGGGTATAATGGTCATTTCGTCGGTTAGGGGTAAAATAGTAATTCTCCCTCTTAGGGGTATTTCAGTTATTTAACTGATTTTGGGGTCTCGGTACAGTAAACAACCCTTCAAAAGGTCTACAATCATCTTTAACGACTCAGATAACCCATATGGCCAAAACTGTGTAAATGGGCCTAAGTGGACCTACACGCTTGTGTGGCCCGTTTAGCCCAAATTAAGTCACGACTATGCGATGTCCATAGCCCACTCTATTATTTGTCACTTACCGTAAATTTTATCCGTGTGGGGCCCACGAGTCCATTGGTCCTGCACGGCCCATCTTGGCCCAATGAGGCCTCTAACGGCCCAAGCCCATGAGAACGCTCGTGGCGGCCTCTACAGTCTCTCACTAGTGATTTGTGGGCTCGGTTTACCACACGAGCGTTCACACTCTCATGATGCCTCAAATGTCGAAGTTTTAGCTTTTCGGCTTTTGCCGATTCACCGTAACAAAGTGGTATGAATACAAACCTTTATTCAACTTTTTGATAATAGCCAAACTGGGTGTACGGTTACACACCTTCAAGTGACCCCTTGCGAAAATCCCAAAAGTACTAACCTAGATTCTTCTCGATATTCAATCAGCCCTTAAATCGTTAATAATAAGATTCACAACCCTAAATCTCTATACTATCCATACCACTAACCTTGGTAAATAGGAATGTAGCCTTAAACCCTTAAATCGCTTGGCTAGACTCCCACAATTGTCGATTGACCCCTAACTGCATAACAACATATCTCATTAGAGGGTTGATTAAGGATGTAGTTTACACCCATCAACAACAACTTCAGCAAGACAGAGGACAACTTACCGTATCCCTCAGAACTGAATACTAACTTAAGGGGTGGCACACGTGAGCAGAGTATAGCGTTCGATCTAAAAGAGTAAACCGAAGGAAGATCATTAGATAGAAGTAACAAAAATCCTAGAAAGGAAAATCGCAAAGTAACCAAAAATACAACTTAATTTCTTACCACCAATATTCGGCTTGGTAACCACGAGAAAAGTAATGATAGATTCGCAACAGAAATAAGGTGACAAAATGAGAGATGAGACGGCCAATGCTGTTGTCAGCTTATCAGAATTTTAGAAGATGTGAGGAGAACACATGTTATTCAGCTATTTCCTAGGAAGGGAGGGAAAGACGGAAGCAGAGTTGATCCCAAGATAGTATATTAGGTCAAGCACCAAGAGAGGGATTGAAGGTCTAAGGTATTCGGTTTAGAAAAGAGGAGAAGAAGAATGCCAATTCGGCAGAGAGGAAATGTGAAGAAGAAAGGGAAAAAGGTTCAAAAGAAAATTTGGCACACTCTAACTTGTATTCGGCAAAACAATCGGGATGTAAAGTTGAGAGAAGAAATACTCAAATTGTCAGAAAGGTACCAAAAACAAAAAGAGGAAACAACAAAAACTCAAAAGGAAAGTTACCGAAAACAAATGGACAGCCCTATTGTTCCTATACCTATTCGGCACCACCAAAGGAAAATAGAAATTCCCCCAAAGTGTTCCCCCAAAGTGCCGACTACACACCCCAAAGAGTCTCAAATTCGGCCAACACCTTTCCACCCAAACTCTACGATTTTCTCCCCCTTATCTCTCCACCTTTTCCTCTTCCAAATCCCTACCAACCTTCATCCAAATCTCTTTTGACCAAGTCTCCAACCACCTCTGTAGAGTTTGAATCAAACTCTATCTCTCACGCCACAGAGACTTAAAATAAAATCCCTTTTGCAATACCTGGAATTCGAACCAATGCCCTCTTAGATGCTCCACACACTTTTTTCCACTAAGCCGTAAGGATTTTTGTGACATAAAACAAACATAATTATTTATAAAGCCCATGTGCCAGTATCTAGATTCTTTTAAGAGCAAAATAAAAAATTCTGCAAAAGCCGGAGCTTGAACCCAAGACTTCCTAGACACTCCCAAACACACCCAAATCACCTAGCCATTAAAGTAAACATGGAATTTATGCCAAATCACGTAAAATTACAGACCCTATATTTTTGTGGTGTTACAATAGCAAGATGAATGAATGACTTGAAGGGAAAACACCTGTTATAGCTTATGCAATCAGAGCTCGTAGGAAGCTACTACGTCAAAGGTTATTGCGGGTACTTTTTCTCTCTTTGATATTAATGTATATGCATTGATTGATCCTGGACCAACTCATTCGTATATATTCACTGCATTAGTAAACAAAAAAAAAATTACCTATTGAGTTTACTGAATATACTATATAAGTTACAAATCCATTGGGTCAGTGTGTTTTAGTTAATCAGATATGCAGATTGTGTCCACTTAAAGTTAGAGGTTACAATTTTCCATCTAGTTTAATGCTGTTACCTTTTGATGATTTTGATATCATTCTGGGAATCGATCGGTTGTCTGAGCATGATGCAATCATGAGTTGCCGAAGGAAGCAAGTTAGTTTGAAGCGTCTGAATGATGAACTTTTTTGTGTTAGGCCAGATAGGGTTAATTATATTACAAATGTAGTTTCAGCACTGTTAGCTCTAAAATTGATTGAAAAGGGATGTGAAGTTTATATATCCTACGTTCTTGATTCAAAAGTTTCTAAATCAAAAATTGAGCAAGTGTTGATAGTCAAAGAGTATGCTAATGTTTTCCCTGAAGAACTACTCAGGTTGCCACCAACTCGAAAAGTAAAATTTGTTATTGAACTTGTGCCTGGAACAACTCTAATTTTGACAACACCATAAAGGATGGCCCTTACAGAATTGAAAGAGTTAAAAGTACAGTTGCAAGAGTTGTTAGATCACGGATTTATTCAACTGACCGTGTCACCTTGGGGTGCTCCGATTTTGTTCATGAAGAAAGATGGGTCAATGAGACTATGTATAGATTATCAGAGCTGAATGGAGCTACCATTAAGAATAAATACCTGTTACCTCATATTGATGATTTGTTTGATCAGTTAAAAAGAGCTATAGTGTTTTCGAAGATTGACTTGAGATCTAGATATTATCAACTGTGGGTTAAATAACAAGATGTACAGAAAAATGCATTCAGAACTAAATATGGTCACTATGAATTTCTGGTGATACCATTTGGTTTAACTTATGCTCCTGTGACATTCATGGACTTGATGAATTTGATATCTTAACTATATTTAGATTGGTTTGTTGTGTTATTCATTGAAAACATTTTGATTTGTTCACTAAACAAGTCAGATCATGTAAAATATTTAAGAATTGTGATGCAAACTTTGCGTGAGAAACAACTATATGTGAAATTCAGTAAATGTGAATTCTGGCTATAGGAAGTTAATTTTCTGGGACATGTTATTTTGCTAATGGAATCAGGGTTAATCCGAATAAAGTATCTATAATTGTTGATTGGAAAATTCAGAAGAATGTTTCTGAAGTCCGAAGTTTCTTGGGATTAGCTGGATACTATCGGTGATTCTTAAAAATTTCTCGATCATTGCTTCACCTATGACCAGGTTACTAAAGAAAAACATTGAATTTGTTTGGTTTGATAAGTGTCAACAGAGTTTTGATCAGTTAAAAAACAAGTTAATAGAAGGTCTAGTATTAACTCTGCCTGAATGTAGAATGTCATATGTTGTTTACAGTGATGTGTCTCTCAATGGTTTAGGTTACGTTAATGCAGTTAGGGAAAGTAGTAGCTTATGTTTCTCAATAGTTAAAGTTGCATGAAAGAAATTATCCTACTAGTGATCTTGAGTTGGCTGCGATTGTCTTGGCTTTGAAGATATGGAGGGATTATGTATACGGTGAGAAATGTCACGTGCATACTAATCACAAAAGCTTAAAATATTTAATGACCTAGAAGGAACTGAATCTAAGACATCAACGTTGGTTATAGCTATTATAATATTATGACTTGATTATTGATTATCATCTGGGAAAAGCTAATGTGGTTACGGATGTAGTCAATAGAAAGTCATCATTTTTTGCACTCCAAGCGTTGAATACTCATTTGGCTTTGAATGTCGATGGTTCTGTATTGGCAGAATTGAAGACTAAACCCTTGTTTCTACAACAAATTTGGGAGTCACAGAATGTTGATCCGAAGTTGATAATGAAACGAAACATGGTTTAGGATAATTTGACTACTAAATACAATATTAGTGATGATGGTACACTGCATTACCGTGATCGAATTTATGTTCCAAATAATTTAAATTTGAAATATTATATTCTATTGGAGGCTCACAAAAGTACATATTCCATTCATCCTAGTAGCACGAAGATGAATTGTGATTTAAAATAGATGAACTGGTGGCTGGGTATGAAACATGTGGTTTGTGAGTTTGTAGCTAAATGTTTGATTTGTCAGCAGGTAAAAGAAGAATATCAAGTGTCATCGAGATTATTACAGCTTGTTTTTATTCCTAAGTTGAATTGGGAGTGAGTCATCATGGATTCCGTATCTAGTTTGCTTGTAACTCTAAAAAAGAAAGATTTGATTCGGGTGATTGTTGACAGATTGACTAAGTTTGACTATTTTATTCCAATCAGAACAAATTACTCACTTAAGAGGCTAGTCGAATTATATGTGTCAGAGATTTTGAGATTGCACGGAGTTCTGACATCTATTATTTCCTATCGTGAACTACGGTTTACATCGAGATTTTAGACTAAACTACACAAGGCTTTGGGCAATAAACTCAATTTCAGTACAGCGCTTCATCCTTAGATGGACGGACAATCAAAACGAGTAATTTAGATTTTAAAAGACATGCTACGATGTTGTATTCTTGAGTTCAAGAGTAGTTGGGAAAAATATCTACCGTTAGTTGAGTTCGCTTATAATAACAGTTATCAATCTAGTATTAAAATGGCACCGTTTGAAGCTTTATACTGAAGAAAATATAAAACGCCATTGTATTGGTTCGAGCTAAGCGAATCCAAAATGGTAGGGATTGATATGATTTGAGAAACTGAAGACAAAATTTGAATTATTCGAGATTGTTTGAAAGTTGCATCTGATCGTCAAAAGTCATACGTGAATTTGAAAAGATAAGATATAGAATTTGCTATTGGCGATCGGGTATTTATAAAAGTTTCTCCGTAGAAAAAAGTGATACAATTCGGAAAAAAAGGAAAGTTGAGTTCAAGATTTATCGGGCCATACGAGATTACTGAAAGAATCAATCTTGTAGCAATTGTGTCTCTTAGGGTAGTGGAATGTATATATAGATAAATGTGTGGTTTTGAAATGTATAAGATGTTTTATAGTGGTACCTTGTTATGTTTATGTCTTAAAGATTATGTTTGGTTGGCGCACTTGAGTGTTTACCAAACTTTGTTATTTTTGGTCACTTGCTTAGGCTTGTAAATAAGGCTCTTTATGGTATGTTTAGAATGGTTTGATAACGGCCAATTTGTGGTATGTTTTGTAAGTAATTGAACTAGATTATAATCCTTGGAATAAGGTAATGTTGACTTGGTTTGGTTCGTTTTGTTTTGGTAAATTTTGATACCTTTGAATTGCATATTGGTTAGGTGATTTAGGATGCTTGAAATGGTATGCTTATGCAAGTTTGGATGGTGTTTGAACCCTTTGAATGTTTGCTTAAATGGTTTGGAGAGTTATGCATGAAATGGTTTCGAATTGGCTTGATTATAGGTAAAGTTTGGGTTCACACGGCCTGGGACACGAGCTGTCACACAGTCGTATGAGCTACACAACCAGACGACATGGTCGTGTGTCATCTGAGGATTTCTTAGGGTTGAAGTTAGTGAGTTACCCGACCTAGCACATGGCTTGGCACACGGGCATGTGACACGACCGTGTGACCCTACTCAGTGAGTTACACAAGTGAAGACACAGGTTGGGACACGACTATATGTCCCTTTATTCGAAAGTTACACGGCCTGGGGTGATTCCTCATGGCCTAACCACATAGGCCTATGACCTCTGTTTCCAATTTTTGTTACCTTTTCCTAAACTTTCTGATTTGTTTCAAATTAGTTTTCAATTGCCTCAAAGCTATTTTTATGGCTTCGAGGGCTTGATTTAGGGACAAAATGTATGGGAATGAATGGTTTGTGATATATTTAAATTATTGAATGTTATGATGTTTTAATATTTTTGATTGTACGGTAATGCTCTGTAACCTTAATCCGGCAATAGAGGCGGATTAGGAGTGTTACATAGATGATGTCTTGGGAAAAGTTGTTCGAGAATTCTATGGACAAATAACTTCCCTTGATAACCGCTTAATCTATGTTCGAAGAATATTGGTCCTATTTGATGAAGATAGAATCAATTCTCAATTTGGGTTGAAAGATGTTCAAGACAGCATACCCCGTTCACTGAAAACATTAATGCTGAAGGCTTAAATTAGGTGTTAAAGACTTGTGTGTTGAAGGAACTCGATGGATTGTGTCCAGCCAAGAATGTGACACAATTGAGGAGACTTGACTAAACACCATTTGTAAGGTCTTATATCACTTCCTCAAGAGTAGGTTAATGCCATCTACCCACAATTCCATAGTGTCTAAGAGACGAATACTACTCTTGCATTCGATCATAATGGGTAGGAAACTCAACATCGACAAGGTTATTTTTCATGAGGTACATAGATGTATAGAAAAGAATGCGGGCAGTCTAAATTTCCCTTCCCTAATCACTACTCTCTATAGAATGGTTAAAGTCCCTTTGAATGCCAATGAGGATGTTACCCCAAATAAGGTGGACTATCACGATCTATATGTGCAAAAATCCAAGGAGTAGAAACACCAAAACAACGCCAACAAAGTAAGGCACCTACATTTTCCACCAGACACTTTGCTTTAGCAGAAGCCTTAACTTTTTGGAGTTCAATTGAAAAAAAAGTGATGCAGTCCTTAGACCAACTGGATCAAAGAATGTCACTATTCGAGATTCAACAATATCAAATTGTTGAAGAAATGACAAAGGCTCAAAAATAGTAGGCACTCTATTGGTCCTATGTGAATGATCGAGATATTGCTCTGAAAAGATCCCTGCAGAAGAACTTTACTAAGCCAATGCCTAAATTTCCTGATTTCCCTAAGGATTTTCTACCACTTTCTTAGGCTGGATGTGCTGAGGAGGAATCAATTGAAGTGTCGTCTGACAAGGCAATGTAACACCCCAAAATTGGGCCTAGAAGTTGTGAGGGTATTTTAGGAATTTTAGCCTTAGAGTGTTCGAAATTTCACATCATGGTTTATCAGTAAAGTTTTCTTCTTATGGTTTTTAGAAAATTAAATCAATTTCTGAAAAAAGAGTTTTAAAAACCTTCAATTTTGAAAATTGGATTGATTTGTAAAAGAGTCGAAATTGTGAGTTTTTAAGAGGCAATTAAACAAAAATTTAAAAATAACCCTAATATCATCCCCCACCTATAAATTTCAAGTTAGTCTCTTCCACAATATTGTGTGTTGTCATCCCTTGTTTGAAGAAGCCTCTCCCAATCGATATTGATTCCTAAACTCTATTCCTTTGATTTTTATCATCCTATTAGTCATAAACCTCCATTGAAACCAAGAAAAAACACCATAATTTTCTCCATTGTCAACCTTTCGTGTTTTTCGGGTTTTTGATCAAACGCTCAGTTTTTTATCATCCAAGGTAACGATTCAACTCCTGAATAGTTTTAAATTCAGTCTTTCATGGTGGATTTTGAGATTTTGGATAAAAACATGATTTCAAAGTGTTTTTCAATTATTTTTGATGTAATTCAAAGGTTTCTAAACTTACTTTGAAGTTTCGTTAAAGATTTCTTGAGTTTTAATGATTTTTCGAAAAATAACCATAAAACATGTCGAAAAACTCGATACTATGAATTGAGTATTTTGTTGTAGTTGAAAGGATGGAAATTAGTCGTAGGTGAGCTATAAGATGAATAGAATTTGTTTTAGGTGAAAAGAATAAGTATAGATTAAGATATTCAAATTTAAAGTTTGTTATGTTATAAGTTTTGGTTACTTGGGAACATAGCTTAGGCTTATGTTTTTGATTGCTTGTGGTAAGTTCTTAGTTTATTATTAAATGCATTACTGTGTGAATTGTTGTGTTTAAGTTTCGGATTTGATAGGACCTTTTACGAGTAAAGATAAAGGTAGCGAAAAGCTAGTATGAGCTTTCAACTTTTCAGTGCAAGCGTAATTGGTGAGTGTTTGGAATAATTACTTGCAAACATGATTCAATGCCTTATATGGGAATTTGGTAGTAGCTGTAACACCCCAAACCCGGCCCAGACATTACGGCCAAATCCAGCGTGTCACGTTGAAGCGTTACTGAAAAACTCATGTTTTATCTAAAATCTTTCGTAGTGTTTAGAGAGTATTTTTGATATAGGTTAAAGTGAATGGAAGCTGAGCACCAGGTAGGAAACCGGAAAAGAGGAGGTGAGTCCATCGGACTGCTTAAGTACCAAGCTCCCTTTGGATCCAATCCTAGACATGCACATCACCATTGCCACACCTTAACTTAGTGTATGTTTTTAGGAAACTAATTCGATTAAGTGTAGTTTAAGGAAAAATGATTAATTTTGGAAAACATTTTCGTTGCGGAAGTTTTGCTTTGTTGTCGTGATATTTTAAAATCAATTACTGTTTTTGAAAATGCGCCCTAAAACTAATCAGTTTCAGCGATTAATTTAATATCATACCTATTCTAGTAAAACATATTAAAACCATTTAAAATAATTAAAGCGGCCTTATTACAACTAAAAACCCAAATCATAAAAGTAAATGAAAACTAATTAAATTATAAGAAGAAAATCAAGTTTGCAATACGTGTGACCACTCCGAATCCCTCACAGCTCCAAGTCCACTATGGTTGGGGGTTACCTGCATGGATAAAATTAAGGGGTGAGTTTGGAGAAACTTAGTGTGTAAATTAACCTAACCATAGTCCAGATCAGTTCAAACCACAGAAACAGATTAGGTTGGGCCTTAGCCCTATACAAAATTCAGAATGAAGCCCATAGGCCCATTATAGAAACAGAACAGATATTTCAAGCATGCAGAAAACCCAACCCATATCCTTCCGTATGTACCCCCGTGCCAACCTTACACCATGTGGGGAGACTACTCGACCCACCTATCCGTCTACACGTCACAAGTATGTAGCATGGCTACCAAAACAGATATTGTGACAGAGTCACCAGATACAGATAATTGTGGTAGGGCCACCAGAAACAGATATTTGTGGCAGAGCCACCAGAACGCTTCCTCCATCATTATAACCCATATCCCATGCAACAGATATACATGTCATGGCATACAACATACAGAATCAGAATATCATGCATTTCAGTCAAAATCAACCCTAGGGGTATAATGGCCATTTTGCATCTAGGGGCATAATGGTAGGGTATTTTAGTAAATTTACCTATTTTAGGGTTTACATACATACTACAGCCATTATTGTATCAACAGAAACACTTACCAAGCGTTCTTACCGAATTGTGCCCGTTGGCCCATTATCCCGTTTTTGGCCCATTAAGCTCAAATATACCGAAGTGCATGAAATTGCGCACTCTGTAATCATATCACTTGAGATTACTAGGATTAACAACCAAACCATCTCACGAGCGCTTGCACGCTCGCAAGTCTACAAAATACCGACTTTTCTGCATTTCGGCTTTTATGCTTTTGCCTATCTAGTCTATGAGTGAGTGTCGTTTACACACCTGTTCTGTAACGATACGTTGGCGAGATCCACATGCGAGTTTCCTACAATCAAGTTACTAAAACGTCAATCTAAATATCAAAAGCAAGCTACGTACTAGACCCCTTACCAAATTCGGCCAACAATGCTTTAAACCCCAAAGTTCTTACCTTTTTGCCGAAATAAAGGTTAGATCTAGATGTCCAACCGAGTTAACCTTCAAGCCCTTCACTGTATGCCCCCTTGCCCATGCTAGCACATACAAAGCCAAAAGAAAGGCAAAAATGCCCTTAGTCCCAACGTTAGTCATCCTTAAGGGGTTTTGGCTTTTTCTTAAACCATGAATAACTAACGAAAGAAATTCGTATACTTACCAATCGTTGTTCTGCCCAAGAGAGTGTTCTTATCTATGATTCTAGTCTCGATCTACTGTAGTCAGAAGAGACAGGTTCAAATAGCCAAAGATTTTGCTTCCTACACCGCAGATATGAAGGTTTTCGGTTTTTGAAAGAAAAAGGGAAAAGAGGTTCGGCTATAGCAGGATTCTGCTTTTGAAAAATAATGAAGAAAGGAAAATAAGGGAAGGGAAAAAAAGAAAAGGGTATGGGTTCGACTATGGAGAAAAGAAAAGATGAGAAGGGAAGTAGTATTCGGTTATGGAGAAACGGCACAGTGAGGGCTTCCAAGTTCGGCTATGGGGGAAAAAGGATACAGATGACCGAAAGAAAGGGAAGAAGATACAAGAATTCGGTTCTTGAAGAGGATGAGTCGGCACAGGTGTAGGGTGTAAGTTCAGCTTCTAGAAAAAGAAAAAAAAGAATTAGACAACCACCCATCCAAAAGCCGAAATTCCTAACACTAAATGACCTAGCCGAATTTCCTATGCTAAAGACCCTTGGCTGGCCAACTCTTTCTCCTTGATCAGCTCCTAAATTTCCTCCCTTATCTTATCCTTACACAATCCCCTTACCAGCTTAAACTCTCCTTAACAGAGTTCCCCCTTGAGTTCCATCATATCCCCTTTTTGTTCACAAAAAATAAATACCCTATTTGCTTACCTTGTGGCTCAAACCTTGGCTCCCCCTAAACATCTAGACGCCACTCCCCCTATACCTTATGTGGCGTCACATGCAAATTTACCATAGGTCCCTTGTGCCCTATTTCCCCATCTTTAATTTATAAGCCCTCAACGCCAGTACTCTCTCTTTCTAAAATTGGGAATTCAGAAATTGCCTCAAATTGGATTTACTCTTGGGCCTTTTAAAGGCCCACTAACATACTCAGACCTATTATAGACAATTAAAACACAGAATTTCTAAAATTCATTAAAAATCACAGAAATCCCGGGAATCCAAAAAATTGGGGCCTTACAACTCTACCTTCCTTAAAGAAATTTCGTCCTCAAAATTTTTACCTGATTCAAACAGATGAGGGTATTGTTGTCGCATCAACTTTTCTGGCTCCCAAGTGGCTTCCTCTCTGCCATGATTACACCAAAGTACTTTTACCAAGGGAACTGACTTCCTTCTTAGAACCTTAACATCACAATCTAGTATTTGCATAGGCTCTTCCTCTAAAGTCAGATCTAGCCGCACCTCAATCTCTGCAATCGGCACGGCATGAGTAGGGTCAGAACGATATCACCTTAACATGGAGACGTGAAAAACGTCGTGAATCTTGTCTAACTCCAGAGGTAATTCCAATTGATAAGCCACTGGACCTACTCGCTTAAGAACCTAATAAGGCCTGATGAATCGCGGACTCAACTTGCCCTTATAACCAAATCTTAATATCTTCTTTCAAGGAGAAACCTTCAAGAAGACCATATCACCTACTGAGTACTCAATCTCCTTACTCTTCAAATCCGCATACGATTTTTGCCTATCAGATGCTTCCTTTAACCGATCTCTGATTACCCTGACCTTATCTTCAGTATCTGCTACCAACTCCGGTCCAAGAACCTGTCGTTCTCCCAACTCAGTCCAACAGCTAGGTGTACGACACCTACGTCCATACAGCGGTTCATATGGTGCCATTTGGATACTCGCCTGATAATTGTTGTTATACGCAAACTCTGCCAACGGCAAGTAATCTTCCCAACTACCTCATAAGTTAATAACACAACCCCTCAACATGTCTTCCAAAATCTGAATAACCCTTTCCAACTGACCATCCGTCTGCGGATGAAAATCCGTGCTAAAGTTCAGTCGCGTTCCTAACGCCTCATACAACTTTTTCCAGAACCGAGATGTGAACCTAGGATCTCGATCAGAAATGATCGATACTGGCACTCCATAAAGTCGTACAATCTCCGCCAAGTACAATTTGGCTAACTTCTGAAGTGAATAATCAGTGCGGACAGGTATGAAATGAGCAGACTTGGTCAACCTATCCACGATCACCCAAACCGAGTCCTTCTTTGTCGGTGTCAAGGCTAGCCCACTTACAAAGTCCATGGTTACCCTCTCCCACTTCCAAAGTGGTGTCTTTACTGGCTGTAAAAGTCTGGAAGGTAGTTGATGCTCAGCTTTTACTTGCTGGCATGTCAAGCATCTCCCAACAAGCTCTGTTACTTCTCGCTTAAGCCCAGGCCACCAATACAATTCTCGCAAGTCGTGGTACAACTTATTTTCTCCAGGATGCATAGCACAAAGTCCTTCATGAGCTTCTTTCAATATTGACTGCCTTAAGTCAGAGTCCTTTGGAACGCAAATTCTCCCTCGGAAACACAGAACTCTTTCACTATTCAACCCAAACTCGAAAGTTTCCCCTTTCTCAACTTGCTGGAACCTACCAACCAAAGACTCATCCTTCAACTGCTTTTCCTTAATCTGATCCACATTGGTTGGCCTTACTTGCAATTCAGCTAACAGACCACCATCATCATACAGACTCAAACGAGCGAGCATTGCTCTCAGATCAGATATAGCTCTACGGCTTAGAGCATCGGCTACCACATTAGCCTTCCCTGGGTGATACTCAATCAAACAATCATAGTCCTTAAGCAATTCTATCCATCTTTGCTCCCTCAGATTCAACTCCTTCTGAGTTAGTAGGTACTTGAGACTCTTATGGTCCGTGTATATGACACACTTCTCTCTGTACAGGTAGTGTCTCCAAACCTTAGGTGGAAAGATTACTACTGCCAATTCTAAACCGTGAGTAGGATAGTTCCCTTCGTGAGGCTTAAGCTGTCGCGATGCATAAGCAACCACCTTACCCTCTTGCATCAACACATAGCCCAAACCCACATGTGATGCGTCACTATACACGGTAAAATCCTTCCCAGACTCCGGCTGAATCAAAACAGGTGCCTTGGTCAGAACTTCCTTCAACTTCTCAAAAGCTTCCTGTTGCTTCTCGGTCCAAACAAACGGTGCTCATTTCCTTATAAGCTTTATCAATAGTGTTGCCAACACAGAAAAACCTTCCACAAACCTTCTATAGTACCCTGCCAAACCCAGGAAACTCTAAATTTTCGACACCGACCTAGGTGGCTTCCATTCCAAAATTGCTTCAATCTTTCGAGGGTCCACCTTGATCCCCTCAGCAGAGACAACATGACCTAAGAAGGTTACTTCCCTCAACCAGAATTCACATTTACTAAATTTTGCATAAAGTTCTCTCTCCCTCAAAACTTGCAGCACAATGCGGAGATGTTCATCATGTTTCTCTTCAGTTTCGGAATACACCAGAATATCGTCAATAAAAATGACTACAAATTGGTCCAAGAATGGTTGGAATACCCGATTCATCAGATCCATATATGCTGCAGGAGCATTCGTCAACCCAAATGGCATAACCAAAAACTCGTAATGACCATACCGAGTCTTGAATGCCGTCTTATGAACATCCACCTCCTTGACCCTTAATTGATGATATCCAGATCGAAGATCAGTCTTGGGAAATATCGAAGCTCCTCTAAGTTGGTCGAAAAAGTCATCGATTCTTGGCAAAGGGTACTTATTCTTAATCGTTAGTTTGTTCAACTGCCAATAATCGATGCACATCCGCATCGTCCTATCCTTCTTCTTCACAAACAATACTGGTGCTCCCCACGGGGACACACTCGGCCTAATGAAGCCTCTATCCAACAACTCTTGAATCTGTGCTTTCAGCTCCACTGACTCCTTCGGTGCCATCCTGTATGGTGCGATGGACACTGGTGCCGTTCCAGGAAACAAGTCAATTCCAAACTCAACTTCTCGGTTCGGAGGCAACCCCGAGAGCTCATCTGGAAAAACATCTTAGAATTCCTTATCGGTTCTAACTTTATCCACCGTCAAACCTCTAGTCTCCGACTGACTTATAAATGCCAAATACGCCTAACAGCCTTTACGAATCCACTTCTCGGCTCTCAACACCGACACCACATTGGACAAATAATCCCTTCGTTCACCTACCATCATAACCTCCTCACCCTCCGAGGTTTTTAACACCATTCGCTTAGCTTCACAGTCCAAAGTTGCCCTATGCTTAACAAGCCAATCCATCCCCAAGATGAGATTGAACTCTCCGAACGGTAATTCCATCAAGTCTCTAGCGAATGTCATACCTTGAGTTTCTAGATGTACGTCCTTATACAGTTTGTCTACCCTAACTGAGTGACCCAAAGGACTTAGTACTGATACCCCACTCATAGTCTCCTCAGAGTGTACACCCAACGACCCAGATATGGCACATGCAACAAACGAATGAGTATATCCAATATCTATGAAAGTAGTGTACGGCATGCTAGAAATAAAAAACGTACCAGTTATGACGTCGGCTACATCACTCTCCTCTCGATGACGAGCTGCATACACCAACACCGGCTGTCGAGCCTCAGCATTTCCAGCATTTCTGCTAGGTGCTCCTCGTCCCCGACCATTTCCATTACCGCCCCTACCTTGACCACGTCCTCCGGTGGTTGTGGTCCACCTCTCGCTGGTTGAGCAACCCTCCATTCTGCAGCCTGAACCTGATCTAGTATCTGAGGACAGTCCTTGACTTTATGCTCCATAGACCCACACCGGAAACAAGCACCACAACGTTTCCTACACTAGCCCAGATGTACCTTACCACAGTCCCGACAAACTTGTGGTCTAACAACATTCATCGGTACTGCTCGAACTGGCTCTTCTGCTCTTGCCCTTTTAGCACTCCTATTTACACCACCCAAGGGTCATGAATCCCTCCGGAAATAGTTTTGATCCTTTTCACGATTCTGTTTTTTGGTGCGCTTTACCTCCTCCGCTATCTTAGCTTTCTCCACTAAAGTAGCAAAGTCACGCTCCCTCTACGGAGCAATTAGCACCCTCAGCTCATCTCTAAGACCATCCTCAAAGCTCACACTACGTTCATACTCCATAGCGACTATCCCAACAGCATACCGGCTCAGCCTCAGAAACTCAGCCTCGTACTTAGCAACTATCTTACCTCCTTGAACCAGATTCAGGAATTATTTCCCGCGGGCATCCACATAACTCGCCCCAACATACTTTCCCTTGAAGACCGTCTTAAATAGCTCCCAAGTCACCCTGTCAGCTGGGGTCCCATCTCTCATAGTGAGCCACCACTGATAAACCTCATCCCGTAATAATGAGATGACTCCCTTTATCTTCTGCTCCACAGAGCAGTCCAAATCATCCATAATCCATTCCGTGGCCTCCAACCAATATTCTGCCACATTCGGGGCTACACCAGATACACCCCTAAAGATCTCCACTCCGTTAGCCCGGAGTCGCTTAGAAATAGATCCTCGAACTCCATTAACCGTGCTTCCCTGGTAACCCTTTCCAGAACACGAAGCATTGCCTGTGATAGGGCGTCATCCCCTGCACCTCGATCATGAGATTCCACCTCCGTTGCCAGTGGTACCGATGCATCTGCTCCTGGCATATGCCCTGAAGACGAAGATCTAGCCCGTGTACTACCTCAGCCACGTCCACGACCCCTTCCACGTGTTGCCCTCGTACTCATGTCGTATTATCTGATTACGAATTTTATGTATCCATTAAATATTCAGTGTTTATTACAGATGTTTTATGAACAGACAATAATTCAGGGTTTGTTTTTCGCGAAAACGCAGCCTAGCTACAGCCTTTAGCCCACTTATCAAAAGTTCCTACAGTTGACATATCATCCTAACTAGAGTATCATAGGGTTTCAGTACAGTTGTATAGCTGATAATTCAGGAATATTCAGAAAAATTCAGAGTAATACTTACAGACTTGCGCCGAAGATTCGGTGTGCCACCTCTTCGGTTGTCAAATTTCAAAAACCCATAAAAACTTAAACTATTTTCAGTTTAAACCTTAAAACATGTACACCTTGTAAAATGTCTTTGAAAAGATCTTTTCAAAACCATTTCCAAAAATACCCTTCTAGGGCCTAAGTTTTTCAAAAAACTTTTCGGACCCCACCCACAGCCAAGTTGTTGCAATCGAGCTCTGATACCACCAAATGTAACACCCTCAACTCGATCCAAACATTACGGTTGAATCCAGCGTGTCACGTTGAAGCGTTACTGAAAAACTCATGTTTTATCTAAAATCTTTCATAGCGTTTAGAGAGTATTTTCGATATAGGTTAAAGTGAATGGAAGCTAAGCACCAGGTAGGAAATCGGAGAAGAGGAGGTGAGTCCATCGAACTGCTTAAGTACCAAGCTCCCTTCGGATCCAATCCTAGACATGCACACCACCATTGCCACACCTTAACTTAGTGTATGTTCTTAGGAAACCAATTCAATTAAGTTTAGTTTAAGGAAAAATGATTAATTTTGGAAAATGTTTTCGTTGCAGAAGTTTTGCTTTGTTGTCGTGATATTTTAAAATCAATTACTATTTTTGAAAATGCGCCCTAAAACTAATTAGTTTCAACGATTAAGATAATATCATACCTATTCTAGTAAAACATATTAAAACCATTTAAAATAATTAAAGCGGCCTTATTACAACTAAAAACCCAAATCATAAAAGTAAATGAAAAATAATTAAATTATAAGAAGAAAATCAAGTTTGCAATACGTGTGGCCACTCCGAACCTCTCACAGCTCCAAGTCCACTATGGTTGGGGGTTACCTGCATGGATAAAATTAAGGGGTGAGTTTGGCGAAACTTAGTGTGTAAATTAACCTAACCATAGTCCAGATCAGTTCAAACCACAGAAACAGATTAGGTTGGGCATTAGCCCTATACAGAATTCAGAATGAAGCCCATAGGCCCATTATAGAAACAGAACAGATATTTCAAGCATGCAGAAAACCCAACCCATATCCTTCCGTATGTACCCCCGTGCCAACCTTACACCATGTGGGGAGACTACTCGACCCACCTATCCGTCTACACGTCACAAGTATGTAGCATGGCTACCAAAACAGATATTGTGACAGAGTCACCAGATACAGATAATTGTGGTAGGGCCACCAGGAACAGATATTTGTGGCAGAGCCATTAGAAATAGATATTTGTTGCAGAGCCACCAGAACGCTTCCTCCATCATTATAACCCGTATCCCATGCAACAGATATACATGTCATGGCATACAACATACAGAATCAGAATATCATGCATTTCAGTCAAAATCAACCCTAGGGGTATAATGGTCATTTTGCACCTAGGGGCATAATGGTAGGGTATTTTAGTAAATTTACCTATTTTAGGGTTTACATACATACTACAGCCATTTGGCCCATTGAGCCTATTGGCCCATTATCCCGTTTTCGTCCCATTAAGCTTAAATATACCGAAGTGCACGAAATTGCGCACTCTGCAATCATATCGCTTGAGATTACCAGGATTAACAACCAAGCCATCTCACGAGCACTCGCACGCTCACAATCCACAAAATACTGACTTTTCGGCGTTTTAGCTTTTCGGCTTTTGCCTATCTAGTCTATGAGTGAGTGTCGTTTACACACCTCTTCTGTAACGATACGTTGGTGAGATCCACACACGAGTTACCTACAATCGAGTTACTAAAACGTCAGTCTAAATATCAAAAGCAAGCTACATACTAGACCCCTTACCATATTCGACCAACAATGCCTTAAACCCTAAAGTTCTTACCTTTCTGCCAAAATATGGGTTAGATCTAGATGTCCAACTAATTTAACCTTCAATCCATTCGCTGTACGCCCCCTTGTCCATGCTAGTGCATACAAAGCCAAAAGAAAGAGGCAAAAATGCCCTTAGTCCAACATTAGTCACCCTTAAAGGGTTTCGGCTTTTTCTTAAACCATGAATAACTAACGAAAGTGATTTGTATACTTACCAATCCTTGTTCGCATCCATAAATGAACTCGGACTCAACTCAAGGAGTTCGGATGCCTAGTTACATCTCATGAACTCGGACTCAACTCAAGGAGTTCGGATGCCTAGTTACAACTGTGAGATAAAATCTTAAAAAAGGGAAAGTAGCCGAAGAGAAACCAAAGAAAATATAGTTTGTGAATACTGAGGGCGAGGAAGAAAAACAAAATGAAACCACCCCTACACCTACACCACAAAAGGACAGTGTTGAAGTTTTCCCACCTGCGCCAACACAAGTCATGTTTGAATAAGATCGTGAAATCCATCGAATCATTGATGAGATCATCGAGTCTAACAAGGAAGAAGAGGAACCACCCATTCAGTCATTTAAAAGAAAGCTAAGATAAAAGTGTATGGCAAGAAAATCAACCCGCAGGCAGTGAGTACCATCACCACAAGTCGTTAGCGAGTTTTTTTTCCTTCTGTTAAATAAATAAATCACACTGCATTTTTTTAATTTTAAGTCTCATGCATTGAAGACAATGCATCCCTTAAATTTGGGGGTATAGCATGCATTTTAAATTTTAGTGTAACATTGCATCATTCGTTGTTATATGTTATCCTTATAGACATACTTAATTGCCATAGCATTTCATGCCTTCTAGTAAGTAATAAGAATTGCTTGTTATATCATTATTGAGTTGATTGCATGATAGCTAATTTTGTGAAGTTCAATGATGAAAGTAGTCCTTAAATTTTTTTTGTGAGATATGGAAAGGAAATAAATAGAACAAACTCCTAAGGTTAGGACTCTCTATCACATCTATGACAGTTAGATTGTATTTATTCAATCCTTAATGACATTAGGAATTTTTGGACAAAAACTAACAGTTTCTTTTAGAGGTCATTAAGCTGAAATGCACAAATGTAGCAACTGAAAGGCTAAATTTAAACTCCTAGAAACATAAATTTCTAAGCGAAGTTTTGTAGTAAGGACTCCAATTTCTGTCTCATTGAGTAGCCCAAGAGTTTGGTGTTTTCTCCGTATTTACTTTACGCAAAAAGAAAGGTTTCAGATACGAGTACCTTAAAGTAATTTTGAGACAGTTTGCTGTAGAAGACTACTAAGTAGCTTAGGAGTTTGGTGTTTGGTCCATCTTCACTTCCAAGTAGAAAGGCGGTGGGAAACATGAGTGAAGAAAATAACTTCAAATCATGACTGTGTTAAGTAGCTTAGGAGTTTGGTGTTTGTTCTATCTTCACTTCCAAGTAAAAAGGCATATGTGATGAGATGAATTCCCAAAAGCAAAGAGGGAAGCAACAAATGGGAGAAGTATTAGCTAAAGTCAAGTTGAAAGAGATAATAAGTGAGTTAGACCAAGAATTCCTATGTTCTTTAAGAATTGAAATGCATACAACTGCACTAAAGGAAACTCTGATTTTAGGGAAAGGTTCTTGCATTTCTGGATTTGATGAGTTTTTATTGGACAGGTTGCACATATTCTTGAGTGCAGAGTATTCTGAAGACTAAAAATTGGCAATGTTTAATCAACTTGATAGTGTAAGTACAGGAAATGAAGTGTATTAGAGAATACAGTAGTTGTTAGGTTGCATTACATTGCTTGAGGAAAAATAATAATTCAGGTTTGGGGGTTGATAACTATTGAAAGAAGTAGATTATAATCCAAAATAATCACTTGACTAATAATATTCAACTTTCCTCTGAAAGAAATATCAACAAAATAAAAATAAAACTTACTTCCTCTTATTACTTGCACACTTATTTCCAAAAATTAGAAAGGGATGTTATGTTTGTTGAGGATCTAATGGATTTTGAGAATCTAATCATTGGTGGAAAAGAAAGAATTAGACAAATGAAAGTGATATGTAAAAAGAAAAATAGGATGGATAAAAAGAGATAGAAGAAGGTGATATAAAAAATACAATGGTTACCAAAGATGTCAAATGATGAATGATGATGAACCACTCCAAGATGAAGAGAAGAAATGGCAATATACAGATTAAAATTATACGAGAAAGATTTGGACTATGAATAACAAAAGTAATTGTAAAAGCCCATTTTTAGAGAAAGTAATTTCGGAAATAAAATTTATTTTAATATTATTTTATGGTCTATAATATGATAATAATGTTGTATGAAATTTTCGTAAAGAAATTTTATCGATTACATGCTTAAATTGAAAAAGGACCAAATTACACAAGGTGCAAAAGTTGAGTTCTAATAGCTAAAGGGATTAAATAGCTATAGAAATTTAAATTGTTGGTCCTTATATGGTAATTAGACCATTAAAAATGCTTAGTCATTAAGGATGATGATTCATCCATGGAAAATAAAATTAAAGAAAAGGACAAAATTGAAAGAATAAAAAAATAAAGGTGATGAATAATAAAAGATGAAAATATCATCATTTATCATTATCTTCCCCAAATATTTTGGATGGAAACCTTAGGACTTGGTCAAATTAGGTAAGTATTCAAGCCCTGTTTTAGTAATTTTTATATTTTTGAGATCGGGGTAACTTAATCTATTTATTTTGGGGATCAATTTGAAAAGATATCAAATTATAGAATTTTTACCATGGATAAATATGCTGAAATTATGAAATTTATGGTAGAAAATGAAAGGTTGTTGATAGATAAACAACTTTTACAAAGTGAATTTTGATGAAAACTTGATTTAGGGACTAAATTGTAAAAATGAGAAATCCACAAAAAAAATCTGATTTTTATGAAATATATGGGCTGAAGATATTACATGAAAAAATCAGTTAGGCTCGGAATATGGATTAAATTTCATGAATTTTATTTTTCGAGTCTAGGGACGAAATCATCATTTATTTAAAGTTTAGGGGTAAAATGGTAATTTTACCTAAAGTGTAAATTGGACTAAATTGAGTATGAAATTGAGTATGAATTACATTAAATTGATTTTAAATTTTACTCGCATAGATCCAGATAAATCGAATATGGAGTTAGAACGAGGAAAGGAGAAAATGTCAGATTAGTAGACTTTATGTACACGAACACTTATTGAGGTAAGTTCATGTAACTAAATTGTATATGTTTATATGCTTGAATTAAATGTTGTTTATGTAAATTGTATAAATTTCATAAATATGTGAAATGATCACATATTTGTTAAAGCCCGATAAATGAAAGTGCCTGAAATAAATGATAATACCCGATAAGTGATAAATGATAGGAACGTTATTTTTATGCTTGAGTTTAATGTGAACATTTGAATTGCATAAATGCATAAATAAATGAGATTCATCAAATACCCAACAATTTCCTGATAAATGTCAAATTCCATTTGAATAAATGAAAAATCAGTGGATATGTGATTTCCCGAAATGAATAAGGTCTTGCATTTGTTGCTGATGGGATGTAGCTCGGACGAGTAATCCTATTGACCTTATTACAGATAGGATTTAGCCCAGACGGGTAATCCTGATATAATCCCTCTTGAGCATATGTTAAAATTAGGATTTAGCCTGGACTGGTAATCCTAATTGAGCTTTTCTGAGCATATGTTACAGAAAGGATTTAGCCTGGACTGGAAATCCCGTTATATGAAATGTGGCTCGAGAGTGTGTTTCCTGGTTAAGTGCCCAAATGGGTACTCCTAAATATGAATTGATGGATTTACTGATTTGTACACTTTGTGTGTATCACCTGAGTATCCATCGATATTTTCAATAATTCAACAAGTAAAATCTTGGAATGAAAAGAAATGGGTTTTTACATATATTTGCATGAAGTACATGAAAATGATGTTTTATGAAATATGAAAGTATGAAATTACGATATATGAACATGGAAATTCGTTTAATGAATTCATTCATCTATGATAATAGATTTGTACATCTGAGTGTATTATCTATGTGATTATCAATATTTCAGTTGAATAATAAGCAAAGTTCTAACATGAAATATACTAAAACTCGAGATGAATTATTATAGAATGTACTCGAAAAATATGAAAATAATTTGTATATATGTTATATGAATACATGATGTGGAAAACATATGTGTATGAGAATCCAAATATTGTTGAACTCATATATGTGTTTCTTGATGTTTATATGAAATAAGTTACTAATAAGGGTGATGAGAATATGTGTTAGGGCTTCAGATTGAATGGTTGATTGTGATTTACATGTTTATCTTTAACATAGATCGTTGTTAAGTTAATTACTAAGTTATATGAACTTACTAAGCACTATATGCTTACTCTGTTTTATTTTTCCCTGTTCTATAGTAAATCGTAAGCTCGTTGGATTGGAAGCCCAACGGAGATCACTCACACTATCCATCGACTCAATTTGATATATAAGGTAAAACAATCGTGGTATAATGACATGTATAGGTTAAATTGGCCAAGGAATGGCATTTAAATATTTGTTAATGACTAGCTATTGGAGTGGCTAGTTATGAACATGTTTTTGGTGTTTATGTATAAAATACTATATCATGGTATATGTTTGAAAACGATTGATTAATAGGAATCATAATGAGATATGTATGAATGAATTAAATTAGCATATTTGATACAATATGCACAAATGTGAACATTGTATCTAGATAAATATGAGTATAAATTGACATGTATAAGACTTAAATTTTGGTATGAAAATGTGGCCGGTGAATGTGATAAATTTTGTATAAGCATTGGTGTAGGTGCAAGGCTAAAAGGGGTGAAAAATAAAGCTAGGAAATGGCTTTATTTTGTCCACACAGGAAGACACACGGGCGTGTGTCTTGACCGTGTGTGACATACGGCTTAGCACATGGGCATGTGGTTTGGCCGTGTGTCCCCTGCATCTTAAATTTAGAAACAGAATGCTTAGAACTGAGCACACTGGCAGAGATACGGGCGTGTGTCTCAGCCGTGTGGGTAACACAGCTTAGCACACGGGTGTGTGACTTGGCCGTGTGATGCAAGTCAGAGAGTTACACTGGGTAGGACATGGCTTGATGTACAGGCGTGTCCCTTGGCCACACGGGCATGTGAGCCTTACATCTGGGAAAAATTTTGACATTTCATGAAAAATTTTCTGAAATCCTGATTAATTCCCGATTTAATTCTAATGTTTATTTTAGGCCTCGAGGGCCCTTTCAAGGGACAATATGATTAGTATCGGACATGAATAGTAAATGATGTGAAATATCCGTAATTATTCTATAAACTTTGGTAATGCTCCGTAACCCTGTTTCAGTGACGGATACGAGTTAGGGGTGTTACAGTAATATTGTGTGGAAAAAAAGAAAGGAAAAAAAAGTCAATGATTTTTTGGAATAAAGAAAAGAAAGAATAAGAAAAGCTATAGAAGAAAATAGTGTTTCAAGGTAGTGAAAGGGTGTTGGTATGGTGGTTCAGTGGTGGTGATTTAATGAAATAGTGGTGGTTGATGGGTGGTGATTCATTTTGTTAAGGTAAAATGAAGCAAATAAATGAGAAGATCAAGGAGGAGCAACCAAACTGGGGCGATGAAAAGTGGTGAATAAGGAGGAGCAAAAAGAGAAAATATGAATGAAAATTGAAAAAATAATGAAAGGCGGTGAGATGATAGGTGGGACTACACAAGGTGAGCAACCTTCCAGCAAAACAATCAAGAGAGGACAAAGGTGTTAGAAAAGGTAATAACACTTTACTATGGAAGTTACTCTTAGGAATTTAAAAAAAAAGAGTTACTAAGCAATTTGAAATAGAAATTACACAAGCATGCATGGACAGTTGCATTGCTTGGTTGACAACATTTAATCAATTTTTTTTTAATTGAGAACATAGAGACTTGTACTTGGTTCACTAAGGAGTTACAAAAGGTGTTTAACCACTAGGTTGCTTCTCAAGCTTGTCTATAAACTAAAATTAGCTATTAAAATTTTGGGATGTGACATAATGTATGCAGCGAGGGAAGGTTATATGTTAAAATTATGTATAGAGAGTGCACTAAAGTAAGGAGGATCTGGGTAAATTTTGAGTTAAGTATTGGGCGTAGTCTACCTCGATCGAAGAAAATGGTAAGACTAGTAAGTATGGAAAAAGATATTAAGTCTGATAATAAGGTAAAACTTAAGAAAGAATATAGAAAGTAAAGAGAGGTTAAGTATTGTACGCTCGACAGAGGGGAAATGGTTCACAAGAAATTAAGATGGTAGCCTTAGTATTGTACCTGCCAAGAAAGAAGGTCAAGAAATACCCCAAGGATGTGCAAAATAACATATTCAACATAGAATAAACAAAAAGGTATTCTAAGGTTTAACTCTCTAAGTTCTTACGAACTTACAACAATAGTTTCTATTTCCAAGTTTGTAAAGGAATATGTGTTGAGAGACGATGCCAGGGCTATGCCAAGGAAGCCACGTGCTGGCCTGTTATGCATACATAGGAAGTTAAATGTCGTGTCTGAGTCTATGCTGAAGTTTAATAAGTAGTATCCCAATGTAAATCCAATAGACTAAGAGATAAAGTAGGAAAGTCTAAAATTTTATTGAGTCAAAATGATAACCATACATTGTCTTTTTACAACAAACTCTATAGTAGCCCTAGATAGCAGTTTTTACATAGGCGAAATGTAAATGTAACCATACAATTTACCTCAATAAAATATTATGTTACACTTATAGAGACATTTACAACAATGAATAAGGAAGAAAAAAATTTAAGTTACATCTATAGAAGGAGGTAACACTCGAGATTTGGATTCGATAGATTGAGTTAGGTCGAGAGTGTTACAAGATTTGGTATTAGTGTAACATCCTGAATTAGGGCCTAATCAGAATAGTGGTTTCGAGACCACAAAACCGATGTGGAAATATTTATTTTATGATTATTATAAAGTCTATGATATGTTTCTATGCTTGTGTGAAAATTTCATGAGGAAATTTTATGTGAAAAGTGCCTAATTCAACTTTAAGGACTAAATCAAATAATTTGTAAAACTTGTGTTCTAGAAGCATTTTGCATGAAATTTTATTGGATTATTAATTAGAGGTCTTTAATGAGTAATTTGACCAAGTTCTAAAAATTTTGGACAAAAATGGGCTTGAAAGGGTAGAATTTGAAAGAATAGTAAAAAGGGCATTTTGGTTATTTAGGGGTAAAATGAACTAAAAGACAAAATTAAAAGCCAAATGTGTCTATCTTCTTCCTAAGGGCCGAAATTCTCATGAAAAACACTATGGCCAGGGTTTCCAAACTTCCAAGCTCAATAGTAAGTGCTTTCGAACCCAGTTTTTAAAGTTCTAAGCATTTTTGAAGTCCCGATATCATGATCTATCTATTTTTACCATTATTTTGAGCTAGGGTTCATGTTTAAAAATTTACCCATGCATTACATGTTAGTATTTTGATGTTTAACGGTAGAATATGAAAGATTGGAGTGTGTTTAACATCTTTTACTAAGTGTTTTTCATGAAAAAGGCTAAAAAGGACTAAATTGAAAAAGGTGTAAAATGGGTAACTAAAAATCTATTTTAATGAGAAATGTAGGCTGCCATAAGCTTGAATATGGTTCGGCTAGGCTTGGGTAACCAAGAAATTGAACACATTTCACTTTACGAGCCTATGGACTAAATTGCAAATATGTGAAAGTTTAGGGGTAAAATTATAAATTTTTCAAATATGATTTGTGGGTCAATTTGAATAATGTGATTCCTAAATAGGCTATATTTGAAATGTAAGATCAAGGAAACCAAGATTCGGGCTTAAATCGAAGAAGTACAAGGTTAAGGGCTAAATTGGTAATTTTGTTGTTTTCGTATTTGATGTAAGTTTTTCTGTTAATAATAAGGCACTGTTATGTATGAATTAAATCCCTTGTTATTATGGCATAAATTGTATGATGGACTATATTGAAAAGTTGATAGAATGAGTATATGATGTGGAAATATGATATGAAATAAAGATACATGACTAGTAATGCATGAAATATATGATGATTATATGATTAATGTGTTTATATGATTACTTGATGATATAACATGCTATGCTAATGTGATGAAAGTTATTTAAATAATTTATGAATATATGATAATTGCTATGTGAGATGAGATGGACATTCCGAATATGTCCGACGAAGATTTGTAATTAAAAATCTCGTTTGAACCTTAGGAATAGCTTATGATACAAGTGACATGTCACTAGGATAGATATGTGATATATGCTTTGGTCTGGGTGCTGGGTATCCTGAGTGTGTCGGATACTCTTTAGCTCTTTGAATAGCCCCGTGAGTAGCATTTATGAGCTTATTTGATATGTGATACATGCTAGGGTCCAAGTGTTGGGTATTCTGAGTTGTGTTTGGATACTCTTTAGCTCTTTGAGTAGCCCCCGTTGAGAGCGGCATGTGATTCTATGATATGAGGCACTTCGGTGCACATCCTTTCTGGTAGCCAAGGCTACATTCAGGCACTTCGGTGCATTACATCCGAATATCTGATCATTATTTCGAGTGTTCAACGGGAAAGAAAGAGAAAAGTAATATGAAATTCGATGGTAAATAAGTGTACCAAATGATTATGTGCGAACGGGCACAGGTACATATTTGAATTCATGTGAGTACTTTGGAAAATGATGTTTTTATGAAAGGTATGTATATATGTGTTTATGTGTATAAGTATGTATGTGTTCATGTGTATATGTATATGAAGGTGTATGAACTTAGTTAACATCATTGTGACACTAAAACAGCCTTGGGTAGTAGATGTAGTCTGACTTTGAAAATCCACCAAAAATTGCGAAAATTGAATTAGAGGGTGGATAAAATATGAAATTAAAAATTATCGAGCCTAGTTTTGCAAAGAAGAAACAGTGTAAGTAAAAGAATTTCATATTGTGAGAAATTTGAATTTATAAGAGACAGAGTTAGAATGATTCAGAATACCCTATTTTGATTTGGGAAAATCATTAAAAATTATAAAAAAAATAATTATAGTTATAATTTATATGCTTGAAATTCTTAATGAGTCTATTTTCAAGAGAAATAGATAGGAACATTATCTGAGTCTCGTATTATATGATAATTAATTTTAAGTAAAGAAAGATTAGAACTATCACATAACAAAATAGAGGCAAATTTAATGAATAAACTGTACTAATTGGCTAAACCAAAAATTCTGAAAATTTTATGGTAAGAATATAGGTGAGTCTAGTTTCTGGAAAAATTAGCAGATCTAAAATTGGAGTTTTGTAGCTCTAGATATAAATGATTTACCAACTGTGACTCGAGAAATAGCCTGACTAGAATATGAAAAAATAATGAGAAATTGGCAAGAACTTGTTAATAATCTGCTTATTATTTTCATACAAACTTACTAAGCGTAAAGCTTACTCCCCCTTTTCTTTTCTCTTAGTGTTGTCAGGTCAGCTCGGGGTTGGAGATCGTCGGAGGCAGCATCACACTATCAAGTCACCTCTTTTGGAGTATTGATGCATATTTAATAATTTCAAGTGAGTGGCATGTATAGGGTCTAGACAAATGATATGTGTTATTATGATTTAGTCAAATATGTTGGCTATATTGAGTTATTTGTATATGGCCATGAGATGTGGCTCATATTGATTATGGTTTGTAAGTTTAGCTAATTATGCTATGTTTAATGTTTATGATGTGATGACGAAACTATGTGGTTGCCTTGCATGATTGATAGTATGTCATGTGTGTTGGATGTATGTTTTATGACCATTTGAGATGGTCATAATTTTGAAGTAATTGCATGATTTAGAAATAAGATGATGATGGTTAAACATGAGTGTTTGATGGATAAGTTGATAACCTTGGTTTAATGGTAAAAGTGGGCATCAAAATGACAAGTCTTATGAATGGGGATTAATGAATTTGGACTAGGTATTTCATGAGTAAGTGCATTATATGAAAAAGGATATGTTAGTATGATAAATATGTCTTAATAAAAAGTGTTTACTTATTAAAATGATGCCATGAATTGTGATTTGGATTTGTGCAAGGTTGTAAAGGATTGTGAGTAACACAAATGCTTGGGAAATAGCTAAGTGTTGGCCGCACGGGCTGAGACATGGCCGTGTGTTACAACCGTGTGAGGGACACGGCCTAAAGACACGGGTGTGTAGCCTGGCCGTGTGGTTCAATTTGTGTGATGACATCATAAATAGAGAGTTACACAGCCTGAGGACACGGGTGTGTCAAAGGCACACGGGCGTGTCCCTGTGTCCACACGGGTGTGTGACTCTTTTTTATGGTAAAATTTTCTAAGTTTTCTCAAAACTTTCCAAAGTTCTCGGTTTAGTCCCGAACCCTCTCTAAAGTATGTTTTGGGCTTCGTAGACCCAAATAAGGGATGATGTGTATGAGTATGAAAAGTTTTGAATTAAAAGAAATTTTATGGCCCAGTTTTGCATGTTTGTTTATGCTTAAGTCCGGTAATGCCTCATATCCTATCCTAGCGTCGGACACGGGTAAGGGGTGTTACAATTAGAGCATGGTTTAAAAATTCTCAAATCACGAAGGTAGATAAAGGAACCTTATACGCATAACACGCCGCGCATGGCTTAGTCTCTCAAGTATGTACCGCAAACTCTACTTTTGTGTAGAGTTGGTAAAAATGAAACGAAACAACCAGTAGGCTATTGGGGAGGAAATGCCACTAAACAACATGGTGGGCATGTTGGTGTCTTTTTTACACCAAGTGGCATGGTATTTATCGGGATTTCATATGATCTTCTGAAGAGTCTCTTTTGGTTTCGAGGCACTAATGAATAATGGATAAAGCTTTAAGTAGTGCCGCTCTAATGGCTTCCAAGTGGCTACTTAGTTTCATGATAAGAACCTTATTCTTGATGAAAGTAACCTCAAGCTCTGACGGATTCATATAGGACCGAAAGGTTAGAAATGATATTTTCTTTGATAAAAGGGTAGCCTTGGATTAAAGGAAAAGTTTTCTTGGAATAAAGGTGACATCCTGGTAAAAGGATATCAAGCAATTTTTTTGTAAGAAATGAAAGCGAGAAGAAAAGAAAACTATAGAACGAACGATGAAAGAGAAAGGAAAATTTAATAGAGTAAAGAAAGGATTTTGAGTAAGTTCAAGGAATGGTAAGTGCTATGTATGCCCAATTTATAACAAAAACTACATTTGCATAAGAAGTTTAACCTGTGGGAACTATTTGGCTTCTCTAAGTAAGTTGATGAAAACTGCTATAGGGAAATAAGTGTGAGATGGCAGGCTAAAATGGGGGTAATCGTTAGTGATAAGGTAAGTTAAGACAATGGTTTAAATTCTCTAATATGAATTTGACAGTTCTCCAAATGAATCGTGAAATATATACACTCAGGTGCTTGGTCACCAAGATTTTATTTTTGTATTCAAAAGCAAATAAGTGAAGATTTCCAAGGAGATTTTCAAGGGATATGCCAGTAAAGGACTTGGTAACTTAAAATAGGAAGTAATGTTGACTCTGATGAGTTAATGCTATCAAATGAGATATTAGAAGAATGAAAAATTTCGAGGACAAAATTTCCTAAGTGGGGAAGAGTTGTAACATCTCGCTCAATGAAGCCTTAGTAATCTGGTGTTGTTCTAGAAGTATGAATTTTAGAATGATTTCTAAGTAAGTAAAGTGATGAATCAATTTCAGAAAGAGAAGTTCATGAGAACCCTATTGGGTGAAGTGATGAAAGTTTGAAATATAGTCCATAGGAATGAGGCTTAAAAGGATAGTTTTAAGTGTCCAATGTTAGACTCGATTAACTATAAGTTGCTATCTAAACATGTTTTTAACGCCTTAGTCTAGTGTATTTTGGAAGAACGAAACTTATGCCTAAGTTAAGGAAAACGATTCAAGGAATAATGGTAAGAGAGTATAAGTCTCTGAATTAGGCGTATAGTTATATAGAAAAATGACAGGCGAAGAAGTGTTCATCTGAAAAGGCCCATTTTGGCATAAGAATAGATGAACCAAGAATGCTCTATTTATATAACCATCTGTAATGGGAATAGTTAAGGAATCGCAGAGAGGAATATTTGACTAAGCACTAGTAGTTGCCCAAATGCATTTCTGGCGTATAGAATGGGTGGGCCCTAATATGGAAATAAGTAGACAAGGATTCCTAGTCAAATTAGGATGATAACTAAAACGAAATTGATGGTTACGAAAAGGATGGTTATGAGGTATGAGGCCATGGAAGAAGGCATAATACCTCTAGTGACCACTGTGGTCTCATTCCAGTTGATTTGTAAGGAAAACTGGTTGGGAACAAACCAAACGTGAACTGGAAGAGATAAAGGCTAAAGGAGTACTAGGTAAGTTTCTTAGGAGTGGTAGATTTTTAATACGACAATTGAATCTTGACGTGACATTTATCAAGTCCTTATGAAAACTTCAGTTAGGTAAAAAGGACACTCAAATTAAGTTAAGGAGAGTTGTCTTCTTCTTAAGGACAGAGGGGTTAAAAAGATAGGGGATGCCTCACAAAAAGACAAGTCTGGAACTCTGGTTTTCTACCAATAAGCTCCCTCCTAGGAAGGTATGTTTCATGACTCTATCTATTAAGGAAACACAAATATGTGAGTATACTTGAAGAAATAAGGCTTAGTGATATGTCAGAGTTAAAGTAGAGATAAAAGGTTACTCGAATGAGTTCTAAAAAAGTGACTCTATTTGATAATGAAAGCAAGCTATAGTATCTGGTTGAATGAAAGTGTAACACCCCTAACCCGTATCTATCGTCGGAATAGTGTTATGGAGCATTACTAGAGTTTACATTTCAAAACTATCAAAAATATAAATCATTTACTTCACGACATCAATCATAGAAAATTACATCAATGACATAAATATTGCCCCTTGTACGGGCCCTCGAGGCCCTAAATCAAATTGAGACTAAATCAAAAACATTTAGAATTTTTCGAGAAAAGATGAAAATTTTTAAAACTACAAGGGTCACACGGGTGTATGGCCAAACCGTGTGGACATTTGAAGTAGGGACATGTGACCATATTCGAGCACGTGTAACTCTCTGACTTGGGTCACAGACCAAGAGACCTGCCCGGGTGCCAAACCATGTAACTCTCGAAATGAAACCTTTAGAAACCTACAGGGGACACATGGCTGTGTCGCCTGGTCATGTAGACGAAAAGTAGGCCATTTCCAAGCCATTTTTCTCACCCATTCATGCACAGACCTATAACCAATTTACCACATCAAGCATCCCAAAGTACATCAAACCATACAACATCAAGCTATCCAAATAAGATACATATGCATACAACCAATATGCCCAAAAAGGCACCTCAATCACAATAATTAAACTTGTATAACCATATGCGTACTTTATCATCTTGCTACTTGTAACAATCCAGTTTTGACCCTAGTCAGAACAGTGGTTTCGGGACCACATATCCGAGTCAAAAAATATTTAAATATTATTTTTCGTGCTTATGATGTGTGAATTAGCATATCTGAAAGTTTCGTCTGAAAATTCGATTGTTTGTGTGCTCAATTTGATAAAAGGACCTAATCGCATAAAATGTAAATGCTGCTTGCTACTTGTTAAAAGTGCTTATTTGATTTGGCTTTATACATGAGAGGTCCTTATTATGTTATTTGACCATTAAAAGCATGAGTGGACATATATGGCCTTATTATAATGGTTTATTTATGTTTTAAAGAAAGGGCAAAATGGTAAAACAATTATTAAATGAATTATAACTAAAATAAATTTATGAAATTATGATAATTTATTCATCCATGACCAAAAAACACAAAGGAAAGAAAAGAAAAAGGCTTGCTAGAGTATGGCAATATTAAGCTTTGATTTAGGTACGTTTTTATTTCGGTTTTTGATAATTTCTACGTTTTTGTAATCGTTGCTTCGTATACTATCAAACCCATGCCTCAATTTCTGATTTTGATCATGATTTTGAAATGTTCCATTGATGAAATTATGAGTTTTGTGAAGTTATTTGTTGATAAATGAAAGTTTGATGTTGGGTTTACATGTTTTGTCATTGGATTTTTGATGAAATTGAGTAATTTGGGCTAAATTGTAAAAATGTTATTTTGAGGGACTAAAATGTGAAATAAATGAAATGTATGGACTTGTATGAGAGCTATGAAAATTCGGCTAAGCTTGTGTACAAGCAAATTATGTGTATTTTGTGATTTTTTGAATTAGGGACTAAAGTGTCAAAATGTAAAAATGTGAGGGCTAGTTGCAAAATGCCCTAATTGTGTGTATATGGATTGTTTGGAATGAATGTGTGATTGAATAAGTTAAATTTGAATTGATTTAGATCAAGAAATAAAGAATACGGAATTAGATCGGGGAAAGTTGAAAGTCATCGAGTAACCGATTCCATTTATCCGAATCCCTACGAGGTAAGTCGATATACAAATAAGCTTGTTTAAATTGAATTATTATTATTCATTTGATATTTAATTGTGATGAATGAATGTCCAAGCTAAATATATGCTATCTGAGAAAGTATTGACAAAGTTCTGACGTCTGAAAAGCCCCATACGAACCTTAGGAATAGTTAGGATACATATGTCAAGACATAGGATTTCCAATATTTGTTTTGCGTGTAAGACCATGTCTGGGACATTGGCATCGTATCTAATATGTGTAAGACCCTGTCAGGGATAGCGGCATCGATGTTTGATTACATGTAAGACCATGTTTGGGATGTCGGCATTGTATATGCTTTCTGATCTATCTGCGTATCCTTACGTTTCCGAATAGTTCAAACGAGCATTCTGAGAAAATGAATAACTTTGTGAAATCATATCAAATTCAGGTATGTTTACTTTTTTTAGCCTATTTGAGAATGAAAGGTAAGTATTTGAATATGAGATTTGTGTTAACATTGGTATACAAGGTATAAATGATTTGATAATACTTATTTGCTTTGAATGATATGTTTTTTTGTATATGGCTTACTAAGCTTTTGAATGCTTACTTTGTGTGTGTTTGCATTGTTTTATAGATATCGAAGCTACTATGAGCTCGAGGATCATCGAGGATCGTCACCACACTATTGAACCTTATTTTGGTACTTTGAAAATGTATATATTAAAGTATGGCATGTTTAGGCTAGAAGTTGTGGGATTATGTTTTGTGAATGGCATGTATAGGCTAGAAGTTGTGGGATTATGTTTTGTGACGTATACATATTTAGCCATTTGATATGGCTAGTTTGTGTTTGAACTTTTAGTTTGATAATGGTATATGATATGTGATGCTAATGTGAAATTGTGGTATGTTTTGGTTGGCCAAAAGAAATGGTCAATGTTGAGAAGATTTGGTACGTTTTGAGCATTTGATTGAATGATGTATTGATATGTAACACCCCTAACCTGTATCCGTCGTCAGAATAGGGTTATGAGGTATTACCAGACAAGACAAAATTTTCAAACAATCATAAATATGCACTTGCACAAACTTTTAAACCAACCAATCCTTATATATATATATTAAAAATGACACATAGCCAAATATAATTTTAATGTAAATTAAATAATATGCAAAACATGCAAATTACATTACACTAAAACTCATATAATTCCTATGGTTTACTATTGCTCAAATCACTATTCATTTGGTCATTTATTATCGTCTCCCTTATATACCATATTAAACAAAAAATATCAATAGATAATCATTATTTAACTTCATTCACCATACCTATTTATTTAACTATTTAAACACTTTAAGTACACATACATTTTTCATGCAAACTGAACCAACAAAATCTATGCATATTCAAACATACACATACATCATTGACATTTTTAATCTATTAATAACCAAAACCAAGTTTCATTCATTAAAACATAACATACCCTATATCATGCACATCTAAATATACCCTAAATAAGCTTAACATCTGAACTCATGTTTATAATTGACTATACATACACCAAAACCCGAATTCCCATTAACCAAATTTTTTCAAAGCATATGACTCACAAAAGTAATAATTAAACTCCAAAGTCAAACATGATCAATTACATATATACCACCATTATCAAGCTAATTCCAAACCATATAACACATAACTCAAACAACACTTATTTAAATCACATACCATTTTAACTAAAATGAACTTAATCCATAAGCAAACTTAACCAAAATCAAACATGGAAATTTAGCCATTTTCGCATGGCCTTATACAAACCATAGTCAAGATTTGAAAAGTATGTTCCAGCCTATACATATTAAACTCATCATTCCTTAAACAATTCAAATTATATAATCAATTCATTTAAGTTAACCAAATTATATTAAACTCATCATTAATCTCAAACTACAAAATTACATATATAATACATTTCATACTCCACTTTCAACCTTGGCCGAATGTTCAAGTGATCAAATTTGTCAAATGTTATTCAACTTTCATAATCAAAATGTCATTAAATAACCAAACATACATATGCTCAATACACAAACTCAAGAATCATAATATAACATCATGTATATTTATTACTTATTTGGCCGAATATACATATTATAATCACAATGTATTTCATTTGTATTGTAACACCCCGAACCCGAGACCGACACCGGAGTCGAACACGAGGTGTTAGCAGACTTTAAACCCTTTATAAAAATATTTCTCAGACACTGCCAATCTGCGTACTAGTCGCTTTAAAAATCATATCTTGAGTTTCACAACTCGAAAATCAGTTTCGTGATTTTTCCCTGAAACTAGACTCATATGCCCAACTACATATTTTTTCTAGAATTTTTGGTCGGGCCAATTAGTACAGTTTATTAGTCAAAGTCTCCCATGTTACAGGGAACGACTACACTGACCTTTGCGTATTACGACCTGGATATCTCCCTCCACAGAGCTTCAATACTGATGCCGTTTGTTTCTATAGAAACTAGACTCAGAGAGGAATCTATCCATATATGGTATGACTCCTAATTGTCCCTGGTTAATTTATAATGAATTTTCAAAGTCGGAACAGGGAATCCAGAAACCGTTCTGGCCCTGTCTCACGAGAACCTGAATATCTCTTAACATACTGTTCATATGATCTTTTCGTTGCTTCTATATGAAAATAGACTCATCGAGATTCGAATACATAATTTATTCATCAATTAATCCCACTCCTACTATTTTTAGTGATTTTTCAATCTCACGTCACTGCTGCTGCCAGCATCTGTTATGAAAGCAACTATGCCCATTTCGTGATTTCTCCTTGATCTAACTAGTAATTCGTCATACATATCACAAATTATGATCATGACTAGCCATGCCAAAGGCTAATCATTGTCAAACATCCCCCTACTACACTATTGCCATATCATGAATTTTAACACCAAAATAATCAACCATGACATATGGCATAAAAATCGTATTACCAAGACTTACGACCCAACATTAGAACCAAATTCAACCGAACATTATGCCATTTTCGCATGGCTAAAAGTTTACATACCAAATTTCAACAAAACATATTAGCCTATACATGCCGAAATGTTCTCTTAGACCAACTAAGAAGAAAATACCAAAGGTTGCTAGTCGGTGTGATGACTTCGACGACGGCACGATCACGCAAAAAGAGACGAGTCCAAGAAACCTAGAATAGGTGACAAGCAAACACCGAATGAGTATATAACTCAGTAAGCCATAAGCATTCCACAACCATCCATTAATAAAATTATCACAACAGGAAACAATGAAATGAGGTTAAGTACTCCATCCATACCAAACTATACCATAGTTCCTTAAACCCTATGGTTCAATCTCATACCAAGTCCTACATTGGCCTTTCATACATCATTTTATTTTCGTTATAATCATACAATTAAACGAACTTTCACCTATTCCACAATGAACCTTATGTACATGACTTCAACTATAATCGTCACATAGGTTCAAAACTTACCAAGCTCAACTCCAAATATAAACATAGCGCCTATTAGCCATGAACTCAAGGTACTTACCTTTTCCGCTGTCCAAAATTGACTCGGTAAAGTCGCACCCTTCATGTAAATAATTTATAGAAAATATATATTGAGTTCGCACACATAGTGCTTAATAATCAACCGCGCACACTTAGTGCCATGTACTTTAAACTCACACACTTAGTGCCATGCATTTCAAGTTCGCACACTTACCTTTTCCGTTGTCCAAAATCGACTCGGTAAAGTCGCACCCTTTTATGTAAATAATTTATAGAAAATATATATTGGGTTCGCACACATAGTGCTCAATAATCAACCGCGCACACTTAGTGCCATGCACTTTAAACTCACACACTTAGTGCCATGCATTTCAAGTTCGCACACTTACCTTTTCCGCTGTCCAAAATCGACTCGGTAAAGTCGCACCCTTAATGTAAATAATTTATAGAAAATATATATTGGGTTCGCACACATAGTGCTTAATAATCAACCGCGCACACTTACTGCCATGTACTTTAAACTCGCACACTTAGTGCTGTACAATTTAAACCCGCACACTTAGTGCCAATCTCATGACCGTGAACACTTATTGCCCGCACACTTAGTGCCGAAAACCAGCCACTTAATAGGCTTCACTTCCTTTTTACATTCGAAAAATTTCATCTCTACTTACATATTCATTTGTATACATTTCATCTCATTAAACACAATGGTGTAGGTATTACGATCCTTTAATCAATACCAAAGATATGCTTAATGACTTACTTGTGTTGGGTAAGATGGTTCCAACTCGGCTACTCAATGATCTTTTCTTTGCCTTCGCTCGATTCTCCTCCTTTAACTCCTTGAGCTTAATCAATAAATCAACTAGTTTAACCGCCTTGCTAAATATTTACAATCCAATTACACATGCATATGTATGTTAGTATATTCGGCAATCACCCTTACTAATCACCCACTTGATCAATTATACAGAATCAAAGTTAATATCACAATGTGTACCCTATATGGCCCATTATACATAATCAATTTTAACATCATCTATATATTTACTCATATGGCCGAATATACCTAATCATACATACACCTAACCAAAAAATAATTTCTAAAATCTTTATATCATTTATACACTAGTAAAGCATCCTCTCCCTTTCCATCAATTTAGCACATGCATTACTCATTAACCTACAAAAATTATATTCGGCCTTAGCACACAACTTGCTAGCCGATTCTTCCCCATCTAGCAACCAATGCACATATGTGCTCACTCAAAAATGCTAAAAAAAAAAGATTCAAGAATCATCAATCCACCATCACATGCATCATTAACAAGCTTCATATTTAGCATGCAATGGCATTGACACAAACTCCACCTAGGCCGAATCTTAACTCATCTTCATGCCTCATCACCACAACATCAAACATCAAAATACCAACCAAGAATGTAACATGCATGGCCGAATATCATCTCCATCATTTAACAAAGTTTGAACCATGGCTAGGTAGATTTCAAACTTACAACTTAAAATATACATGAATCTCAAAGAATAATATCAAACATACCTCAATCTAGTTACATGCATGGCCAAACTTCCTCCTAATTCTCTTCCAAACCAAACATGAAGCAAGAACTCCTTCCTCTTCCCTTAGAATTTTCGGTCAAAAGAGGATGAAAAGGATGAACAAAATTTTTCTTTTCCTTTCTTTAGCTCACGGCAATGGGGGGGGAAACAACCACTCATTTTTTTCTTTTTCCTTTCTTTATTACCGATATTCCTTATTTTATTTTTTTCCTACATACCTCACTAGGCCAACATGTTCCCAACATGTTTCCACCCATAGCATGGCCAACCACTAGCTCAAATTTTGGGTAATTTGACATGCAAACCCATCATTTTCACAACATGCATTAATAGACCATTTTAAATTAGCCTATCATATTTTCACCATGTCTCATATCGATCCCTATTTAATAATTTCTCATGCAATTGGCAAAATTGGAGAATGAAACTTCCACATACTCATGTACACACATAATAAGCATAGAATATGGAAATTAATTATTTTTATGACTCGGTTTTGTGGTCCCGAAACCACTTCCCGACTAGGGTCAATTTTGGGCTGTTACAACTCTCCCCCACTTAAGAAATTTTCGTCCCCGAAAATCTTACCGGTAAATAGGTTTGGGTATCGTTCTTTCATCGAGCTCTCGGTTTCCCAAGTAGCTTCCTCGATCCCATGTTTGAGCCGTAACACCTTCACTAACAGAACCCTTTTGTTTCGCAACTCCTTCACTTCACGAGCTAGGATACATATCGGTTCTTCTTCATAACTCATATCGGCTTGAATTTCAACCTCTGATGGGCTAATTTATGCGATGGATCAGATCGATAGCGTCGAAGCATCGAAACATGAAAGACGTCGTGAATCTTTTCAAGCTCAGGGGGCAAAATCAATCTATACGCAACCGGACCAACTCGTTCGGAGATCTCGTACGGCCCAATGAATCTCGGGCTCAACTTGACCTTACGGCCAAACCTGAGTACCTTTTTCCAAGGCGAAACTTTAAGGAACACTTTATCTCCCACCTGATATTCAATGTCCTTTCGTTTCAAGTCCGCATACGATTTCTGACGATCTGTGGCTGCCTTCAGACTTTCACGGATTACCTTTACTTTCTGTTCGGCATCTTTAATCAAATCAACTCCGAAAATTTTACTTTCACCGAGCTCGGTCCAAAACAATGGTGTACGGCATTTACGACCGTACAAAGCCTCGTAAGGTGCCATCTTAATACTTGATTGAAA
This sequence comes from Gossypium hirsutum, assembly GCF_007990345.1. Taxonomy (NCBI): domain Eukaryota; kingdom Viridiplantae; phylum Streptophyta; class Magnoliopsida; order Malvales; family Malvaceae; genus Gossypium; species Gossypium hirsutum. Next base: position 92,132,291 of record NC_053425.1, read on the forward strand.
ACTATTGTTGTAAGCGAATTCAATCAAAGGTACATACCGTTCCCATGAACCACTAAACTCAAGGATGCAGCATCTCAGCATATCCTCGAGTATCTAAATTATCCGCTCGGATTGACCATCGGTTTGGGGATGAAAAGCGGTGCTAAAATGCAGCTTGGTACCCAAAGCTTCTTGCAATTTCTTCCAAAATCGCGAGGTGAATCTCGGATCTCTATCCGACACGATAGAAATAGGTACTCCATGTAATCTCACAATCTGAGAAACATACAATTCGGCTAGTTTATCCAATCAAAAATCTGTACGCACGGGGATAAAGTGAGCCGACTTAGTCAGTCTATCAACAACAACCCAAATCGCATCCTTCTTACTTGTTGACAATGGTAGTCCGGACACAAAGTCCATTGTGACTCGATCCCATTTCCACTCGGGTATCATGATCGGCTGAAGTAATCCTGAAGGCACTTGATGTTCCGCTTTCACTTGTTGACATATTAAACATCTCGAAACAAAGTCAGAGATGTCCCGTTTCATGCCATGCCACCAAAATCGACGTTTTAAATCGTTGTACATTTTCGTACTCCCCGGGTGAATTGACATTCGGCTACAATGGGCTTCGTTCAGAATCATCGAAATGAGTTCCGAATTTCTTGGAACACACAAACGACTTCTGAACCTCAAACAATCGTCCTCATCAATTTGAAATTCGGATTCCATATTCGGAATACATTCAGCCCGTTTTGCAACCAATTCATCGTCGACTTTCTGAGCTTCACGAATTTGATGAATCAATGATGGTTTGGCCTTTAATTCAGCTACTAACACATTGTCGGGTAGAACAGACAAGTGCACATTCATCGCTCGTAAAGCAAACAGCGATTTCCAGCTTAAGGCGTCCGCAACCACATTAGCCTTTCCCGGGTGGTAATCAATGACAAGCTCGTAATCTTTCAACAACTCAAGCCAACGTCTTTGTCGCAGATTTAAGTCTCTTTGAGTCATCAAATATTTGAGACTTTTGTGATCCGAAAATACATGACACTTTTCGCCAAACAAATAATGTCGCCATATTTTCAAAGCAAATACGATGGCGGCTAGCTCGAGATCATGGGTTTGATAATTTCTCTCGTGTGGCTTCAATTGTCTCGACGCATAAGCCACAACTCGACCTTCTTGCATCAATACGCAACCCAACCCGAGTAGGGATGCGTCACTATAAATGACAAACTCTTTGCCTGATTCGGGTTGCACTAAAATTGGAGCTTCAGTCAAATGAGTTTTCAGTTGATCGAAGCCTTTCTGACATTTCTCCGTCCATTCGAACTTAGCATCCTTTTGAAGTAGCTTCGTCATTGGTGTGGCTATCATCGAGAAACCTTTGACAAATCGTCGGTAATAACCGGCGAGTCCCAAAAAGCTCCGAACCTCAGTAATATTTCTCGGAGGTTTCCAGTTAAGTATGGCTGAGATTTTGTTCGGGTCAACTCGAATACCCGATGCGGATACCACATGACCCAAGAAGCTAACCTCTCTTAACCAGAACTCACACTTACTGAACTTAGCATATAACTTCTTATCCCGCAAAACTTGCAACACTAATCTCAAGTGTTCAGCATGTTCGATCTCATCTCTTGAATAGACCAAGATGTCATCAATGAACACAACTACGAACCGATCCAAATATGGTCTGAAGATCCGATTCATCAAATCCATAAATACTGCAGGGGCATTAGTGAGCCCCAACGGCATCACTAAGAACTCGTAGTGACCGTACCTCGTTCTGAAAGCAGTTTTGGGTATGTCCGAATCTCGAATTCGCAACTGATAATAGCCCGATCTCAAATCTATTTTTGAGAACACTGAGGCTCCCTTCAGTTGGTCGAACAAATCATCGATGCGCGGCAATGGATATTTGTTCTTTATCGTCACTTTATTCAGTTGACGATAGTCAATGCACAACCTCATGGTTCCGTCCTTCTTTTTCACGAACAATACTGGTGCACCCCAAGGTGAGAAACTTGGTCGAGCAAAACCTCTATCCGTCAATTCTTGCAACTGAGATTTTAACTCTTTTAACTCGGTTGGTGCCATACGATACGTAGCTATCGAAATCGGCGTAGTCCCAGGTACAAGCTCAATACCAAACTCTACCTCCCGAACAGGTGGTAAACCCGGTAATTCTTCAGGAAAAACATCCGGGTATTCACAAACCACCCGCACAGATTCGGGTTTCTTTTCTAATTCTTTATCATCAAGTACATACGCAAGGTATGCTTCGCACCCTTTTCTTACATATTTCTGGGCCAACATTGCTGATATTACAGCTGGCAACCCCTCCAAATCCGTAGACTCAACTCGAATTACCTCGTTATTTGCGCACCTCAAATCAATAGTCTTGCTTTTGCAATTCACAACCGCATCATGCGCGGTCAGCCAATCCAAACCAAGAATAACACCAATTTCATCAAACGGCAAAAGCATCAAGTCCGCCGGAAAACAAGAACCTCGAATTACTAGGGGACATCTCTTACACACTTTGTCGACAAGCACGTAACGACCCAAGGGATTTGACACCCGAATTACGAACTCAGTAGACTCAACAGGTAGAGTCTTACTGGATGCTAAGGTTTCACATACATATGAATGAGTAGAGCCAGGGTCAATCAATGCAATCACATTAGTATCAAAGAGAGTGAAGGTACCAGTGATGACGTCAGGGGAGGATGCCTCCTCTCGTGCGCGGATGGCATATGCTCTAGCAGGAGTGCGGTTCTCGGCTCGAACAGCCGTATCAGAGGCCCCTCTCTGACTACCACCCCTACCTCCTAAAATTCTCGGTGGTCTACCTCTAGTTGTCACTCCACTAGGTCTTGCACCTTGAATCTTATTCTTCTCATCAAGCTCCGTGCAATCTCTAATGAAGTGGTCCTTCGAACCGCATCCGTAACAGGCCCTGTTAATAGACTTACCCCAACATTCACCTATGTGTCGTCTTCCACATTGGGGACATTCAGGTTTCTCTAGACGATTATTGCCTACACTAGCTACCGAAGTAGCTCGGGAGTCCGTCGATGGTCTTGCTCTGATGGAAATTCCCGCAGTCGTCCTCGACTTATTAGTGTCCTCCCTGAACTTTTTTATGGCTGAGAACGGAGCTTTACCCGTCGATCTTTTACGGTAGTCTCTAGCTTCAAATTCAGCCTTCTTCTTCTCCTTTCCAAGTTCTTCCGCCTTGCAGGCTCGTTCGACTAGTGTTACGAATTCTTTTATTTCCAAAATACCCATTAGTAGCTTTAAATCTTCATTCAATCCTTCTTCGAATCTTTTGCACATAGCAACCTCATCAGCTACACACTCCCGGGCATACCTACTGAGTCTTACGAATTCATGTTCGTATTCAGATACTGTCATACGGCCTTGCTTGAGTTCCAAGAATTCCTTACGCTTTTGATCAATGAACCGTTGACTAATATATTTCTTTCGAAATTCCGTCTGAAAGAAGTCCCAAGTTACTCGTTTGTTTGGGACTATGGAAATCAGGGTCCTCCACCAATAGTAGGCTGAGTCCCGCAACAAGGATATAGCACACTTTAGACATTCATCGGGTGTGCATGACAGTTCATCAAACACCTGAATGGTATTATCAAGACAGAACTCGGCCCTTTTAGCATCATCAGTAACTATGGCCCTGAACTCCTCAGCCCCGCGCTTCCTAATCAAGTCTACAGGTGGCTTACTCAGCCTCACAAGATCAGTAACTGATGGCATTACTGGCTCCGGGGGTGGATTATTCAAATTCGGGAATTGTTGGACAGCCGGATTGGTTCGGGCATACTGTGCGACCCACTCATTCATCATGGTAAAGAAGGCTTGTTTAGCCCCCTCACCTTGATTATTCGCAGATGACTGAGGTTCAACAGGCGGTGTCCCTTGTGCAGGAGCAACCGCTACACTTTCAATGTCATCCGCCAAGGTTCTCTCTACACCGGGATCCATTTACTAATCAAAACATAAATTTTAACCGTCAGAAGTCATCACACAGTTAAACATTAACATTCGGCATGTATAGCTAGACTCATACGTGCTATGGTAGTCCTAGAACCGACTAAACAAATGTAATACCCCGAACCCGAGACCGACACCGGAGTCGAACACGAGGTGTTAGCAGACTTTAAACCCTTTATAAAAATATTTCTCAGACACTGCCAATCTGCGTACTAGTCGCTTTAAAAATCATATCTTGAGTTTCACAACTCGAAAATCAGTTTCGTGATTTTTTCCTGAAACTAGACTCATATGCCCAACTACATATTTTTTCTAGAATTTTTGGTCGGGCTAATTAGTACAGTTTATTAGTCAAAGTCTCCCATGTTACAGGGATCGACTACACTGACCTTTGCGCATTACGACCTGGATATCTCCCTGCACAGAGCTTCAATACTGATGCCGTTTGTTTCTATAGAAACTAGACTCAGAGAGGAATCTATCCATATATGGTATGACTCCTAATTGTCCCTGGTTAATTTATAATGAATTTCCAAAGTCGGAACAGGGAATCCAGAAACCGTACTGGCCCTGTCTCACGAGAACCTGAATATCTCTTAACATACTGTCCATATGATCTTTTCGTTGCTTCTATATGAAAATAGACTCATCGAGCTTCGAATACATAATTTATTCATCAATTAATCCCACTCCTACTATTTTTAGTGATTTTTCAATCTCACGTCACTGCTGCTGCCAGCATCTGTTATGAAAGCAACTATGCCCATTTCGTGATTTCTCCTTGATCTAACTAGTAATTCGTCATACATATCACAAATTATGATCATGACTAGCCATGCCAAAGGCTAATCATTGTCAAACATCCCCCTACTACACTATTGCCATATCATGAATTTTAACACCAAAATAATCAACCATGACATATGGCATAAAAATCGTATTACCAAGACTTACGACCCAACATTAGAACCAAATTCAACCGAACATTATGCCATTTTCGCATGGCTAAAAGTTTACATACCAAATTTCAACAAAACATATTAGCCTATACATGCCGAAATGTTCTCTTAGACCAACTAAGAAGAAAATACCAAAGGTTGCTAGCCGGTGTGATGACTTCGACGACGGCACGATCACGTAAAAAGAGACGAGTCCAAGAAACCTAGAATAGGTGACAAGCAAACACCGAATGAGTATATAACTCAGTAAGCCATAAGCATTCCACAACCATCCATTAATAAAATTATCACAACAGGAAACAATGAAATGAGGTTAAGTACTCCATCCATACCAAACTATACCATAGTTCCTTAAACCCTATGGTTCAATCTCATACCAAGTCCTACATTGGCCTTTCATACATCATTTTATTTTCGTTATAATCATACAATTAAACGAACTTTCACCTATTCCACAATGAACCTTATGTACGTGACTTCAACTATAATCGTCACATAGGTTCAAAACTTACCAAGCTCAACTCCAAATATAAACATAGCGCCTATTAGCCATGAACTCAAGGTACTTACCTTTTCTGCTGTCCAAAATTGACTCGGTAAAGTCGCACCCTTCATGTAAATAATTTATAGAAAATATATATTGAGTTCGCACACATAGTGCTTAATAATCAACCGCGCACACTTAGTGCCATGTACTTTAAACTCACACACTTAGTGCCATGCATTTCAAGTTCGCACACTTACCTTTTCCGCTGTCCAAAATCGACTCGGTAAAGTCGCACCCTTAATGTAAATAATTTATAGAAAATATATATTGGGTTCGCACACATAGTGCTCAATAATCAACCGCGCACACTTAGTGCCATGCACTTTAAACTCACACACTTAGTGCCATGCATTTCAAGTTCGCACACTTACCTTTTCCGCTGTCCAAAATCGACTCGGTAAAGTTGCACCCTTAATGTAAATAATTTATAGAAAATATATATTGGGTTCGCACACATAGTGCTTAATAATCAACCGCGCACACTTACTGCCATGTACTTTAAACTCGCACACTTAGTGCTGTACAATTTAAACCCGCACACTTAGTGCCAATCTCATGACCGTGAACACTTATTGCCCGCACACTTAGTGCCGAAAACCAACCACTCAATAGGCTTCACTTCCTTTTTACATTCGACAAATTTCATCTCTACTTACATATTCATTTGTATACATTTCATCTCATTAAACACAATGGTGTAGGTATTACGATCCTTTAATCAATACCAAAGATATGCTTAATGACTTACTTGTGTTGGGTAAGATGGTTCCAACTCGGCTACTCGATGATCTTTTCTTTGCCTTTGCTCGATTCTCCTCCTTTAACTCCTTGAGCTTAATCAATAAATCAACTAGTTTAACCGCCTTGCTAAATATTTACAATCCAATTACACATGCATATGTATGTTAGTATATTCGGCAATCACCCTTACTAATCACCCACTTGATCAATTATAGAGAATCAAAGTTAATATCACAATGTGTACCCTATATGGCCCATTATACATAATCAATTTTAACATCATCTATATATTTACTCATATGGCCGAATATACCTAATCATACATACACCTAACCAAAAATAATTTCTAAAATCTTTATATCATTTATACACTAGTAAAGCATCCTCTTCCTTTCCATCAATTTAGCACATGCATTACTCATTAACCTACAAAAATTATATTCGGCCTTAGCACACAACTTGCTAGCCGATTCTTCCCCATCTAGCAACCAATGCACATATGTGCTCACTCAAAAATGCTAAAAAAAAAGATTCAAGAATCATCAATCCACCATCACATGCATCATTAACAAGCTTCATATTTAGCATGCAATGGCATTAACACAAACTCCACCTAGGCTGAATCTTAACTCATCTTCATGCCTCATCACCACAACATCAAACATCAAAATACCAACCAAGAATGTAACATGCATGGCCGAATATCATCTCCATCATTTAACAAAGTTTGAACCATGGCTAGGTAGATTTCAAACTTACAACTTAAAATATACATGAATCTCAAAGAATAATATCAAACATACCTCAATCTAGTTACATGCATGGCCAAACTTCCTCCTAATTCTCTTCCAAACCAAACATGAAGCAAGAACTCCTTCCTCTTCCCTTAGAATTTTCGGTCAAAAGAGGATGAAAAGGATGAACAAAATTTTTCTTTTCCTTTCTTTAGCTCACGGCAATGGGGGGGGGGAAACAACCACTCATTTTTTTGTTTTTCCTTTCTTTATTACCCATATTCCTTATTTTATTTTTTTCCTACATACCTCACTAGGCCAACATGTTCCCAACATGTTTCCACCCATAGCATGGCCAACCACTAGCTCAAATTTTGGGTAATTTGACATGCAAACCCATCATTTTCACAACATGCATTAATAGACCATTTTAAATTAGCCTATCATATTTTCACCATGTCTCATATCGATCCCTATTTAATAATTTCTCATGCAATTGGCAAAATTGGAGAATGAAACTTCCACATACTCATGTACACACATAATAAGCATAGAATATGGAAATTAATTATTTTTATGACTCGGTTTTGTGGTCCTGAAACCACTTCCCGACTAGGGTCAATTTTGGGCTGTTACATGTATCGAATGCAATTTGTAGCAAATAATCAAACTACTCACTTACCTTAATTCAATAAGTAACAACCTAATTCATACATGATCATTTAGCTTGTTTTACACATTTGATCACACTTATCATTGCCGCTTGAACCATTTGAAATTGGACAGGACACTCGGATAATCACACATATATTACAATGCCAACGTCCCAGACGTGGTCTTACATACAATCACATATCGATGCCAATGTCCCAAACAGGGTCTTATTCGCACACATATTCAGAGTCATAAATATTGATGCCATGGTCTTACTCACACACATAAATCGGAATCCTATGTCATGACATATGTATCCTAACTATTCCTAAGGTTCATACGGGACTTTCAGACGTCGTAACTCGGTCAAAACGATTTCAGAAATGTAGTAGTCAAGCTTTTTGATATTCGGCCATAACAAATATAAATCCATACATTTCATAACAGCATATATATCTAGTATTTAATTACAATTAAACATGTCTATTTGATTATAAACTTACCTCGGACGATGAAAAACCGATACGGATCGGAAAGTCAACAACTTTAGTTTTTCCTGAATCTAAATCTGATTTTCTCTTTTCTTTATCTAAATTAATATAAATTAAACTTGTTAAATCAAATATTCAATCAAATTTATCCAAAAACACACAAATGGGCAAATTACACTTTTACCCCTGATATTTCACATTTTTCACAATTTAGTCCCTATTGCACGAAACACAAAATATGAAAAATCTCACAACAACATAGCTAGGCCAAATCTTCCTTATATTCATACTAGTCCATATATTTAATTTATTTCACATTTTAGTCCCTCAATTTATTATTTTTGCAACATCAAAAACTCCAATACAAAACATGTTAATCTAAAACATATCTTTCATTTTTCATCATCAAACAACAAAAATCACAAACTCTCATCAACGGAATAACTCAAAATATTCATCAAAATAAAAAATTAAAGCATGGGTCTTGAAGATTACTAAGCAACGATCTCAAAAATGTAAAAATTATCAAAAACCGAGTCAAAACCATACCCTAATAAAGGGAAACAATAGTCGAACCCCAAGCTTGTATTTTTTTCTTTCTTTCAAGAAGATGATAAAATGGCTTTATTTTCATGCCATTTGTTTTATTTATTTAACATTAATAATCAATTTACCTAACCATCCATTAAAATATTTATAATTACCAAAATGCCAAACCAGAAATTCCACTAAAATTTTAATGGTCAAATTACAACATAAAAGCCTTCTCTTTAATAAGCCTTAACAATTAAGCACTTCTAATAAATAGCCAGTCACTTTTATATTTTACGCGATTAAGTCCTTTTATTTAATCGGCACTCAAACAACAAAATTAAATCACGAAAATTTCACACACACAAATTCACACATAATAAACACAGAAATTAATTTTTAAATATTTTTCTGACTCAGATTTGTGATCCCAAAACCACCGTTCCGAATAGGGTCTAAATCGGGCTATTACAACTCTCCCCCTTAGGGATTTTCGTCCCCGAAATTTTACTAGTGAATAGGTTTGGATAACGTTCTTTCATTGCATCATCTGGCTCCCACATTGCTTCCTCAACTCCATGTTTATGCCATAACACTTTAACTAACGAAATTTTCGTATTTCGTAATTCTTTAATCTCGTGAGCCAGAATACGAATCGGTTCTTCCTTGTACATCATAACGGGCTTAATTTTAATCTCAGTCGGGCTAATCACATGTGAAGGATCAGATCGATATCTACGAAGCATCGAAACATGAAATACATCATGGATCTTTTCTAACTCAGGTGGCAACAACAGTCTATAAGCAATCAGCCCGATACGTTATATAACCTCATACGGCCCAATAAATCTGAGACTCAATTTTCTTCCATGGTTAGAATTTCAAAAACACTCTATATCTTTACATTTCAAATCTGCATATGATTTCTGACGATCTGACGCTGTTTTCAGACTTTAAGGGATCACTTTTACTTTCTGTTATGTTTCTTTGATTAAATCAACCCGTGTATCTTGTTTTCACTAAGCTCAGTCCAATACAAAGGTGTACGAAATTTACGACCATACAAAGCCTCATAGGGTTCCATTTTGATACTCGATTGAAAGCTATTATTGTATGCGAATTCAATCAGTGATAAGTATCGTTCCCATGTACCTTCAAACTCGAGAATGTAACATCTCAACATATCCTCAAGTATCTGTATGATTCGCTCAGACTAACCATCTATCTGGGGACGGAAAGCAGTGCTAAAATACAATTTGGTACCTAGTGCATCTTGCAGTTTCTTCCAAAACCGCGATGTAAATCTCAGATCTCTATCCGATACAATGGATATAGGTACTCCGAGTAGTCTCACAATCTGAGACACATATAACTCAGCAAGTTTTTTGAGCGAATAATCTGTACAAACCAGAACAAAGTGAGAAGATTTAGTTATTCTATCTACAATAACCCAGATTGCATCTTTCTTGCTAGGTGTCAACGGTAAATCGGATACAAAATCCATCGTGACTCTGTCCCATTTCCATTCAGGTATCATGATCGGCTGAAGCAACCCAGAAGGTACCTGATGTTTGGCTTTTACTTGCTGACAGACTAAACATTTTGAATCAAAGTCAGAAATGTCTCGTTTCATACCTTGCCACCAATAGTGTTGTTTCAGATCATTATACATCTTTGTACTACCTGGGTGAACTGCTAACTGACTACTATGAGCTTCGTTCAAAATCATCTGAATCAACTCTAGATTTCTCGAAACACATATTCAGTTTCTGAAGCTCAGGCAACTTTCGTTATCAACTTGAAACTCTAAATCATCATTCGAATTACATTGGAGATGTTTTGCAATCATTTCCTCATCAACTTTCTAGGCATCACAGATTTATTGAACAAATAACGGTCTTGCTTTTAATTCAACAATTATCGAACCGTCATCAGACATAGCCATATGTGCATTCATTGCACACAAAGAAAACAATGATTTTTGACTTAGAGCATCAACAACTACATTAGCCTTTCCGGATTGATAGTCAATCACAAGCTCGTAGTCTTTTAGCAATTCTAACCATCAGTGTTGTCTCAAATTCAGGTCCTTCTGAGTTATCAAGTGTTTCAAGCTTTTTTTATCAGAATAAACATGACATTTTTCACCAAAAAGATAGTGACGCCAAATTTTTAACGCAAACATGATAGCTGCCAATTCTAGGTCATGTGTCGGATAGTTCTTTTCATGTGGCTTCAACTGTCTCGAGGCATAAGCTATAACTTTGTCTTCCTGCATCAAAACACAGCCCAAACCATTTAAAGAAGCATCACTATAAACAATAAATTCTTTACCCGATTCTGGCTGAACTAGTTCTGGAGCTTTGGTCAAAAGGGCTTTCAACTGATCAAAACTTTTTTGACACTTTTCTGACCACTCGAACTTAACATCTTTCTACAATAGCTTCATCATTAGGGCTGCAATCATAGAGAAACCTTTCACGAACTGTCTATAATAACCAGCAAGTCCCAGAAAACTTTGGACTTCAGAAACATTCCTCGAAGGTTTCCAATCAAGTATAGCTGAAATTTTGCTCGGATCCACCTGAATACCCGATGCTGATACAACATGGCCCAGAAAATTGACTTCGCTTAACCAGAACTCACATTTACTGAACTTCGTATACAACTATTTATCTCACAAAGTCTGTAACACCAGTCTCAGATGTTCGGCATGTTCGGTTTCATCACAGGTGTAAATCAAAATGTCATCTATGAACACAACAACAAACCGATCCAGATACTGTCTAAAGATTCGATTCATCAAATCCATAAAAATAGCAGGTGCATTAGTAAGTCCGAAAGGCATGACTAAAAACTCATAGTGTCCGTACCTCATTCGGAAAGTAGTCTTTGGCACGTCGGAGTCTTTAACTTGCAACTAATAATACCCAGATCTCAAATCTATATTCGAAAACACTGTAGCCCCTTTCAGTTGATCAAACAAATCATCAATCTATGGCAATGGATACTTATTCTGTAATAGCCCGATTTAGGGCCAAAATGGAACAGTGGTCTCGAAACCACGAATCCGAGGTTGAAAATTTTATGACTGGGGTGTTTAATTTGATGTTTAGGACTAAATTGAACTAGATGAAAAATGTGTGTTCTAGTTCATAAAGTACTTGATTGAAATGTGGGTTTTAAGTAGAGGTCCTTAAATAGTAATTAGACCATTATACTAGTTTGGACAAAAATACCTAAAGGAAGATAAAACACCATAGTTTTTAATGAAGGGCAATTTAGTCATTTGGTAAATAAAATAATAAAATGGGAAAACAAAGCCAAAATTAGTATTATCTTCACCAAGCTTGGCCGAAACTCTCATGAACACCATAGCTAGGGTTTTCCCAATCTTTCAAGCTCTATGGTAAGTGCATTCAAGCCCCATTTTTAATGTTCTTTAAATTTTTGAAATCCTCGTAGCTCGGTCTACCTATTCCTACCATTATTTCGGGTTAGGGTTTATGTTTAAAACTTTACCCATGAATGATATGCATGTATTTTGATGTTTTATGGTAGAATATGAATGTTTGAAGTTAGGAGAACGATTTTTTCTAAGCGATTTTTAGCGAAAACGAGTAAAATTGCATAATCGGTAAAAACACCTAATGTTCATAAGTACAAGTTAGAGTGAGAATTTGATGTTGTCATAGAAGAGAAAAATGCTCAGCATGTCATAAAACATAATAATAAGGGCTGAAATTAAATTTCTAAGCCTAGGGGCAAAATAGTAATTTTGTAAAAGTTAAGGGCAAAAACGTAATTTTTCCATAATGTGATTTTGGATTGAAATAGATAGTATGAGTATTAAATGAGCTAAATGTTTTGTTATAGATCGAGAAAGGCGTGGAATCGACCTCGAATGGGGAAGGAAAAGATTTTGGACTGAATTGCAAAATTTCCATATTTTGCACCGAGGTAAGTTTGTATGTAAATAATACATTATCTTTGTTTACGTTTTTATATTTCAGCATATTTTATATATTGTAGCTGATTTTGAATCATAATCGACTATTGGAAGAATAGAAATAAGTATTAGAAAGTGAAATACTTCCTAGTTGAACCTTTGGAATCGAAAGATATAGATGGTATGTAGCTAGGTCACATGTATGGTGCCAAGTGCACATCATGTGTACAAGAGAGCTACGAGATACTATGTGGTAGCTAGGTCACATGTGTGATACGGGATGTATACCATGTAGACAAGAGAGCTACGGGATAAATGTAGTAGGTCGCATATGTGGTTCCAGGTGAAGGACACCATGTAGACAAGATAGCTATGAGATAAAATGGCTAGGTCACATGGGTGGTACTAAGTGTTCATGTTCACCATGTGTACAAGAGAGCCGAACTATGTGATGGGTGGAACTACGCACTGAAACCACCAAGTATCGGAGACTCGATCCGAAGTGTTCAACGGGAAAATCGACTAAATGAAATTATGTATGACCTTGTAATGATAAGTGTAAGAATACACATGTGTAACGTATGAGTAATAAGCTTGATATGTGACTGGAAGTTGGAAAAATTGTTAAGGATAAGCAAAGAATGCAACCAAAGTGTGAAAGATCAAAATTGATAATAAAACTGTTTAGACAGTCGCAGAGACGTGAATTTGAAAAATCACCAAAAATAGTAGGAATTTAGTTAGAGGCTGAATGAGATATCAAACTAAATCTTAATGAGTCTATTTTCATGTAAAAAAGCAGAGCAAGTAAAGGAATCCTATATTCTGAGATATTTATATTTTTGTGAGACTTGTTCAGAATGACTATGTGATCTTCTGTTCTAACTTTGAAAAATCATTAAAAATTGTACAAAATTAATTAAGAAATATAGTTTATATTCCTAGATTCCTATTTTAAGTCTCGTTTTAAATGAAACAAATTTCATGCCTATTTGACTTTTGTATATGGATAAAATTAATTCGTAGTGAAAACAGGTTAGATCAGTCGAGCTGTATAACAGGGGAAACTTTAACTAATAAACTATACTAATTTTTTTGACCAAAAATTCTAGAAAATTTTTAGTAAGAATTAATATGAGTCTAGTTTCAGGAAAATTTTACGGATTTGAATTTTAAGTTTTGTAACTCGATTTATGATTTATTTAGTGAACATGACGCAGGAGGGATAGTTTGATCAAATTGGAGTAAATAGTGAAATTAAAAATAGATATAATTGAGTTATTTTGTAAACATATTAGATTTCTTATTTATTATTTATATACTTACTTACTAAGCTATAAGCTTACTTTCTTTTCTCTCTTTTGTCTTATAGTGTCATCCAGCTAGCACAGGAGTTAGAGATCGTTGAAGATATACCCACACTATCAATACTTTTTGTATTTGAACTAAACATTTTGAATTATTGCATGTATAGTAGGCTTAGTTATTTTGTTACGTGTCATAATTGCCTAGGTTTAAAATATTGGTTATAGTATTTGACCAATTATTTTTGTACAAAGCCATTGAAGTTGGCTAATATTGTTGAAGGCATATGTTATACCGATTCATGATCTAATTAGATGCCATATTTTTGTCTCGATTTTATTTAATGGTACGTGTTATGTTCTGGTAATACTTACCCTGTTTTGGTGTTGAATGTAGGTAAGGGGTGTTACATTTAGTGGTATCAGAGCCATGGTTTAGTCGATTCTCGGAATAATATAGTGTGTGTAAAAGTCTAGCTATACATGCCATAAATATACTGTGATAGTGTGGTGACTCCTGATTATTCTAAACTGTGTTTTGTTTTAATATAGTAATGGATCCCGACGGAACTGCAGCTGATGATGCTGCTAGTACTGCGCCAACTCCCGCAGAAGGGACCGCGCCTGTAGAAACTAGACCTGAGACATTGAGACAGGGAGATGAGGCTCGGGATGCCTTTCTCCAAATGATGAACAATTGTATATTGAGTTTATTCGAGCAAACCCAAATGCTCAACCTCCTCCACCCCCTCCCATACCTCAGACGGTTCCTGTAGCTGCTCAAGGCGTAGATTTGGTAAGAATGAACAAGCCTTCAGTCGACAAGATTCGAAAACAAGGGGCCGAAGAGTTTAGAGCAAAGATCGATGATGATCCCGAGAAAGCGGAGTTCTGGCTTGAAAATTCTACCCGTGTATTTGATGAGCTCTCATGTACAGCTGAGAAGTGTTTAAAGTGTGATGTATCACTTTTGAGAGATTTGGCCTACCATTGGTGGATGACTTTGGTAGCAGTGGTGCCAAAAGAAAGGGTTACTTGGTATTTCTTCCAGTAAGAATTCAAAAAGAAATACATAAGTCAGCGATTTATTGATCAAAAACGAAAGGAGTTCCTTGAATTGAAGCAGGGCAAGATGTCTGTGGCAGAGTATGAACGCGAATTTGTAAGACTCAGCAAGTATGCTCAGGAAAGTGTGTCCACTGTAACACCCCTCGCCCGTATCCCTCACCGGAACAGGGTTCGAGGTGTTACCCGACTTAAACTCAGTCAATCACACAAAAACCATGCTGAAAAATTTCAATCAATTTAAAACTTTTCTTTTCACATGCAATCTATCCCATATATGAGCTTATGAGGTCCAAAACATTAAAACCCTATACATGCCATAGACTCGAAATACTAGGATTTACTTACACCGATAACGTGAGCTCGACAGTGTGATAATATCTCCGACAAACTCCAACCCGAGCAGGTAACTGAAGTCAACAATCTATAAAACAGAGAAATGTAACAACAGAGTAAGCTTTCATAAGCTTAGTAAGTCTTAAGCAATGCGAACAAATAAATGCAATTATACTTCGATTATTTAATTTCTTAAGAGGCCAAATTCTAGGGATATTGCCATCTGGCCGAATATACACAAGCACAGAATGCACGTTCAGCATTCTTATCACACTTAATCTGAATTCATATAACATATTTTTATCAAATACCCTCACATACTTTCACACCCTGACCAGGTGTATCATGATCATAGGTATAGTTTTAACAATTATTCACGTACGTATCACATTACTCCCTTATGATTCACTTCAAATCAAACTCACATATGAGTACATACTGCGTACTTGGCCCACTTTACGTATTAAATGTATTTATTTGACAATCTAGCACGAGGTACCTTAGTCATAGGCTTTTCTCAAATCACCGGCATTTCGCTTGCTAGGCTCGAGGCCCGATATCATTTCACCGGCTTTATAGCCTGCTAGGCTCGAAAGCCCAAATAGTATCTTACTGACATTATAGTCTGCTAAGCTCAAAGGCCCGAATAATCAAATCAACAAGTTCCATATAACATATTCATATCAATTGAGTGCTAACATCATTCGAACGTATATATAATTATACATCTCAAACACTTTTCTTTCATCTCATTTCACACTTAACATTTGATAGTTTATGCATAACATTTCACTCACATTCATTTCAAACTTATCATTCGATTATAAAAGCACATTGCATATTTACCAACATGTTATACTTGCCATTAGGCCATATAAGCATGATACAATACACTATCATTTCATCTTTAACATTTGGCTAAACCCTTATCTTACAAGGAACACCGAATTCACATAACATATCATTTCACCGGCATTACGACTGCTAGGCACGAAGGCCAGAATACACATCACCGGCATGAAGCCTACTAGGCACGAAGGCCCGAATACACATCACTGGCACGAAGCCTGCTAGGCACGAAGGCCCGAATACACATCACCGGCACGAAGCCTGCTAGGCACTAAGGCCCGAATACACATCACCAGCACGAAGCTTGCTAGGCACGAAGGCCCGAATATAATACCAGCACTAGGCCTGCAGGATTTATCCCGGATATAATACTAGCACGAAGCCTGTGGGATTTAACCCAGATATTTTACCAGCACGAAGCCTGCGGGTCTTTGAGCCCGGATACACATCAAATATCATGCATAATTTAATTATATATTAACATATCTCATTCAACATATCACATTTCCTTTTCACCATTCAAACTTAACCCATAGTGACCATTCGACTATAAGTCATATGCATAAATTATTTATCGCGCAACTTAGTTCAAGTAGAACCAAAAGGTCACGATTCATCTAATATATACATATTGCTCACTGATTCGCACACAACCTTTCAAATTAGCAATTATAAGGTGGTTCCGCACATAGCCCATTCTTATCGATAATTTACGATGGTTTTACCCTTACTCACATATATGTCATAGGCATTTTTACCTATGCTTCTCAATTCACATTCATGATTCAATTCCAATCGATTTAACATGCCTAAGTACATATCGCATACCTGAATAATTTACTTTACGGAACGAATCCACATATCGTATTAGCCCATAGTCTTATAGCACCACACTTTTAATGGTTTACCTCATCGAAGTTCACATTTAATTACTTTAGTGCCAAGCCATATTCGGCTATCACAAAGGACTAATAATAATTTTATACACATCATGGTTTCCTTTAGGTATTTAATAATCACAAATCGTGATATCTCCACCAGCATATATACGGCATAGTTTATTCATTGTAACACTCATTTAGTGCATCAAATTTCCAAATCCAATTCAACTTAAGCATAATAGCCATAATCGGCTTATAGCCTTAAATCATTACATATTCGGCACATTAACTAAATAAAATTTACATTCCCTTTACCGTATTAATTTAACTCTTGGGCATATAAAATGGAATCAAGCTTAAACACTTAAGAACTTACCTCGAATGTTGCCGAATGATTACAACGGCTATTCGATTACTTTCTCTTTTCTCTTATTCGAATTTGCCCCTCTATGCTCTTGAGCTTAAAATTTAAAGATTTTAAACTAGTCATTATTCGACTATTCAAGCATCACTTTCAAAATATAATATATATATTCAACTTTCACACCTACTGATCATAGTAAGCTTATAAGAAATCAATAAGCAACTCATTAACAAATTTTTGTCAATGTTTACCACATAATCGTAATTTCACTGCAAGCTGTCTTCCTGAGCAACAGTCACTAAATCATTTATAACTGGAGCTACGAAACTCCAAATCAAGTTCCGTTAATTTTTTCTGAAAATAGACCCATATATATTTTACCCATAAAATTTTCAGGATTTTTAGTGTGGCCAATCAATACCAGATTTTTCTTAAAGTTTCCATTATTTCACTGTTTGACTAATCTGACCACTCTTCACTACGAATCAAATTTCTCATTGTGAAAAATTCAAAATATGTTCTTGTTTATTTCATTTGAAACTATACTCATTAAGGAGTCTATGCATATAAACTTCATCTTATAACCATTTTTTTACAATTTATAATTATTTTATAAAAACAGAACAGAGGATCTAGAAGTCATTCTGACCCTGTTCCACATCACTTCAAATATCTCATCATCGGCAATTATTTTGCTTACACGGTTTATTTTATAAGAAACTAGACTCATTAAGATTTAATTACATAATTTATTCAGCTTCTAACTCATCCCCTACAATTTATGGTTATTTTCCAAAATCACGTTACTGCTGCTGTCCCAAGCAGATTTATTACCAATTCACTCTTTCAAACATACCTTGCATGCATGTTATTTAAACATGCATATCACAAATCAATCATCACATACCTATAACTTCACTTAAGCATAATCTTCCTTTCATCATTTTAAAGCACAACATTACTCAATATTATCCAAGTTCACATTCGGCCATAATACACACAACATGTTAGTCGATTTTTCCCGTAGCATCTAAGGCACATGCATGCTCATTTGATTGGCTCAAGTTCATCTATTCTCCATTTTTCATCAAAAGAACATGAAACAAAAACCATTTCTCTCATTTCCATTCATGACGAATACTCACAACACAACCAAATATCAAAAATATGCTTCATGGGTTAAGGTAGAAACAAGAAAAAACCCATGAACATCAAAATAGAAGCAAAGCACCATGAACTTACCTTGGATTTTCTTCCCCAAGTGACCGAACATTCAAGAGCTCTTTTCCTCTCCTTTCTCTTCCATTTTTGGCTACCATGAACAAGGATGGACAAAACTTTTCCTTCACTTCCTTTTGTTACTCTTATTATTCTAATTACCTAACAATTTATGACACAAAATAGCATATAATATTTGGGCCATACTCATGCCATAATTTCAATAAAAAATTTTGCACATGTTGTCTACCACCAACATGATGGCCGGCCACTACATGTAAAATGGGAGGTTTGACATGCAAATCCTCCTATTTTACACTACAAATTATTTGGCCACTACAATTTGGCCTATAGCATTTTCAGAAATTTTCACATAGGTCCTATTTCATAATTTTACTCTCAAATGACAAAATCAAAGCATGAAATTTTCACACATGCACTTTCACATATAATAAACACAGAATATAACATTTAATTATTTTTTTGACTCGATTTTGTGATCCCGAAACCACTTTCCGACTAGGGCCAAATTAGGGCTATCATATCCACCGAGGCTATTATGTGCAAAAGATTTGAGGATGGGCTTAATGAGGACATTAAAGTGCTTGTGGGAATTCTGGAGCTAAAAGAATTTGTAGTATTGGTTGACCGAGCTCTTAAAGCCGAAAATTGAACAAAAAAAAGAAAAACTACTATTGAAGCCCGGGATGCCAGAAAGAGGCCGATAAGCAGGTCATTTCAACCTCAATCAAAGAGGTCCAAAGAGACAAACCCTCGAATGGCAGTTTCAGCTGGGGATTCACAAAAAGATCGTGGCAAGGCATATTCGGGATCTAAAGCTCAAGCTACTTCAGTGGCAAGTGTGGGTAATGTGCGGTCTAGAAAGCCCGAATGTCAGCAATGTGGCAGGCAACATTTTGGTGAGTGTTGGGGAAACGAGCGAGCTTGTTCAGGTGTGGTTCTCACGAGCATTTCATCAGAGACTGTCTGGAGAAAGTTAAAGAAGAAAAATATCATAGTGCTAGACAGAGTACTACCGCTAGCAGAGGTAGACCACCGAGAAATACTGGAAGTGGAGCTAGCAGTAAAACTGTGATGAAAGATTCAGCGACGAGATCAGAATCTAGAGCGCCTGCAAGAGCTTATACCATATGTGCCCGAGAGGATGCATCATCTCCTGATATGATTACTAGTACATATTTTCTCTATGATACTATTATTATTGCATTGATTGATCCTGGGTCTACTCATTCTTATATTTGTGTGAATTTAGTATCTACTAAGAATTTGTCTGTTGAGTTTACTGAGTTTGCGATTAAAGTGTCGAACTCCTTAGGCCAATATGTGCTAGTTGATAAGGTTTGCAAGAATTTCCCATTAATGATTCAAGGTCACTGTTTTCCAGCTAATTTGATGCTGTTACCATTTGATGAGTTCGACGTTATCTTAGGAATGGACTGGTTGACATTGTATGATGCCAAGGTAAATTGTAAACTGAAAACACTAGAGTTGAAATGTGAAAATGGTGAAATTCTGTGGGTTGAAACAGATGAATCAAATAAATTGCCTATGGTGATTTCGCACATGTCTGCACAGAAATACATAAGGAAAGGGTGTGAAGCTTATCTTGCCTATGTAATGAATACTGAGATGTCTGAATTGAAGCTTGAATCAGTGCGGATAGTCTGTGAATTTCCAGATGTATTTCCAGAGGAATTGCCTGGGTTGCCTCTAAACAGAGAGATAGAGTTTGCCATTGATTTATTACCGGGGACTGCACCGATCTCGATTGCTCCATATAGAATGGCTCTAACTGAATTAAAAGAATTGAAGGCTCAGTTGCAAGATTTAACAGACAAGGGATTTGTGAGACCAAGTTTCTCTCCCTGGGTGCTCTTGTATTGTTTGTAAAGAAGAAAGATGGCTCAATGAGGCTTTGCATTGATTACCGTTAGCTCAATAAGGTGACTATAAAGAACAAGTACATGTTACCAAGGATTGATGATTTATTTGATCAGTTGAACGGGGCAACAATGTTTTCAAAGATTGATTTGGGGTCCGGTTACTACCAGTTGAGAGTTAAGGAGTCAGATGTGCCGAAACCGCTTTTAGGAAAAGGTATGGACATTATGAATTCTTTGTGATACCTTTTGGCTTAACAAATGCTCCAGCTATATTTATGGACTTGATAAACTGAATCTTTCGACCATATTTGGATAAGTTTGTGGTAGTGTTCATAGATTACATCCTAATATATTCTCGGGATAAGTCTGAGCAGACCGAACACTTGAGAACTATATTGCAATCTTGAGAGAAAAGAAATTGTTTGCTAAGTTTAGCAAAAGTGAGTTCTGGCTTCGTGAAGTCAATTTTTTGGGACATTTAGTCTCAGGTGATGGTATTCGGGTTGATCCGAGCAAAATTTCCACGATCGTTGATTGGAAACTGCCAAAGAATGTATTCGAGGTTAGAAGCTTTTTAGGCTTGGCCAGGTATTATAGACATTTTGTCGAGGGATTTTTGATGATTGCCTCTCCTATGACTAAGTTGTTGCAAAAGAATGTTAAGTTTGAATGGATTGATAAATGTCAGTAGAGTTTTGAAAAGCTGAAAGCAAGATTGACTGAAGCACCGATTTTAGTACAGCCCGAGCCAGGGAAGGAGTTCGTAATTTATAGTAATGCATTATTGACAGGCCTTGGATGTGTGCTTATGCAAGAGGTTAAAGTGGTAGCTTATGCCTCAAGATAGTTAAAACTGCATGAAAATAACTATCCTACACATGATTTGGAATTGGCCGCTATTGTCTTTGCCTTGAAGATTTGGCGACATTATTTGTATGATGAAAAATGTCGAATTTTTACTGATCACAAAAGTTTGAAGTATTTGATGAATCAAAAGGATTTCAATCTGTGACAGCAGAGATGGCTTGAATTATTGAAAGATTATGAGCTAGTGATTGATTATCATCCGGGGAAAGCGAATGTAGTTGCTGACGCCTTGAGCAGGAAATCTCTTTTTACTTTGAGAGCCATGAATACGAGGTTAGCATTGTCTGATGATGGGTCAATCTTGGCAGAGATGAGGGCTAAACCGTTATTTCTCCAACTAATTTGTGATGCTCAAAAGAACGATAGTGAGTTGCAAACCAAGAGAACTCAATGCGAATTGGGTTACGACTCAGATTTTCGAGTTAGACCAGATGACTGTTTGATATTTCGAGAGAGGATATGTGTACCGAAAAATGATGAATTGATTCAAAAAATATTACATTAGGCGCACAGTGGCTGTTTGTCAGTACACCCTGGTAGCACAAAAATGTATAATGATTTAAAGAAGTTATATTGGTGGCCAGGCATGAAAAGGGATATTTCTGAATTTCTAACCAAGTGTTTGATCTGTCAACAAGTAAAAGCTGAGCATCAAGTGCCTTCAGGATTACTCTAATCGGTGATGGTACCTGAGTGGAAATGGGATAGGATTACCACGGATTTTGTAGCAGGGTTGCCTTTGACTCTTAAAAAGAAGGATGTTGTCTGGGTAGTGGTTGATAGGTTAACAAAGTCGGCTCACTTTATACCGGTACGTACCGATTACTCACTTGATGAATTAGCTGAATTATATATTGCTGAAATTGTGAGGTTGCACGGGGTACCTATATCTATAATATCAGATAGAGATAGGAGGTTTACCTTGAGATTCTGGAAAAAGTTACAAAAAGAATTAGGTACAAAATTGAATTTTAGTATCGCGTTTCATCCACAAACAGATGGTCAGTCAGAAAGAGTAATCCAGGTACTTGAAGATATGCTTAGATGCCGTGTTTTAGAATTTGAAGGCAATTGGGAGAAATATCTACCTTTGGTTGAATTTGCCTATAATAATAGTTTTCAGTCGAGTATACAGATGGCACCATACGAAGCCTTGTATGGTCGCAAGTGTCGGACTCTTTTACATTGGACCAAACTTAGTGAGAAACAGATTCACGGAGTTGATCTAGTTAAAGAAACCGAAGAAAAAGTAAAAGTAATTCGTAATTGCTTGAAAGCTGCTTCAGATCAAAAAAAGTCATATGCAGATTTAAAAAGAAAAGAGATTGAATTTCATGTGGGTGATAAAATGTTCTTGAAGGTGTCACCATGGAAGAAGATTCTGAGATTTGGCCGAAAAGGCAAGTTGAGTCTGTGTTTTATTGGGCCGTACGAGATTATTGAAAGGATTGGACCAGTGGCATATCGGTTGGGTTTACTGGCAGAGTTGGAAAGAATTCATAACGTGTTTCATGTATCAATGTTGCGACGTTATCATTCTGATCCTTCACATGTGATTTCATCAACAGAAATTGAGATTCGATCAGACTTAACCTATGATGAGGAACCAATTAAGATTTTGGCTCGAGAAGTGAAACAGTTAAGAAAGAAAAGCATAGCTCTACTGAAAGTGTTATGGCAAAGACATGGAGTAGAAGAAGCTACGTGGGAACCGAAGGAAGCCATGAGAAAATAGTACCCAAACCTCTTTACCGATAAGATTTTCAGGGACAAAAATCCCTAAAAGGGGGGAGAGTTGTAACAGCCCGATTTAGGGCCAAAATGGAACAGTGGTTTCGAAACCACGAATCCGAGGTTGAAAATTTTATGACTGGGTGTTTAATTTAATGTTTAGGACTAAATTGAAATAGATGAAAAATGTGTGTTCTAGTTCATAAAGTAGTTGATTGAAATGGGGGTTTTAAGTAGAGGTCCTTAAATAGTAATTAGACCATTATACTAGTTTGGACAAAAATACCTAAAGGAAGATAAAACACCATAGTTTTTAATGAAGGGCGATTTAGTCATTTGGTAAATAAAATAATAAAATGGGAAAACAAAGCCAAAATTGGTATCATCTTCACCAAGCTTGGCCGAAACTCTCATAAACACCATAGCTAGGGTTTTTCCCAAGCTTTCAAGCTCTATAGTAAGTGCATTCAAGCCCCGTTTTTAATGTTATTTACATTTTTGAAATCATCGTAGCTCGGTTTACCTATTCCTACCATTATTTTGGGTTAGGGTTTATGTTTAAAAATTTACACATGAATGACATGCATGTATTTTGATGTTTTGTGGTAGAATATGAATGTTTGAAGTTAGGAGAACGATCTTTTCTAAGCGATTTTTAGCGAAAACGAGCAAAATGGCATAATTGGTAAAATACCTAATGTTCATAAGTACATGTTAGAGTGAGAATTTGATGTTTTCATAGAAGAGAAAAATGTTCACCGTGTCATAACACATAAGAATAAGGGCTGAAATTAAATTTTCGAGCCTAGGGGCAAAATTGCAAATTTGTAAAACTTAGGGGCCAAAAACGTAATTTTTCCATAATGTGATTTTTGGATTGAAATAGATAGTATGAGTGTCAAATGAACTAAATGTGTTGTTATAGATCAAGAAAGGCGTGGAATCGACCTCGAACAGGGGAAGGAAAAGATTTTGGACTAAATTGCAAAATTTCCATATTTTGCACCGAGGTAAGTTTGTATGTAAATAATACATTATCTTTGTTTACGTTTTTATATTTCAGCATATTTTATATATTGTAGCTGATTTTGAATCATAATCGACTATTGGAAGAATGGAAATAAGTATTAGAAAGTGAAATGCTTACTGGTTGAACCTTCAAAATCGAAAGATATAGATGGTATGTAGCTAGGTCACATGTATGGTGCCAAGTGAACATCATGTGTACAAGAGAGCTACGAGATACTATGTGGTAGCTAGGTCACATGTGTGATACGGGATGTATACCATGTAGATAAGAGAGCTACGGGGTAAATGTAGCTAGGTCGCATGTGTGGTTCTAGGTGAAGGACACCATGTAGACAAGAGAGCTACAAGATAAAAGGGCTAGGTCACATGGGTGGTACTAAGTGTTCATGTTCACCATGTGTACAAGAGAGCCGAACTATGTGATGGGTGGAACTACGCGCTAAAACCACCAAGTATCGGAGACTCAATCTGAAGTGTTCAACGGGAAAATCGACTAAATGAAATTATGTATGACCTTGTAATGATAAGTGTAACACCCCAAACCCGGCCCTGACGTTACGGTCGAATTCAGCGTGTCACATGGGGAAGTTACCAAAGAAGTTATGTTTTATCTAAAAATCTTTCTTAGGGTTTGAAGAATGTTTTGTTTTAAGTTAAAGTGAACGGAAGCTGTGCACTAGGTAGGAAGCTAGAAAAGAGGAGGTGAGTCTGTTGGACTGCTTAAGTACCAAGCTCTTCACGGATCCAATCCTAGACATGCACACATCCATTGCCACATTTTAAGCCGGTTACTAGTCCATGAATAATTAATTAAGTTTAAGTCTATTTAAAATATTTATTTCTTTTGAAAACGTTTATATTGCGGAAGCTTTGCTCGGTTATCGTGATATTTTGAAAATAGGAAACTTTTATAAAACGCGCCCTAAAGCTAACCAATTTAATAACCCAAAATAAATAAAATAATAAAAACAGCGACCCTATTACAACTTAAACCAGAAACAAAATAATCAAATAATAATCGCAAAACTTAAACAAAAAAAACAGAAATTAATCTTCGTGGTCACTCTGAATCCCGCCCAGCTCCAAGTCCACCAACTAGGGCTCACCTGCAAGGACGGAAGGGAAAGGGGTGAGTTTGGAAAACTCAGTTATCAGTAAGTTGAGGCAAAGCCTCCAGTACGTGGACAAACCACTTTCAGTACTTCCTCCATCAATAACCCAGTCTCATGCATCAGATAATAATAACATGGCATGCAGTAAATAGTAACAGTTAAACATGCATTCAGGTCAACCTTAACCCTAGAGGTATATCAGTAATTTTGCTACCTATAAAGGTATTTCAGTAATTTTATCAGTTTTAAGGGTTCTCACGAATGTTGCTGTCCTTGCTATCCCATTTGTCATCGCAATAATTTATTTGTCTCAATTTCACAATTTTAGCCATTGCGCCCTAAAACCCCTAATGGGCCCTACAGTGTCCACTAGCAATTTAAGCCCATTTAATCCAAGTTTTATGACCAGTTTACCGGTTTAAGTAGTTTCGATTCTACAGTCTAACAGAACATACTTATTGCCTATTTTTTATTATTTTCCTTTTTTTCTCGTATGGGCCCGTAAGCTCATTGGGTCCAGTTTTAGCCTATCGAGGCCCAATTACCAAAGTGCACAAAATTTCACACACGAATAACTTACCACTTTGCGATTTCAGATCTAATGATTCCAAAACGTTTTGTGAGCACTCGCACACTCACAAGCCAACGGAATGCCGAATTTTCGGCATTTCGGCTTTTGCCACTTTGAACTATGAGAGGGTGTTCGATATACACCTGTTTCGCGATGACTGCTACTGAGATCCCTTACGATGTCCTAAAATTGATTACCACAATTCTTAGATTGCAACCCACAACAAAGAATCCCAATATTCAGCAATCCATATTTGAACCATGCCCCTAAAGCCTTTAGAATCTTACCTTTTTGCCGAAAACCGATGACAAGATCTAAGTCTAGTTGTTCCAAAGATCCAAGCCTTCGATCAAACCTCTGGAAGATACTAATCACCAAAAGAAATCGTAGGTTAAAGACCCTTAAAGCCCTATGCCCAAATCGACAGCCTCCCTAGATTTTAAGGACTTCGGCTTTTCTAAATTGTAAAATAAGACTAGATCTGAGGTGATGAGCACTTACCACTTATTCCTCTTTGATTTCTATGCAGATCTATCCTCTAAATGATAGTAGAACTCGAATCAAGGGGATCTGAAGTTTCGGCTATGAGTCCCTAAATCTATGGTATTTCGGCTTTTTAAGTGATGAAGAAGATGACAATTTGAGGCTATAACTTTGAAGTAATGTTTTCGACAGATACTAAGGGTTTAGAGAAGATGAAAGTTGATCAGAAAGAACAAAAAAAAGTAAAGGATTTTCGCTTGGAGAAATCGGCACAAGAAGTGAGTTTTCTAGATTTCGGCTTTTATGGTAATCGGCTATGGAGGTTTTGTGGAGGATGGGATTGATAGAGGAGGTAAGTAAGGTGATCGGAAGGTTTCGGCTAGAAGAAAAAGCAAATAGGAAGAAAGAAAATGGAGGAAAAATTGAGGAAGAAGAAATCAGCACCAAGGAGAAGGAATTTGCGTTTTTGGCTTTTGTGAGAACTTAAAAAAGATGAATGGTAGTGAAAGCTCTCAGGTGGCTAACCCTAATTCTCCAAGATAGAAAAAGAAAAGAACTTAACCCTAATATCAACTAAAACAATCGGCCCAACCTCCCTAAGGCCCTTGCCGAAATTCACTTAAATGATCTCATGCTCAGCACATGCCTAAAATTAAAAAGTAACAATATGCTTACCTTGCAACTTGAACCCTGGACCTTTAATTCCTTTCCAGACGCCATTTTTTTAGGAACTTAGTGGCGCCACCTTGCCACTTTACGAAGGCCTTATTTGTGTCCTATTTTACCACCTCAACTTTAAAAGCCCATATCGCCATAACCCTCTCTCCCAAAATTAAAATTCAGGAATTGCCTCAAATTAAATTTACTCTTGGGCCTTTTTTCCCACACCATAAACCCTTCGTAATTTATTGAATTACTAAACTAAACATACGAAATAATAATAACATCCAAATTATTCGGGCCATTTTCCACCTGAACCCAGACTCAAGGCCCAATACTTTCAGGCCCAAAAATCGGGGCGTTACAACTCTACTCCCCTTAAAGAAATTTCGTCCTCGAAATTTTCAAACTATCAACTAATCGTATTACTCAAGTCACACCACTATGCTTCTACTGCGCACTCTAATTAAAAATAATTCTTAGTACGAACCAGAATGTCTAATTACCAAAGTAAAGAAATATCTATCAAGTACGCATACAACTCGTAACACACACTTAAAGAAAATAAGCTTGGCAATCCTGAGCTCAATGCTTCTTGGACCCACATCTAAAGCATGCTTCTGTCTTCCCATAGCATTCACCCGGATGACGCCTGTTGCAGTTCTTGCAGGTCGGAAAGTTTGGTCGTGTCTTAACATGTTTCACAAAACGAGGCTCTATTCTCTAAGAACTAGGATCCTTCCTTTTCTTACACTCCAAGCACCCTACTTGAAGGGTTTCCCTAATTTCCTTAATTTTGGTATCCAATACTTCCTCTACCACTTTCCTTACTAACTCAGCCAGTGCGTCAGTACCAAGCTCCGAGTTGCCGCTACCCAAAGTTGGCAGACTTTGCTTACCCTCAGAATCCATATCAATACTCTACATTACCAGTACACATATCAAATAACTACAAAGATCACAAAAATTGTACTATTTATTCATATGTCTTATGCAGAGATAGTATTTTAGAGTTTTTATTCTTTACAGAATCATAGCCTAGCTACAGTCTCAATCTTTTTTGGTTTTTAGTTCCTTCTGTCTCAGTCTCTATGGTTTCAGTATCAACCTAGCTACAGTATCGTAGTAAAGTCTTAATCCTATCTACAGTAAGGTTTGAGTACAGTACAGTATTTAAGGCAAAAGTACTTATAGACTTGGTGCCAGGGATTCAATGTGCCACATCAGAGTTCAGAAAACTTAGAAGAATCTAATCTCTTTAAAATCAAATTCTCAAAACATGTGTATTTTGAAGAAGACAAGTTTGAAAGAAAAAAAAGTCTCTTTAAAACAAAAATTTTCCAGAAAATTAGATTTTTTCCAAAAATACCCATCTTAGGTTTAAAAATTTTTGAAAGACTTTTAGGACCCAATCCACAGCCGAGTTATTGCAACTGGGCTCTGATACCACTAAATGTAACACCCCAAACCCGGCCGAGACGTTACGGCCGAATTCAGTGTGTCACATGGGGAAAGTTACTAAAGAAGTTATGTTTTATCTAAAAATCTTTCTTAGGGTTTGAAGAATGTTTTGTTTTAAGTTAAAGTGAACGGAAGCTGTGCACTAGGTAGGAAGCCAGAAAAGAGGAGGTGAGTCTGTTGGACTGTTTAAGTACCAAGCTCTTCACGGATCCAATCCTAGACGTGCACACATCCATTGCCACACTTTAAGCCGGTTACTAGTCTACGAATAATTAATTAAGTTTAAGTCTATTTAAAATATTCATTTCCTTTGAAAACGTTTATATTGCGGAATCTTTGCTCGGTTATCGTGATATTTTAAAAATAGGAAACTTTTATAAAACGCGCACTGAAGCTAACCAATTTAATAACCCAAAATAAATAAAATAATAAAAAGAGTGGCCTTCTTACAACTTAAACTAGAAACAAAATAATACAGAAATTAATCTTCGTGGCCACTCTAAATCCCGCCCAGCTCCAAGTCCACCGACTAGGGCTCACCTGCAAGGACGGAAGGGAAATGGGTGAGTTTGGAAAACTCACTGTATAAGGAAAACCCATCCAAAGCCCAAGTTAGCTCAAGCCCATTGGGCCTAAGCCCATTTAGATAATAGTGGGTATTGGGCCGAAGCCCTTTTCAGAGTACAATAAATTGGACCTTAGCCCCATTTTCAGATAACAGCATGGCCTAGAGGCCCATTCCAGAACAGATCAGACATATTCGTGTATGCAAGCCCAACCCAGCTCTACTCTCCACAGTTGCAGCATTGCTGCTCAGTTATCAGTAAGTTGAGGCAAAGCCTCCAGTACGTGGACAAACCACTTTCAGTACTTCCACCATCAATAACCCAGTCCCATGCATCAGATAATAATAACATGGCATGCAGTAAATAGTAACAGTCAAACATGCATTCAGGTCAACCTCAACCATAGAGGTATATCAGTAATTTTGCTACCTATAAAGGATTTCAGTAATTTTATCAGTTTTAAGGGTTCTCACAAATGTTACTGTCCTTGCTATCCCATTTTTCGTAGCAATAATTTATTTGTCTCAATTTCACAATTTTAGCCATTGCGCCCTAAAACCCCTAATGGGCCCTACAGTGTCCACTAGCAATTTAAGCCCATTTAATCCAAGTTTTATGACCAGTTTACCGGTTTAAGTAGTTTCGATTCTACAGTCTAACAGAACATACTTATTGCCTTTTTTTATTATTTTCCTTTTTTTCTCGTATGGGCCCGTAAGCTCATTGGGCCCAGTTTTAGCCTATCGAGGCCAAATTACCAAAGCACACAAAATTTCACACATGACTAACTTACCACTTTGCGATTTCAGATCTAATGATTCCTAAACATTTTGTGAGCACTCGCACACTCACAAGCCCACGGAATGCCAGATTTTTGGCATTTCAGCTTTTACCGATTTGAACTATGAGAGGGTGTTCGATACACACCTGTTTCACGACGACTGCTATTGAGATCCCTTACGATGTCCTAAAATTGATTACCACAATTCTTAGATTGCAACCCACAACAACCAATCCCAATATTGAGCAACCTATATTCGAACCATACCCCTAAAGCCTTTAGAATCTTACCTTTTTGCCGAAAACTGATGACTAGATCTAAGTCTAGCTGTTCCAAAGATCCAAGCCTTCAATCAAACCTCTAGAAGACACTAATATCCAAAAGAAATCGTAGGTTAAAGACCCTTAAAGCCCTATGCCCAAATCGACAGCCTCCCTAGATTTTAAGGACTTCGGCTTTTCTAAATTTTAAAATAAGACTTGATCTGAGGTGATGAGCACTTACCACTTATTCCTCTTTGATTTCTACATAGATCTGATGCAGATCTATCCTCTAAATGATAGTAGAACTCGAATCCAGGAGATCTGAAGTTTCGGCTATGAGTCCCTAAATCTATGGTATTTTAGCTTTTTAAGTGATGAAGAAGATGACGATTTGAGGCTATAACTTTGAAGTAATGTTGCCGACAGATACTAAGGGTTTAGAGAAGATGAAAGTTGATCAGAAAGAACAAAAAAAAGTAAAGGATTTTCGCTTGGAGAAATCGGCACAAGAAGTGAGTTTTCGAGATTTCGGCTTTTATGGCAATCGGCTACAGAGGTTTTGTGGAGGATGGGATTGACGGAGGAGGTGAGTAAGGTGATCAGAAGGTTTCAGCTAGAAGAAAAAGAAAATAGGAAGAAAGAAAATGGAGGAAAAATAGAGGAAGAAGAAATCGGCACCAAGGAGAAGGAATTTGCGTTTTCGGCTTTTGTGAGAACTTAGAAAAGATGAATGGCAGTGAAAGCTCTCAGGTGGCTAACCTTAATTCTCCAAGACAGAAAAAGAAAAGAACCTAACCCTAATATCAACTAAAACAATCAGCCCAACCTCCCTAAGGCCCTTGCCAAAATTCACTTAAATGATCACATGCCCGACACATGCCTAAAATTAAAAAGTAACAATATGCTTACCTTGCAACTTGAACCCTGGACCTTTAATTCCTTCCCATACGCCATTTTTTTAAGAACTTAGTGGCGCCACCTTGCCACTTTACGAAGGCCTTATTTGTGTCCTACTTTCCCACATCAACTTTAAAAGCCCAAATCGCCAGAACCTTCTCTCCCAAAATTAAAATTCAAGAATTGCCTCAAATTAAATTTACTCTTGGGCCTTTTTTCCCACACCATAAACCCTTCGTAATTTATTGAATTACTAAACTAAACATACGAAATAATAATAACATCCAAATTATTCGGGCCATTTTCCACCCAAACCCAGACTTAAGGCCCAATCCTTCCAGGCCCAAAAATTGGGGCGTTACAACTGTACTCCCCTTAAAGAAATTTCGTCCTCGAAATTTTCAAACTATCAACTAATCGTATTACTCAAGTCAAACCACTATGCTTCTGCTGCGAACTCTAATTAAAAATAATTCTTAGTACGAACCAGAACGTCTAATTACCAAAGTAAAGAAACATCTATCAAGTACGCATACAACTCGTAACACACACTTAAATAAAATATGCTTGGCAATCCTAAGCTCGATGCATCTTGGACCCACATCTAAAGCATGCTTCTGTCTTCCCATAGCATTCACCCGGATAACGCCTGTTGCAGTCCTTGCAGGTCGAAAAGTTTGGTCATGTCTTAACATGTTTCACAAAATGAAACTCTATTCTCTAAGAACTAGGATCCTTCCTTTTCTTACACTCCAAGCACCATACTTGGAGGGTTTCCCTAATTTCCTTAATTTTGGTATCCAATACTTCCTCTACCACTTTCCTTACTAACTCAGCCAGTGCCTCAATACCAAGCTCCGAGTTGCCACTACCCGAAGTTGGCAGAATTTGCTTACCCTCAGAATCCATATCAATACTCTACATTACCAGTACACATATCAAATAACTACAAAGATCTCAAAAATTTTACTATTCATTCATATGTCTTATGCAGAGATAGTATTTTAGAGTTTTTGTTCTTTACAGAATCATAGCCTAGCTACAGTCTCAATCTTTTTGGGTTTTTAGTTCATTCTGTCTCAGTCTCTATGGTTTCAGTATCAACCTAGCTACAGTATCATAGTAAAGTCTCAATCCTATCTACAGTAAGGTTTTAGTACAGTACAGTATTTAAGGCAAAAGTACTTATAGACTTGGTGCCAGGGATTCAATGTGCCACATCAGATTTCAGAAAACTTAGAAGAATCTAACCTCTTTAAAATCAAATTCTCAAAACAT
Organism: Gossypium hirsutum; assembly: GCF_007990345.1. NCBI lineage: Eukaryota > Viridiplantae > Streptophyta > Magnoliopsida > Malvales > Malvaceae > Gossypium > Gossypium hirsutum. The sequence continues at coordinate 92,164,519 of NC_053425.1, forward strand.
GTGTATTTTGAAGAAGACAAGTTTGAAAGAAAAAAAATTCTCTTTAAAACAAAAATTTTCCAGAAAATTAGATTTTTTCCAAAAATACCCTTCTTAGGTTTAAAATTTTCGAAAGCCTTATTGGATCCGATCCACAGCCGAGTTGTTGCAACTGGGCTCTGGTACCACTAAATGTAACACCCCAAACCCGGCCAAGACGTTACGGCCGAATTCAGCGTGTCACATGGGGAAAGTTACTAAAGAAGTTATGTTTTATCTAAAAATCTTTCTTAGGGTTTGAAGAATGTTTTGTTTTAAGTTAAAGTGAACGGAAGCTCTGCACCAGGTATGAAGCCAGAAAAGAGGAGGTGAGTCTGTTGGACTATTTAAGTACCAAGCTCTTCACGGATCCAATCCTAGACATGCACACATCCATTGCCACACTTTAAGCCGGTTACTAGTCCACGAATAATTAATTAAGTTTAAGTCTATTTAAAATATTCATTTCCTTTGAAAACGTTTATATTGCAGAAGCTTTGCTCGGTTATCGTGATATTTTGAAAATAGGAAACTTTTATAAAACGCGCACTAAAGCTAACCAATTTAATAACCCAAAATAAATAAAATAATAAAAAGAGCGGCCTTCTTACAACTTAAACCAGAAATAAAATAATACAGAAATTAATATTCGTGGCCACTCTGAATCCCACCCAGCTCCAAGTCCACCAACTAGGGCTCACCTGCAAGGACGGAAGAGAAAGGGGTGAGTTTGGAAAACTCAGTATGTAAGGAAAACCCATCCAAAGCCCAAGTTAGCTCAAGCCCATTGGGCCTAAGCCCATTCAGATAACAGTGGGTATTGGGCCGAAACCCTTTTCAGAGTACAATAAACTGGACCTTAGCCCCATTTTCAGATAACAGCATGGCCCAGAGGCCCATTCCAGAATCGATCAGACATATTCGTGTATGCAAGCCCAATCCAGCCTATAACCAACTGCTACATTCCACCCGTACCAGCCCTACACTCCATGTGGGGAATAACTCAACCCACCCAGCCCTATTCTCCACAGTTGCAGCATTGCTACTCAATTATCAATAAGTTGAGGCAAAGCCTCCTGTACGTGGACAAACCACTTTCAGTACTTCCCCCATCAATAACCCAACCATGCATCAGATAATAATAACATGGCATCCAGTAAATAGTAACAGTCAAACATGCATTCAGGTCAACCTTAACCCTAGAGGTATATCAGTAATTTTGCTACCTATAAAGGTATTTCAGTAATTTTATCAGTTTTAAGGGTTCTCACGAATGTTACTGTCCTTGCTATCCCGTTTTTCATAGCAATAATTTATTTGTCTCAATTTCACAATTTTAGCCATTGCGCCCTAAAACCCCTAATGGGCCCTACAGTGTCCACTAGCAATTTAAGCCCATTTAATCCAAGTTTTATGACCAGTTTATCGGTTTAAGTAGTTTCGATTCTACAGTCTAACAGAACATACTTATTGCCTATTTTTTATTATTTTCCTTTTTTTCTCGTATGGGCCCGTAAGCTCATTGGGCCCAGTTTTAGCCTATCGAGGCCCAATTACCAAAGCGCACAAAATTTCACACACGACTAACTTACCACTTTGCGATTTCAGATCTAATGATTCCTAAACATTTTGTGAGCACTCGCACACTCACAAGCCCACGGAATACCGGATTTTCGACATTTCGACTTTTACCGATTTAAACTATGAGAGGGTGTTCGATACACACCTGTTTCACGACGACTGCTACTGAGATCCCTTACGATGTCCTAAAATTGATTACCACAATTCTTTGATTCCAACCCACAACAACCAATCCCAATATTCAGAAACCCATATTCGAACCATGCCCCTAAAGCCTTTAGAATCTTACCTTTTTGCCAAAAACCGATGACTAGATCTAAGTCTAGTTGTTCCAAAGATCCAAGCCTTCGATCAAACCTCTGGAAGACACTAATCACCAAAAGAAATCGTCGGTTAAAGACCCTTAAAGCCCTATGCCCAAATCGACAGCCTCCCTAGATTTTAAGGACTTCGGATTTTCTAAATTGTAAAATAAGACTAGATCTGAGGTGATGAGAACTTACCACTTATTCCTCTTTGATTTCTACATAGATCTGATGTAGATCTATCCTCTAAACGATAGTAGAACTCGAATCCAGGAGATCTGAAGTTTCGGCTATGAGTCCCTAAATCTATGGTATTTTGGCTTTTTAAGTGATGAAGAAGATGACGATTTGAGGCTATAACTTTGAAGTAATGTTGCTGACAGATACTAATGGTTTAGAGAAGATGAAAGTTGATCAGAAAGAACAAAAATAACTAAAGGATTTTGGGTTGGGGTAATCGGCACAAAAAGTGTGTTTTCGGGATTTCAGCTTTTATGGCAATCGGCTATGGAGGTTTTGTGGAGGATAGGATTGACAGAGGAGGTGAGTAAGGTGATCAGAAGGTTTCGGCTAGAAGAAAAAGCAAATAGGAAGAAATAAAATGGAGGAAAAAGAGAGGAAGAAGAAATCGGTACCAAGGAGGAGGAATTTGCGTTTTCGACTTCTGGGAGAACTTAGAAAAGATGAATGGCAGTGAAAGCTCTCAGGTGGATAACCCTAATTCTCCAAGACAGAAAAGAAAAGAACTTAACCCTAATATCAACTAAAAAAATCAGCCCAACCTCCCTAAGGCCCTTGCCGAAATTTACTTAAATGATCACATGCCCGGCACATGCCTAAAATTAAAAAGTGACAATATGCTTACCTTGCAACTTGAACCCTAGACCTATAATTCCTTCCCAGATGCCATTTTTTTAGGAACTTAGTGGCGCCACCTTGCCACTTTACCAAGGCCTTATTTGTGTCCTACTTTACCAGCTCAACTTTAAAAGCCCATATCGCCAGAACTCTCTCTCCCAAAATTAAAATTCAGGAATTGCCTCAAATTAAATTTACTCTTGGGCCTTTTTTCCCACACCATAAACCCTTCGTAATTTATTGAATTACTAAACTAAACATATGATATAATAATAACATCCAAATTATTCGGGCCATTTTCCACCCGAACCCAGACTTAAGGCCCAATACTTTAAGGCCCAAAAATTGGGGAGTTACAACTCTACTCCCCTTAAAGAAATTTCATCCTCGAAATTTTCAAACTATCTACTAATCGTATTACTCAAGTCAAACCACTATGCTTCTGCTGTGCACTCTAATTAAAAATAATTCTTAGTACGAACCAGAACGTCTAATTACCAAAGTAAAGAAACATCTATCAAGTAGGCATACAACTCGTAACACACACTTAAATAAAATAAGCTTGGCAATCCTGAGCTCGATGCTCCTTGGACCCACATCTAAAGCATGCTTCTGTCTTCCCATGGCATTCACCCGGATGACGCCTGTTGCAGTTCTTGCAGGTCAGAAGTTTGGTCATGTCTTAACATGTTTCATAGAACGAGGCTCTATTCTCTAAGAACTAGGATCCTTCCTTTTCTTACACTCCAAGCACCATACTTGAAGGGTTCCCTAATTTCCTTAATTTTGGTATCCAATACTTCCTCTACCACTTTCCTTACTAACTCGGCCAGTGGCTCAGTACCAAGTTCCGAGTTGCCGCTACCCAAAGTTGGCAGCCATTGCTTACCCTCAGAATCCATATCAATACTTTACATTACCAGTACACATATCAAATAACTACAAAGATCTCAAAAATTTTACTATTTATTCATATGTCTTATGCAGAGATAGTATTTTAGAGTTTTTGTTCTTTACAGAATCATAGCCTAGCTACAGTCTCAATCTTTTTCGGTTTTTAGTTCCTTCTGTCTCAGTATCTATGGTTTCAGTATCAACCTAGCTACAGTATCATAGTAAAGTCTCAATCCTATCTACAGTAAGGTTTTAGTACAGTACAGTATTTAAGGCAAAAGTACTTGCAGACTTGGTGCCAGGGATTCAATGTGCCACATCAAATTTCAGAAAACTTAGAAGAATCTAACCTCTTTAAAATCAAATTCTCAAAACATGTGTATTTTGAAGAAGACAAGTTGGAAAAAAAAAGTCTCTTTAAAACAAAAATTTTCCAGAAAATCAGATTTTTTCCAAAAATACCCTTCTTAGGTTTAAAAATTTTCGAAAGCCTTTTTGGACCCGATCCACAGCCGAGTTATTGCAATCGGGCTCTGATACCACTGAATGTAACACCCCAAGCCCGGCCTAGACGTTACGCCGAATTCAGCGTGTCACATGGGGAAAGTTACTAAAGAAGTTATGTTTTATCTAAAAATCTTTCTTAGGGTTTGAAGAATGTTTTGTTTTAAGTTAAAGTGAACGGAAGTTGTGCACCAGGTAGGAAGCCAAAAAAGAGGAGGTGAGTCTGTTGGACTGCTTAAGTACCAAGCTCTTCACGGATCCAATCCTAGACATGCACACATCCATTGCCACACTTTAAGCCGGATACTAGTCCACAAATAATTAATTAAGTTTAAGTCTATTTAAAATATTCATTTCCTTTGAAAATGTTTATATTACGGAAGCTTTGCTCGGTTATCGCGATATTTTGAAAATAGTAAACTTTTATAAAACGCACCCTAAAGTTAACCAATTTAATAGCCCAAAATAAATAAAATAATAAAAAGAGCGGCCTTATTACAACTTAAACCAAAAAGAAAATAATCAAATAATAATCGCAAAACTTAAACAAAAAAACAGAAATTAATCTTCGTGGCCACTCTAAATCCCGCCCAGCTCCAAGTCCACCAACTAGGGCTCACCTGCAAGGACGAAAGGGAAAGGGGTGAGTTTGGAAAACTCAGTGTGTAAGGAAAACCCATCCAAAGCCCAAGTCAGCTCAAGCCCTTTGGGCCTAAGCCCATTCAGATAACAGTGGGTATTGGGCCGAAGCCCTTTTTAGAGTATAATAAACTGGACCTTAGCCCCATTTTCAGATAAAAGCATGTCCCAGAGGCCCATTCCAGAACAGATCAGACATATTCTGTATGCGAGCCCAACCCAGCCTATAACCCACCGCTACATTCCACCAGTACTAGCCCTACACTCCATGTGGGGAATAACTCAACCCACCCAGCCCTATTCTCCACAGTTGCAGCATTGCTGCTCAATTATCAGTAAGTTGAGGCAAAGCCTCCAGTACGTGGACAAACCACTTTCAGTACTTCCTCCATCAATAACCCAGTCTCATGCATCAGATAATAATAACATGGCATGCAGTAAATAGTAACTGTCAAACATGCATTCAGGTCAACCTTAACCCTAGAGGTATATCAGTAATTTTGCTACCTATAAAGGTATTTCAGTAATTTTATCAGTTTTAAGGGTTCTCACGAATGTTACTGTCCTTGCTATCCCATTTGCCATCGCAATAATTTATTTGTCTCAATTTCACAATTTTAGCCATTGGGCCCTAAATTCCCTAATGGGCCCTACAGTGTCCACTAGCAATTTAAGCCCATTTAATCCAAGTTTTATGACTAGTTTATCGGTTTAAGTAGTTTCGATTCTACAGTCTAACAGAACATACTTATTGCCTATTTTTTTATTATTTTCCTTTTTTTCTCGTATGGGCCCGTAAGCTCATTGGGCCCAGTTTTAGCCTATCGAGGCCCAATTACCAAAGCGCACAAAATTTCAAACACGACTAACTTACCACTTTGCGATTTCAGATCTAATGATTCCTAAACATTTTGTGAGCACTCACACACTCACAAGCCCACGGAATGCCGAATTTTCAGCATTTCAGCTTTTGCCGATTTGAACTATGAGAGGGTGTCCGATACACACCTGTTTCGCGACGACTGCTACTGAGATCCCTTATGATGTCCTAAAATTGATTACCACAATTCTTAGATTGCAACCTACAACCAATCCCAATATTCAGAAACCCATATTCAAACCATGCCCCTAAAGCCTTTAGAATCTTACCTTTTTGCCAAAAATCGATGACTAGATCTAAGTCTAGTTGTTCCAAAGATCCAAGCCTTCGATCAAACCTCTGGAAGACACTAATCACCAAAAGAAATCGTCGGTTAAAGACCCTTAAAGCCCTATGCCCAAATCGACAACCTCCCTAGAGTTTAAGGACTTCAGATTTTGTGAGAACTTAGAAAAGAAATCGGCACCAAGGAGAAGGAATTTGCATTTTCGGCTTTTGTGAGAACTTAGAAAAGATGAATGGCAGTGAAAGCTTTCAGGTGCCTAACCCTAATTCTCCAAGACAGAGAAAGAAAAGAACTTAACCCTAATATCAACTAAAACAATTGGCCCAACCTCTCTAAGGCCCTTGCTGAAATTCACTTAAGTGATCACATGCCCGGCACATGCCTAAAATTAAAAAGTAACAATATGCTTACCTTGCAACTTGAACCCTGGACCTTTAATTTTTTCCCAGATGCCATTTTTTTAGGAACTTAGTTGTGCCACCTTGCCACTTTACCAAGGCCTTATTTGTGTCCTATTTTACCACGTCAACTTTAAAAGCCCAAATCGCCAGAACCCTCTCTCCCAAAATTAAAATTTAGGATGTGCCTCAAATTAAATTTACTCTTGGGCCTTTTTTTCCCACACCATAAACCCTTCGTAATTAATTGAATTACTAAACTAAACATACAAAATAATAATAACATCCAAATTATTCAGGCCATTTTCCACCCGAACCCAGACTCAAGGCCCAATACTTCCTGGCCCAAAAATCGGGGCGTTACAATAAGTGTAAGAATACACATGTGTAACGTATGAGTAATAAGCTCGATATGTGACTGGAATTTGGAAAATTTGTTAAGGATAAGCAAAGAATGCAACCAATGTGTGAAAGATCAAAATTGATAATAAAATTGTTTGGACAGTCGTAGAGACGTGAATTTGAAAAATCACCAATAATATTAGGAATTTAGTTAGAGGCTGAATGAGATATGAAATTAAATTTAAATGAGTCTGTTTTCATGTTAAAGAAACAGAGCAAGTAAAGGAATCCTATATTTTGAGATATTTATATTTTTGTGAGACTTGTTAAGAATGACTACGTGATCCCCTGTTCTAAATTTGAAAAATCATTAAAAATTGTACAAAAGTAAGTAAGAAATATAGTTTATATTCCTAGATTCCTTATTGAGTCTAGTTTTAAATGAAACAAATTTCATGGTTATTTTACTTTTTTACATTGATAAAATTATTTCGTAGTGAACAGAGGTTAGATCAATCGAGCTGTATAATAGGAGAAACTTTAACTAATAAACTGTACTAATTTTCTGGACCAAAAATTCTAGAAAAAAATTAGTAAGAAGTAATATGAGTCTAGTTTCAGGAAAATTTTACAGATTTGAATTTCAAGTTTTGTAACTCGAGTTATGATTTATTCAGTGAACATGATGCAGGAGGGACAGTTTGATCAAATTGGAGTAAATAGTGAAATTAAAAATAGATATAATTGAGTTATTTTGTAAACATATTAGATTCCTTATTTATTATTTATATACTTACTTACTAAGCTATAAGCTTACTTTCTTTTCTCTCTTTTGTCTTATAGTGTCATCCAGCTAGCACAGGAGTTAGAGATCGTTGAAGATCTACCCGCACTATCAATACTTTTGGTATTTGAACTAAACATTTTGAATTATGGCATGTATAGTAGGCTTAGTTATTTTGTTACGTGTCATAATTGCCTAGGTTTAAAATATTGGTTATAGTATTTGACCGATTATTTTGTACAAAGCCATTAAAGTTGGCTAATATTGTTGAAGGCATATGTTATAACGATTCATGATCTAATTGGATGCCATATTTTTGTCTCGGTTTTATTTAAGGGTATGTGTTATGATCTGGTAATACCTTGTACCCTGTTTTGGTGTTGAATGCGGGTAAGGGGTGTTACATATTCTTTATAGTCACCTTATTAAGCTGTCTATAATCAATGCACATTCTAATAGTTTCGTCTGTCTTTTTCAATAAAACTGGTGCACCCCAAGGTGAGAAACTCGGTCGCACAAAACCACTATCTGTCAACTCTTACAACTGAGCTTTCAATTCTTTTAATTCAGTAGGTGCCATTTTGTACGGAGCTATCGATATCGGAGTAGTCCCCGGCACTAATTCAATATCGAACTCAACTTCTCGAATAGGTGGCAAACCCAGTAACTCTTCAGGAAGCACATCTGGATACTCGCACACAACGGGTACTGATTTAATCTTTCTTTCGGTTACTTTACTGTCAAGCACATATGCAAAGTAAGCTTCACAACGTTTTCTTACATATTTCTAAGCTAACATTGAGGAAATCACTGTTGGTAAACCATTCAGATCATTAGATTCAATCCTAATAATCTCATCATTCTAGCACCATAAATCAATAGTCTTTCTCTTGCAGTTTACAACAGCATCATGCAAAGTTAACCAGTCCATACCTAGAATTATGTCAAACTCATCAAATGGTAACAAAATTAGATCAGCCAGAAAGCACGAATCTCGAATCTTCAGGGGGCAATTCTTACACACTTTATCAACCATAACACACCGGCCCAAGGGGTTCAATACTCTAATCACAAACTCAGTAGATTCAATAGGTAAAGTCTTACTGAATACTAAAGTCTCACACACATAAGAATGGGTCGAACCAGGATCAATCAATGCAATTACACTAGTATCACAGAGAGTAAATGTACTAGTAATAACATTTGGGGATGAGGCCTCCTCGTGTGTGCAAAAAGCGTATGCTCTGGCAGGTGCACGAGCCTCAGATCTAACTGCTGTATATTTAGACCCTCTCTGACTGCCACTCACATTACCCGTATTTTTGGGTGATCTCCCTCCAGCTGCAGTGTTACCCGATCTTGTATTCTGTACTAGATTTTGTTCAGCTAACTCTGGGCATTCACGAATATAATGATCCACTGATCCAAATTTAAAACAGGCCCGATCATGCAATCTTCAACTGTCGGGATGCCATTTACCGAAATGTTTACACTTGGGTTGATTTGATCTGACATTTCCAACACTAGCTTCTGAGGTAGCTCTCGAGCTCACAGGTGGTCTGTCCCAATCCCGTCGTGAATAACCTGAAGTAGCCTTAAAATGGCTTAAATCATCTCGAAACTTCTTTGGTGCCAACTGAAATGACTTACTCGATGATCTCTTACGTGCATCTCTAGCTTCAAAGTTAGTTTTTCTTTTCTCTTTCCCGAGTTCTTCAGCTTTGCAGGCTCGCTCAACCAGTACTACGAACTCTTTTATCTCAAGTATGCCAACTAGCAGTTTAATGTCTTCGTTCAGTCCATCTTCAAATCTTTTACACATTATAGCTTTGGTCGAAACACACTTTCGGGCATACCAACTGAGTCTCACAAATTTTTACTTATACTCTGTCACGGTCATCCGACCCTATTTCAACTCTAGAAATTCATTGCATTTCTGATCGATCAATCTCTGGCTGATGTATTTCTTATGGAACTCAGTCTAAAAGAACTCCCAGGTCACTCACTCTTTCAGAACCACCGATACTAGTGTATTCCACCAATGATATGTAATGTCTTGTAACAAAGATATGGGCACATTTTAAACATTCATCTAGAGTACAAGATAGCTCATCGAACACACGGATAGTATTATCAAGCCAAAATTCAGCTCGCTCAACATTATCATCATCAGTAGCTTTGAACTCTTCGGCCCCGTATTTTCTAATTTTATCAACAAGTGGCTTAAGCAATCTCAACGGATCACTCACTTGAGGTATAACAGGTATCGAAGATAGATTAGTCGAGGGTGGAGGTTGTTGTGCAGCCAGATTAGCCCGGATATATTGAGTAAACCAGTCATTCATCATTTGGTAAAAGGCTTGCTTATCATCTCCTTCTTGGTTACTCGAGGTCGGTCGTGAATCAACCGGCGCTATCCCTTGCGCGGGAACAGGTGCTACACTTTCATTATCATCAGCTACAGCTCTGTCGAGATCCATTTACTATATGAAAACATATTTTCAAATGTCAGTAGTCATCACACTATCGCTGTATATAATATGGCATGTATAGCTAGACTCGTATGCGCTACGTTAGTCCTAGAATCGACTAAATCGTAGCTCTGATACCAATAAAATGTAACACCCCTAACCCGTATCCGTCGTCGGAATAGGGTTATGAGGTATTACCAGACAAGACAAAATTTTCAAACAATCATAAATATGCACTTGCACAAACTTTTAAACCAACCAATCCTTATATATATATAAACAACATAGCCAAATATAATTTTAATGAAACTTAAATAATATGCAAAACATGCAAATTACATTACACTAAAACTCATATAATTCCCATGGTTTACTATTGCTCAAATCACTATTCATTTGGTCATTTATTATCGTCCCACTCATATACCATATTAAACAAAACAATCTCAATAGATAATCATTACTTAACTTCATTAACCATACCTATTTATTTAACCATTTAAACACTTTAAGTACACATACATTTTCCATGCAAACTGAACCAACATAATCTATGCATATTCGAACATACACATACATCATTAACATTTTTAATCCGTTAATAACCAAAACCAAGTTTCATTCATTAAAACATAACATACCCTATATCATGCACATCTAAATATACCGTAAACAAGCTTAACATTTGAACTCATGTTTGTAATTGACTATACATACACCAAAACTGAATTCGCAAACATATACATGCAAAAACATTAACCAATTTTTTTCACAGCATATAACTCACAAAAGTAATAATTAAACTCCAAAGTCAGACATGATCAATTATATATATACCACCATTATCAAGCTAATTCCAAATCATATAACACATAACTCAAACAATACTTATTTAAATCACATATCATTTTAACAAAAATGAACAATTCAAATTATATAATCAATAATTATATGTATACACAGAGTAAGCTTTTATAGCTTAGTAAGTCATAAGCAAATAAACAATTCAAATTATATAATCAATTCATTTAAGTTAACCAAATTATATTAAACCCGTCATTCCTTAATCTTAAACTACAAAATTACATATATAATACATTTCATACTCCACTTTCCACCTTGGCCGAATGTTCAAGTGATCAAATTTATCAAATGTTATTCAACTTTCATAATCAAAATGTCATAAAATAACCAAACATACATATGCCCAATACACAAACTCAAGAATCATAATATAACATCATGTACATTTATTACTTATTTGGTCTAATATACATATTATAATCACATATGTATTTCATTTGTATCAAATGCAATTTGTAACAAATACTCAAATTACTCACTTACCTTAATTCAATAAGTAACAACCTAATTCATGCCTAGTCATTTAGCTCATTTTACACATTTGATCACACTTATCGTTGCCTGTTGAACCATTTGGAATTGGATAGGACACTTGGATAATCACACATATAGTACAATGCCAATGTCCCAGACGTGGTCTTACATGTAATCACATATTGATGCCACTGTCCCAGACAGGATCTTACTCACACACATATATCGGAGTCACAAATATCGATGCCATGGTCTTACTCGTACACATAAATCGGAATCCTATGTCATGACATATGTATCCTAACTATTCCTCAGGTTCATACGGGACTTTCGGACATCGTAACTCGGTCGAAACAAATTCAGAAATGTAGTAGTCAAGCCTTTTCATATTCGGCCATAACAAATATAAATCCATACATTTCATAACAGGATATATATCTAGTATTTAATTACAATTCAACACGTCTACATTCTTATAAACTTACCACGGATGATGAAAAATCGGTACAGATCGGCTAGTCGACAACTTTAGTTTTTCCCCAATCTAAATCTAATTTTCTCTTTTCTTGATCTAAATTAATATAAATTAAACTTATTAAATCAAATATTCAATCAAATTTATCCAGAAACACACAAATGGGAAAATTACACTTTTACCACTGCTATTTCACAATTTTCACAATTTAGTCCCTGTTGCACAAAACACAAAATATGCAAAATCTCACAACAACATAGCTAGGTCGAATCTTCCTTATATTCATACTAGTCCATACATTTAATTTATTTCACATTTTAGTCCCTCAATTTATTATTTTTGCAATTTAGTCCTAATTACTCAAAATCATCAAAAACTCCAATACAAAACATGTTAATCTAAAACATATCTTTCATTTTTCATCATCAAACAACAAAAGTCACAAACTCTCATCAATGGCATAACTCAAAATATTCATCAAAATCAAAAATTAAAGCATGGTCTTGAAGATTACTAAGCAGCGATCTCAAAAACGTAAAAAAATATCAAAAACCAAGTCAAAATCATACCTTAATCAAAAAAAACAATAGCTGAACCCCAAGCTTGTATTTTTTTCTTTCTTTCATTCTTTTATTTCGACAAGAAGATGATAAAATGGCTTTATTTTCATGGCATTTGTTTTATTTATTTAACATTAATAATATATTTACCTAACCATCCATTAAAATATTTATAATTACCAAAATGCCAAACCATAAATTCCACTAAACTTTTAATGGTCAAATTACAAAGTAAAAACCTTCCCTTTAATAAGCCTTAACAATTAAGCACTTCTAATAAATAGCCAGTCACTTTTATATTTTATGCAATTAAGTCATTTTATTTAATCGACACTCAAAAGACAAAATTAAATCACAAAAATCTCACACACACAAATTCACACATAATAAACACAGAAATCAATTTTTAAATATTTTTCTAACTCAAATTCGTGGTCCCAAAACCACCATTTCGAATAGGGTCTAAATTGAGCTATTACAGATCATATGTTTGGGAATGATTTTAGTTGATTTTAGTTTAAGTTTTGGTATGAATTGGTTGATGAATTGAGATTTGAAATGATTGGTAATGTTATATCATGAATTATGTATGGTTTGGTATAGATATTGGCTGAAATGGTTGCGCATATATGCTTGATTTGGTGCTTGTAGGTTGACCCTAATTGGGGTGGAAAATTGGCTATTCAAATGGCCTATTTTTATCCACACCGGCAGAGACACGGGCATGTGTCTCAGCCATGTGTGACACACGGTCATGTTACATGGCCGTGTGTCCCCTGGGTATCCTACAAATTAAAGTCAGTATACCTTCCAGTTTTGACACGGCCTAGACAGACGGGCATGTCTACTGGTCGTATGTGGCATACGGGCATGTGGTTGACCGTATGGCCAAGTCAGTAGCCTCCTTAATTTTCACACGGCCTGGAACAGGGGCGTGTCTTATGGCCGTGTGGATAAGTCAGTATGTACACTCTATTTTGTCACGGCTTAGACACATGGGCGTGTCTAAGGTCGTGTGAGGCACACGGCCTTTTCACACAGGCGTGTGACCTTTTAAAAGTTAAAAATTTTCTAAGTTTTTGAAACTTTTATATGTTATCTGATTGGTCCTGAATGCATGAGCTAGGCTTCGTATGCTCGATTTAGGTTCTTATTGAATGTGAATGAATGACATTTCCTGTAATGAATGTACATATTTATCCAATTATAAATTAACTTGTTTCCATGCTAAAACATACATAATTGCTACATAATCATCACGCCATATTCGATTCATGCCATATCTAGTTCAAAACCTTTCCAAAGCATACCATATCTTGACCATGTTGAGGATAATTCATCATATATCAGTTTGGCCATCCAAACATGCTTTAACACAATATCAAATTAACACATATCATCAAGGCACCAAATGTACCAAGGCTACATCACCCAAAATATCATATACATCCCAAACACATCAACTAACATTCAGCTAATCATCAACCATAAGTTAACCTATACATGCCATTATAACACTTAACCAAGACATCAAAATCTACCGATATAGTCACTGGATAATGTTATAGATCTCCAACGAGCTTCCAATCTGATCGAGCTTCTGATAATCTGAAAAGTAAAGGAAAGAAAACCATATAAGCAATGAATGCTTAGGTAAGCTCGTATAAACCATAAGCATAATATTACATTTTAATAATGAACTTTATAGGTTAAATCTAAACCTACACCAATGCCTCAAGATTTAACAAACCATAATTACCAACTTGTAAGTGAGTAAAATCATTTATGTCACGTATATTAATAATTTATAACATGAAAGGATTTTATGAGACGTAATGTATAACCATAAACCTTTCTATAGAATTATACACCTCTCAATTTACTTACTTTCCTTTCCATTCCCAATGCTTTTCATAAGCCTCAATGACCTTATTAATTCTCAATTCAATGTATTTATTCATGATACCAGTAGATTCACTTAAAGCATAAGCAATTTACTATCATATGAATACATAATTTATCTCATTAAACCTTTTTATAACATCATAGTACATCCCAATTATGTACTTACAGTATCATTCCCTTTTCTTACCTGTTTCATATGCATTGTACAAGCATAATCATAAACATCAATCATATCCACAAAGCTTGGCATAAGCCTAAGCATCCACACTAAACATGTTAGCATACATGGTATAAATCATAGGCAAAAATAACATATATAGCCATTGATCTCGACATGAACCATTAGAAATTGTCACCTATCTCAACTTTCATAATTTCCATGTATCAACATATGAAAGATATTCATATAGTTTCATGTCTTAATTCATATTGTTTTCTTTACCATTTCATTTACATAACGCACGAGACATAAACATAGCATCACTTGAATCATAGTTTTCATGATCATGAATGTTCTTACTTGAATCATTGATACATCATACCATTCTATAATTTTCGTAGTGAAGTAAATCTAAACCTTTACCGGTTCATCCTTTTTTATGCTCGTTGAACCACTTAGAGTAATACTAGACACGTAGGAAAGCTCACACAAAGTGTGCTAATATAGTCGTAGCTCACACGAGCTGTAAAATGGGTCTGCTCACGTAAGTTGTTAGTCAGAATGTAAGCTACACAATGCCGCTCACACAAGCTGTCTAGTACCCGCAACTAATGCTGGACCTCAGCCATTGGTAGGACATTCAAGACTAGCACCCAAAACATAGTAACCTGGGTCTACTCACATAAGCTGTCGGTCAGAACGTAGCCACAAGGTGCTGCTCACACAAGCTGTCAAGTAACCGCAACACATGCCGAAAACTCAGCCATGGGTAGGACGTTCAGGACCAACACCCGAAACACTGTAACCCCAATAACATTTCATTTGTATCATTTATATTCCTAAGGTTCAAACAGGGCTCAATAATTGTTGTACGTCGTTGAATTTATGTTGTCTCACAACATGATAACTTGTATAATAAGATATATATTGATTCATTTTCAATAAAATCATATATTAATATTCAATTTAATCAAAATTATACATAATATAGTTCATACGAACTTACCTGGCTAAATTGCAGAAATACCAAAGTTTAGGGGTATTTTGGTAATTTTATATTTTCTTTGATTTTCCACCCGGTCTTGATCTAAATTAATAATTTCATTCAATGTATTAATTTAGACAATAAAAAAAATTCATTTATGCAATTTTTTTATTTTAACTTTTTACAAAATTACCCTTAAAGTTTTACTTTTTATTCAATTTAGTCCTTGAGCCCAACACATGCAAATTAACCATTTTTACCCAAAATTTACCCTAGCCAAATACTTGTGGCATCCAATACAGCCCATTTATGCAACAATTTCACAAAAAATCCTTAAAATTTTTATTATTTTAATAATTTAGTCCCTAATCGATAAATTCATCAAAAATCACTTAATAAAATACTATTAAATAACAACTAATATCTCAAATTCATCATTTAACATCTAAAATCACAAGTTTTATCAATGGAAACATTCAAAATCTTTAACAGTTTTAAAATCAAAGGTATGGGCTAGCTAGACCTAATTGCAACGATATCAACAACATAAAAATTAAAAGAAATGGATGAAAAATGGCTTACCATGCATCATCCAAAGAACAACCAAACCTTGAAGCTTTTCCCATGGTGAATTTGGTGGCGAACAACAAAAATGAAGAAGAAAACTTTATGTTTTCTTATTTTAACATTATTATATTATTTTAATATTAAAAATAATGTATAAAACATATATAAAATTAAAGGAAATTAAAAATTAAACCGTCCACCATCTTAATATTGGGTAATTTACCCATTAAGGCAATCCAATTATGATTCTTTAATTAATTAACACGTTCAAACTAATAGCAATTGTCTTTTCCAACTTTTACGATTTAGTCCTTTTCGCTTAATTAACTATCGAAATGTTAAAAATTTTCAAAAAAAACTTCAATACCACCTTAATGATACTCTGTAAATATTTATAAAAATATTTATGTCTCGGTTTATAGAAACGAGGTATTGATACCTTATTTTCTAAAACCACTTGACCTTAGGGTCTTACCACTTGAACTTAATAAATCCCTTAAATAACATAAATTATAAAATAAAAAACCTTTATAAAATCACATTTGACTCATAAATATTAATAATAATATTTACTCGTCGAATTTGGTGGCCCTGAAACCATTATTTTCGACACTATTGAAAAATGGGCTGCTACAGAATGATCTTGAACTCAACCTGTTGTTTTCATGAGGAAGGATTAGATCTGAAGTTTGACAACCTTCTAGGTTATGAGGTGAGCCCCTAAACTGACTCTTGCAAATGTATTATGCATGTTAGAACCTTCTTTTTGAATTAGCTAAAAGTGTATAATGTGATGATTCTGTGAGAAATGTATGTCTGATAAACTTTCATGAATGAATCGTATGGAACATGGATATGATCTCTATGATCAATGGTTAATGTGTTTAAATTATTAAGTGTTTTTATTTGTGTTTCGAAGATATGAATAAGTCTGATGTGAAAGAGTCTATCATGAGTAAGTCAGATGCAAATGATTTTGTTAAGTATGAGTCTGCATGAAGTGTTTCTGTCTCTGGAGTCATCTAAAAGGGTTCGTTGGAATTAAAAACACAAATTTTTGAAAGGAAAAGTCCATGACACTCTAAAGACCATATAGATAAGACCAAGGCTGGGCTATGGCATCATATGGAAAAGATTTAAAAGATTGTTGGGTGAGTTCCAGACGATGAGGGGCAAACCTCACGAGGGTGAGTTTAGGAGAATCCTTATCATCAAAAACACCAATTTCTGTAAAAGGATGTCTTTCTGGCTATCTCTGCTAAAAGAAAGTCTTTGTGGTGATCTTTGTTAAAAGGAAACTTTACTGACTATCTCTGTTAAAAGTAAGCCTTTGTGACGATCTTCATTAAAAAGAAGCCTCAGTGGTGATCTCTGTTAAAAAGATGTCTTGTAGAGAGGCTTTAGAAGGAAAGCCTCTATAGCTTTCTTTGTAAAAGAACTCCTTTGTGATGTAATCTGAAGAATGAATCTCATTATAAACATCTAAAGGCAATGCCTTTAGGCAAACCAGTTACAAGGGATTAGGCTAGTGTGCCCTACAGTACGTGGTGAGGCAAGGTTATGTGTTGAAAGTACGTATAGAGAGTGCACTGAAATAAGGAAGATCTGGGTAAATTCTTAGTTAAGTATTTGGCGTAGTCTACCCTACCCAAAGAAAGTGATAAAACTAGTAAGTATGGAAAAAGATATTAAGTTTAAAAATAAGGTAAAATTTAAGAAAAAATATAGAAAGTAAATAGATGTAAAATATAGTATGCTCAAGAGAGGGGAAATGGTTCTAAAGGAAGAAAGATGGTAGCCTCGGTATTATACCAGCTAATAAGGAAGAAAGGTCAAGAAACGCCCCATGGATGTGCAAAATAACATATGCAACATAAAATGAATGAAAAAGGTATTCTAATATCTAGCTCACTAAGTCCTTACAAACTTACAATAGTTGTTTATGTTTTCAAGTCTATAAACGACTATGCATCGAAAGACTACTAGGGCTACAACAAGGAAGTGATGTGTTGGGATGTTATGCATACAGAAAAAGTCAAATGTCGTGTACAAGTCTACTTTGAAGTTCATTAAGTAGTATCCCAAAGTAAATCTAGTAGGCGAAGAGATAAAGTAGAAAGTCTGAAATTTTATTGAGTCGAAATGATAACCACACACTGTATTTTTCCAAGAAACTCAATTATAGCTATAGATAGTAGTTTGTACATATGCAAAATGTAAATGTAACAATACAATGTATGCCAATAAGAGATTTTGTTACACTCATAGAGTCGTTTACAACAATGAATAAGAAAGAAAATTTTTAAGTTACATCTGTCAAAAGGAAGTAAGACTTGAGATTCGAATTCAGTATGTAAGACCCTTATCCCATCTCCGTTAATGGATTGAGTTTACAGAGTGATACCGAGCAAAACAAAACTTTTAACTTCTTACAGAAATAATTTTACAATTAAAATCTAATTGTAACACCCCAAAAATCCTTAATATTTATTTTCGCATGTTTGTGTTACACAATTGTGTATCTGCTTCAGTGGTTATGTGTTCTGGGAGAGTCTGAGAAGTCTTGGGTTCAAGCCTTGGCTTGTGCAAAAGTTTTTCTTTAAATGAATAAACTCCTGTCTCTATTCAGTAGGTTTATAAATAAATATGGGTATAACATGTCAGAATGGGCCTGATGGTCTAGTGGTTAAGTAGAGTGGCAAAATGCTGGTGGACTTGAGTTTGAGTCTTGGGATGCTCAATGGAGTGTTTTAGTTTGCTGCTAGTACCATATGGGTGTTTGAGCTTAACCGAACTACTGAAGAGTTATGGTGGATTTTGAATTTGGTGGTTGAGGGAGAAGTGGACGATTTTGAGGGTTTTGGGGAGGAAAATATAGAAGTTTGAAGATAGTGGGAGAGTAGTGCCGAGCTTGAATTTTTGTTTCTCAAGTTTTTGATTTTGGATGGTACTTTCTCCCCATTACTATTTATGTCGACTATTTTCTCTTCTTGGAGGTCGATTATTGCTGAGGGTGCATACGAATATCTTTCTTTTTTCTACTATTTTGATGTTGTTTGCTTCTACTCCTCTAGCAAACGTCCCTTTCTTGTTTTCTTTGGTCGAACACTCTCCCACTCAATCTCACAATTTTTTCGGTTTTGGTCATTGTCTTACTTTTCATCTTTATTGCTTTCCTGCTCATTTTCACCCTTCTAGTTCTCTCTGCCGAATTGGTCTGTTTCCTAAAATTTTCTTCATTTGCTGCCATTTACTTCCTCAAATACTTCCCTTTTTCTGCTAACTTTCTACTTCGCAACCCTAGTGTTTCATTTGTATTTTGTTAATCTTGAAAACCTCTGTCAAATATTGCTAGTTGTATGGTTGCTATATCTTTTGTTTCCTTCAGCCTTGTCACTTCCCACGACAGACATTCTTTCCCCCTCTTTTGCTGATTCTTTTTCTTCTTCTACTTCCCTTGTTGCGCGTCTCTTTCTTTCTTCGTTGCTACTGATCTTTGAGTTTTGCTCTTTGTCGAATTGTGGTTACCTTGGTCTCGTTCCTTTTCGATTTTAGTCTTCAATTGACCCGTCTTCTTTACATGGTTTTGCACTTTCGGTAAGTTTAATATTCGTTTGGTTCAAACTGTTTATGTGAATAAAGGTTAATAGGATTCGATCGGAATGCAGGTAATCACTAAGGAGCTAGTGATCAGTCTTTTACAATGGTTTAAGTGTGCAAAGCCTCAGTCGTTTAATCAAGACAAGTGACAATCAATCTTTGGAGAAGAGTTTTGATGAGGGGTCATTTTAATCCAGTTGTTATGTGATTAATTGTGTGTTATTGTTGAATATAGGTTTGGAGTGCTAAAGAATGGTGTGTGCACTTTTCATAATCAGGTGTATGTAAACACAACCTCGCAAACTGAACTCGACAAGAAGCCAAAATGTGAATCGTCGACGCCACACTGACGTGTGTGATAGAACATGGGCATGTGATCGATGAGGCAGGCCATGTCCAATTCATGAGCCAAGTTGAATTGGGCCGAGTGGGCCCTACGAGTGTGTGGGGTTATTGGGCCAGGCCGTGTGATCCACACGGCTAAGGCCATTTTTAGGCCTTATGGGCCACACAGGCGTGTGGGTCTACATGGGCAAATGACATGGGTTTATGGGCCATATCCACTGATAAGCTGCTAAGGTTGCACGGGTCACCCGAGACGACTATAAACCTACTGTAAGGTCAGTGGGTGTATTTAGACCCCTAATTGGCTGAAATGATGGTTATACCCTTATATGATATAAACATCTGTATGGCTGTATATGAGGCATGCTGCTAAAACTATACTAAATGCACGTATAATACTATGATTTGGCATGACATGTTGTATATAGCATTGCATTAGGTTGGGGATTATATTATTCGGAGGAAGTGCACTGAAAGGCCTCGAGCCTGATTTACTGGCAGCTCAGTTGTATATTACTGTTTACTGCAGCATTTGGTATTACTTGGAGTGTAAGGTTGGGTGGGTTGATTACATCCCCACGTGGAGTGTCGGGTTGGACGGAGATGTTGTGTAGAGGCTGGTTGGGTAGGATCCTTGTGACTGAATATATGTGTCTGTGACTGTGACTATACTGAGATGGGCTAAAGCCCAAACTGGACTGACAATGTTACTGAAAAAGGGCCTATTCCCAGACTGTGATTATTTGTATGCTATCTATTTTTGTGAATGGGGATTACACACAGAGTTTTCGTAAACTCACCCCTTTTGTTTCATTGCGTAGGTAATCCCTAGACTTAGGTGAATAGGTGCAGTGGGGGACTCAAAGGTGGCCACACAACCGCATATATTTTCATATTTGATTATGATTATAAGTAATATTATTTGGGGTAATTTTTACTGTAATAAGGCCTTTATGGATTTTTATCTTAATTTGGGATTTGTTTTTCGTTGCTTATGATTCATAATCACTAGTGGTAGGAAAACATGGGTTTTCAAAAGTTACAAATATTTTCTTTCAAAACACTCGCCACTACGTAAATCGTTTTAAAAGCTTCCACTAATTATAACAACTTGTAAATAAATGGGTAATGTTTTGAAAACAAATAACTTGAATTAGAGATAATATAAGATAACAAAAATGGCTTAACAACAACTAAGTTTTCGAAAGTACTTTCATGTGAGATCGCCAGATTCGGCCATCACGTCTGGGCCGAGTTTGGGGTGTTACACTGACATACAGAAAATAAATCAATTCATTGCATAAATACACATATGAGCCTTAAATCGTGCCTACAAGCCCCTAAAAATAGTTTGAGAACAATCTAGGATCAATTCATGACAAATCAAAAAAATTTAGAAAAACTTGAAAATTTGGAATACAAGGGCCACACACCCATTAGGCCAGACCGTGTGAACAGTCGAAGTCAGGACACATGGTCGTGTCCCAACCCTTGTGTCTGCCCGTGTGGGTATTTGAAACAGGGCCACATGGTCGTGTAATAGGCCATGTGCAGCTAATGTTACCCCTAAAATAAACCAAAACAAGCCTAAATCTTGCACATCAAAACATCCCACTTCCACAAGCCTTAGCATGACTAAACCACATATAAACATACCCAAAATATACCATTTCAAACAACCTACAAAACTTAACCAGTATGCTATTCAAAGGCACCACAATTAATGTTAAGGAACTTATTATTAGTCATCTTTTCATGCTCAAACCATCAACCAAATTGGCCAAAATATAAATATACACATAAAGATACCATTCCAAAGCATCATTACCGAATTCTTAACATTAAGGATTACCAAATTAAACCAATTCAAACATACATGCAAAACCAACCACTTGACTAGAAATACCATTGTAACACAACATTTTACACATCAACAACAAAAACCTATATACATGCCACATCCCAAAATCAAATACAAAAGCTACAAATGACTGGATAGTGTTAGCTCCAAATTGATCTGTCCAGTTAGTCCACAAATTGGTAACTATAAAAAAACCACAAACAAAACAAGTAAGCTGAAGAATATTAGTAAGTTCGTAGTTTACGCACCAAATTAACTTACCTCAATCAAAGAGAAAATTAATAATTCTTGATAGCCAAATACAACGGATCACGTTATTTTGTGATAGGTTTTAAATATTTATAATTAATCATTCTTGAAACTAACTATTATCGCGATGTAGGCAAGTATACATATTGAACAGTAGTATAGTTTTAGCAAGACCGGATTGTTGAACCCAAAAGAACTAAAGTACTAGTAATGACTGTCTTTTTATTATCTAGCCTAAGAATAAAGAGGTTTTGTTTTACCTAACTAATTATCTAAACTAAGAACTCACAGAGAATAGAATTGGGGAGTTACTTTTTGGAAAATCGATTGAATTAAGACAATACCTAAGGAAAAATCCACTTAGACTGCACTTGTTATTCTGGCTTCAAATCAGACGATCTATTCATTTAACTTGTTCTGTAGAGATCCCTAAGTTATGTTATTATCCCTATTCAATACTAATAACGTCTAATCCCTAGGTTGAATAATTGAGACCTTTCTCTAATTAACACCCTAGGGTTGCATTAACTCGATCTATGGATCCCCTTATTAGGTTTCACCCTAATCCAGCAAAATCTTGTCACCCTATGTCTAGGCGCGCAATCAACTCCGCTTAATTATGACAAATGTACTCTTAGACAAGGTCTATTCCTCCTCTAAATAAGAGCCTATCTTGAATCGGTATCCTAGGATATCAAAACAAGAATTAAGAACACATAACTAAGAGCAAGTTAAATATTTATCATACAATTCAAAAAATAATAACAAGATTCGTCTTAGGTTTCATTCCCCTTAGGTATTTAGGGGTTTTAGTTCATAACTAAATAAGAAAACATCTTAGAATAATAAAGAATACAAAACATAAAGAAAACCCAAAACTTCTAAAGGGGAAATTGAGGAGAGATCTTCAGTCTTGATGATTAATCCGGCTTCTGATATGGATCAATCAGCTTCCTTGGAGTAATTTCTTACTCCCTCTCCGTGTGTCCCATTTTCTTCCTCCTCTAGAGTGTATTTATAAGCTTTGGAATGTCTAAGATCCCTCAAAATTAGCCTTTTCCAAATTGGACTCAACTTAGGCTCGGCAGGGACACACCCGTGTGACACGCCCATGTGCGATTACTTTAGGCCGTGCTCGAGCCTGCCAAATTGACACGGCCATGTGGTCTGCCTATGTGAGGAGGTCCAGGCCATGTTGATTTCGTACTTTGGCCCATTTTCTCCCTTTTTAGCCCGTTTCTCATTCCTTTCGCTCTCCTATGCTCTCCTAAGTATAAAACATGAAATTAAAGCATTAGGAGCATCGAATTCACCAATTCTAATGGGAAATCATCCATAAAATGCGTTAAACATGGGGTAAAAATATGTATAAAATATGGTTTATCAAATACTCCCACACTTAAGCATTTGCTTGTCCTCAAGCAAAATTCTTAACTCATAATCAAAATAAATTCTTCTCAACTTATAATTTCTATCGATAATATTTCAAAATAATCCATAGGTAATCATACATTGAGAATTCAACTAAAAGAACATCAAAGTTTCAATCATTCCAAGTTGAGCATTTTATTCTGAAAACATAGGTGTCTCCCCTCGTTTAAGTAATTACATTGTATTCAAAATGTCATAGAGTTTTACATCCTCACCAAAGATTCACTCAAATCACTCGAGGTGTTTAAGGACAATAAATGAAGCACTCAATAGTCAATAATGAAAAGTCATTACCATAGGCTTGCACGAAAATCAAATCTCCACCACTATAAATTGAGATGATACATCAATCAAAAGGACTTTAGAGGGTTGTAACGTGGCTTTAGTTAGGGGGCATGGTCATAAGCCGAAAGAAAAGGTTAGAATCGAGATTGACTTGAAAAATTGCCTAACTAGAAAAATAGCTAGTCATCAATTGTGTACAACAGAGCTTTTTCTCAGAACGTGGAATTTTAACTTCTTTAGCTCAGAAGATTACTACTACAAATATGTATACATTTTTATTTTTTTTTAAAAAAAAAGTTAAATACATAGACTAACTATTAAGAACAAGACATAGCTAAGCAATTTATTCAACTCAAATCTCGACAAAAATAGGGATCAAATTAATTTAGGGGATTTCAACAATAATGGGTTAAGGGTTGATCTTAAGGGAAATACAAGAAATGGCTTGTTAGCTCAATGGGGTTTACTAAGGGTTAACCGTGGAGGTAGGCTTTTCATGGCATGAGTGGGTTAATCCTAAGTGCCTTTCTCATTTTGACATATCAAATCAAATGGTGTGGTCTTGACATGCATAATCAAGCAAGTTCTAGAATAACAGTTCAATACTAACGCACTCAAAGCAATAATAAAAGTGAGCATGAAAGAATTAATAAATGCTCAAAAGGCTCAAGAATCTCACAAAAATTATGGCTTTTTGATGTTTAAAACTTGTGAATTCCAACTCAAAGTAATGCCTAAACTTTGGGGAAACAACCTAAAATTTTAAATTCTTAAAAATCAACTTATCATGCTTGATTCTATAATGTCTTAAAGTTTAAACAATCAATGAATAAATTCCTATGTTTTAATTCAAGATATATCAATCAAAAACATAAATCAATTAAAATTTATCCTAAATATGATATGAAAACTTTTCAAGAGAACAAGGCAGTCATTCAGGGATTTTTCTGATAGGGAAATGAAGTAAATACCCCCCACACACACTTAAGATGTACATTGCCCTCAATTTACAAAAATAGATATGAGAATATAGAAAGAAGATAGGGAGAGAAGTGAAACTTCCTGAGTTGAAAATGGATGAAATTCCTGGATTAGCGAGAGCGAGTTGCTGGAAATACAACTGGAGGACAAACATGATTCTAAAGGACAAAAGGATAATTGGGGGAATAATTTGATAGTAATCATAAGGATAAGTTGTTTTCAAAATAAAATAATCTTCAAAAATAAATAAAATAAAATCGATAATCTAAATTTTTTTTCAAGTGGCATGGTCGGTTCACACACCCATGTGGATCGTGCCCCGACCGTGTTTGGGAAAATCTTTGCCCTGTTTTCACACGGCCCTAAGCACACCTGTGTGCTTGGTCGTGTCTCTGTGGAAAACCTGTATTCAAGAGCTCCATTAGTAAGTTAAGTGTTGAAGACTAAATTTTAAAGAAGTTAATACAGTTAGTGCTTGGGTTGCCTCCTGAAAAGCGTTTATTTATAGTCTAAGCTCGACTTACCTCTCTGTTGAATGATCATGGTGGTTTGAAGAGTTTATACTCCTTATTCCTGCTATCAATCTCATCAAAATAAGGTTTTAAACGGGTGTTGTTTACCTTAAAAGTGCCGAACTTGGGATGACTCACCTCGACTGTACCGAATGGGAAAATGCTGAGTACCGTAAGAGGGATTTCTTCATTTGGTGTGGTAGTGACAATGTGGGGATCTGCAGCATCTAATAAGACTCTATCTCCAACCTTAAGTTGATTTGGAAAGGTATTGAGCTCGTTCTGTCGTAGATTCAGTTTGTCGGGTGTTCTCGATTTATGCGTCCGCCATTCATCTAGCTCCTCGATTTGTAGCCTTCGTTCTTCATGAATAGGTCCTCTACTATTGTTTGAGAATGGCTCATGTACTTCCTTCAGACTTATCTCCTGCAAAGTGGGTTGTATCATATTGTCAGTTTTAATAGAATGATTTAGATGATCACTTTTAATTTCCGATGTGTTGCCAGAATTGCGAGCTTGAAGAGTGATTGTGTCGTCTCCCTCACGGAGTGTGAGTTCACCTATGCCAGCATCAATAATCATTTTAGCAGTTGCTAAAAAGGGCCTTCCTAAAATTAAAAGAGTGTTGCTATCCTCCTCTATGTCTAGAACAATGAAGTCAATGGGAAATATAAGTTTATCGATTTTAACTAGCACATCTTCAATAATACCCCTAGGGAATCTTATAGTTTTATCTGCTAATTGAATGCTCATCCTAGTCTGTTTGGGTTTCCCAAGATCTAATTTTTTAAACATTTTGTAGAGCATGACGTTAATACTAGCCCCTAAATCAGCTAATGCATTATTAACATCTAAACTACCAATTAAACAAGGTATTGTAAAACCCCCTGGATCTTTTAATTTGTTCAGTAGCTTATTTTGCAGAATAGCTGAGCAAACTGCATTTAGCTCCACATGCGATGCCTCGTCCAACTTTCGCTTATTTACTAAAAGCTCCTTTAAAAATTTCATTACATTTGGCATCTATGATAGAGCTTCAATAAACGGTAAGTTAATGTGTAATTTTTTTAAGAGTTTAAGGAATTTACCAAATTGTTCATGTGGGCGGTCTTTCCTTGTCGCGTTGGGGTATGGCACACGAGGTTTATATTCTACATTCACTGATTTGTTTTTATTATGACCTACCTCATCTTGACCTTTGCTTACCACAGTTTCTTACCTCGGTTCTGGTTCAGGCCGACTTCTTCGTCATCTTGAATATTAATTGCGTTAAGCTGTTCCCTTGGGTTGGTTCAGTATTACTTGGCAAGCTACCTTGTAGTCATTCAGAGATTAGTTTGGACTGCTGGCCTATCTGAGTTTCAAGCCTTTGGATCGACGCTTGTTGATTTTTAAGTGCTATCTCGGTGTTCTGGAAACGAGTTTCTGACACCGAGATAAACTTTGTGAGTATCTCTTCAAGGTTCAGTTTCTTTTCCTGTTGATAGGGTGGCTGTTGAAAACCTGGAGGATGTTGTGGTCTTTGATTTCCTTAACTGCCCCACGAGAAATTTGGGTGGTTCCTCCAACCTGCATTGTAAGTGTTACTATATGGATTGTTTTGAGATCAAGGATTATTACCCATGTAATTTAGCTGCTCGTTATCGATGTAGTGGCCATAAGGTAGGTATTCTGAATGGCTTGTTCCACCTCCACTTGCTTCGCACTACATTACTGGGTGAACCTGTGTAGAACTAAGAAAACCATCAGTTTTCTTATTCAAGAGTTCTACCTGATTAGAGAGCATAGTGACCGAATCGATGTTATAAACACAGGCTGTTTTTGTTGGCTTTGTCCTCATGACTTGTCATTGATAGTTATTCAGTGACATCTCCTCTATAAACTCACAAGCATCTTCTGGTGTTTTATTATTGATGGTTCCGCCAGCAACTACGTCAACCATTTATCAAGTCGAAGGATTCAGACCATTATGGAACATTTGAACCTGAAGCCAAAGTGGTAACCCATGGTGACGGCACCTTCTCAGTAAGTCTTTGTATCTCTCCCATACACCGTAAAGAGTATCTAAGTCCATCTGTACAAACTAAGAGATATCATTACGTAATTTGGTCATTTTAGCCTGCGGGAAAAATTTTAATAGAAATTGTTTGGTCATTTGTTCCCAAGTAGTGATTGACCCTCTTGGTAATGAGTTCAACCACTGTTTAGCTTTGTTCCTCAATAAAAAAGGGAATAACCGAAGATGAATGACATCATCAGAAACACCATTAATTTTAAATGTATCGCATAGTTCTAAAAAGTTTGCTAAGTGAGCGTTGGGATCATTATCCTGCAAACCATCAAACTGAACAAATTGATGTATCATTTCAATAGTGTTAGGTTTTGGTTCAAAAGTATTTGCAGCTACAGCAGGTCTAACTCTGCTCGATTCAGTTCCTGTTAAAGAAGGTTTAGCATAATCATACATAGTGCGTGGAGTAGGATTTTGATTAACCGCAATTGCAGGCGTTAGCTGATTGTCTTTGTTTTCAGCCATCTGTTCGATTGGGTGTTGAGTATCATCCTCTTGCTCGTTCTCTGTGTATCTTAAGCTTCACCATATTTCTCGTTGGTGTCTGCGAACTGTGTAATCGATTTTTTCGTCAAAAAGTAGTGGTCCTGACAGGTTGCTTCTAGTCATAAACTATAAAAACCTACCAAGAGAAAGAAAACGTAAATTAATAAATAATAAAAAATTAAATTAACTTTCAAGAAAAAAAATAAATGGCTAAAGTAATAAAAATTAAGCATTCCTAATATCTTAGTTCCCCGGCAACGGTGCCAAAAACTTGATCATGTTATTTCGTGATAGGTTTTAAATATTTATAATTAATCGTTCTTGAAACTAACTATTATCGCGATGTAGGCAAGTGTACCTATCGAATAGTAGTATAGTTTTAGCAAGACCGGATTGTCAAACCCAAAGGAACTAAAAGTACTAGTAATGACTATCTTTTTATTATCTAGCCTAAGAATAGAGAGGTTTTGTTTTACCTAACTAATTATCTAAACTAAGAACTCACCAAGAATACAATTGGGGAATTGCTTTTGGGAAAATCGATTGAATTAAGACAATACCTAAAGAAAAATCCACCTAGACTGCACTTGTTATTATGGCTCCGAATCGGACGATCTATTCATTTAACTTGTTCTGTAGAGATCCCTAAGTTATGTTATTATCCCTATTCAATACTAATAACGTCTAATCCCTAGGTTGAATAATTGAGACCTTTCTCTAATTAACACCCTAGGGTTGCATTAACTCGATCTATGGATCCCCTTATTAGGTTTCACCCTAATCCAGCAAAATCTTGTCACCCTATGTCTAGGCACGCAATCAACTTCACTTAATTATGACAAATGTACTCTTAGACAGGGTCTATTCCTCCTCTGAATAAGAGCCTATCTTAAGTCAGTATCCTGGGATATCAAAACAAGAATTAAGAACACATAACTAAGAGCAAGTTAAATATTTATCATACAATTCAGAAAATAATAACAAGATTCGTCTTAAGTTTCATTCCCCTTAGGTATTTAGGGGTTTTAGTTCATAACTAAATAAGAAAACATCTCAGAATAATAATGAATACAAAACATAAAGAAAACCCAAAACTTCTAAAGGGGAAATTGAAGAGAGATCTTCAGTCTTGATGATGAATCCGGCTTCTGAGATGGATCAATTGGCTTCCTTGGAGTAATTTCTTACTCCCTCCCTATGTGTGTCCCCTTATTCCTCCTCTAGGGTGTATTTATAAGCTTTGGAATGCCTAAGAGCCCTCAAAATTAGCCTTTTCTGAATTGGACTCAACTTGGGCTCAAAGGACACACCCGTGTGAATCGTGCTTCGAATCTACCAAATTGATACGGCCGTGTGGTCTGCCCGTATGAGGAAGTCCGGGCTGTGTTGATTTCATACTTTTGCCCATTTTCTCCATTTTTGGTCCGTTTCTCGTTCCTTTCACTCTCATGTGCTCTCTTAAGTATAAAACATTAAATTAAAGCATTAGGGGCATCAAATTCACCAATTCTAAGGGAAAATCATCCATAAAATGCGTTAAACATGGGGTAAAAATATGTATAAAATACAGTTTATCAACAAGTTCACAAATAACATTAGTTTTTGCTAACATATCTAAATATATCATAATAACCCCTTCTTAAAGGACTTACATTATCATAAATCACATTTCCTCAATTTAGCAATGCACACATGTAAACCTGAAATTCATTGAAACATTTTTTTTCAACTACTACTATAAAGAATATACAATATCACTTGATCACATAAATAAGTTCTAATTCAAAGAATACATAGCCCGTTGCACTAGGTAACTTGACTCGGATATTCAGGTAACTACACCACACTAGAGGCATTCATAGATGCGTAACAGAGGAATCAAAGTGTTGAGAAAGGCACAAATGTGCAATCGAAGGCATCGTAGTGCAAACAAAGACACTGAAGTGTATACAGAGGCACCAAAGTGCAATCCCATTCAAGCGCTCATATTGACCCTATTGGCATGCCAATTGTATCCTAAGTGTTTAATATGTTCAACTGGTCATTACACATAAATTTGTTACTTTAATACATATCCATCATTCAGAGGCATTTTGTAATACCCTCGAATTTTGGGCCTGGAAGTATTAGGTCTTGAGCATGGGAACATATACGAGGCAACACATAAATGTTTAGTTGAGCAAGAAAGTGGCACAAATATGTATCTGCTTCAGTTGTTGAGTGTTCTGGGTGTGTGTAAACACTGCCCAAATTGTAAAGCCGAAAAATGTGACCATTGACGCTACATGGGCGTGCACTCACTCGTGTGGTAATTTGAATGCATAAACACGGGCATTTGATCACAGAGGCCACCATGATCGATTTCATAGGCTTAGGCCGTTTTAGCCTATGTTGGGCCGAAATGGGTCGTAGGGCCCCACGAACTTGTGGGCCCCACACGAGTAAACCACACGGGCGTGTGGAGAATATTGGGCCAGGCTGTGTAGTCCACACGGCCAAGGCCATTTTTGGGCTTTGTAAGCCACACAGACGTGTGGGCCTGCATTATGGGCCTTGGGCCCATTTTCACTTTTGACTGTTAAGGTTGCACGGGTAGCCCGAGACGACTGTGGACCTACTATTGGGTCAGTAAGTGTGCCTGGACCCCTAATTGATAAAATGATTGTTTTGTCCTTATGTGCTAAAATAACTGTTTCGCCCTTATGTGGTAAAATAACTGTTTTGCCCCTAAGTGGTAAAATGGTTGTTTTGCCCTTATGTGGTAAAATGATTGTTTTTTCCTTATTTGGTAAAATGATTGTTTTGCCCTTATATGGTAAAATGACTATTTTGCCATTATATGGTAAGATAACTATTTTGCCCTATGTGATGTATATATATATGTGCATGTATGACCGTATTTTAGCATGTTATTTAAACTGTAGTGTATGCATGTATGATTCTATGATATGACATGACATGACTATATGATGCATTGCATGGGGATGGGCTTATACTGATCGAAAGAAGTGTACTGAAAGGCTTCGAGCCTAAATTACTAGCAGCCTAGCTTCATATTACTGCTTAGTGCCGCAACCGGTGCTAATTCTAGAGTGTAGGGATGGGTGGGTTGATTATTTCCTCACATGGAGTGTAGGGTTGGACGAAGATGGAGTGTAGAGGCTGGATGGGTAGGACTTGTATACTGTTACTGCACTGATTACTGTTTTTGCACTAATTATTGTTATTGTAAAAGGCCAAGGCCCAAACACATGACTATTTCTGTATTGAGATGGGCTAAAGCCTAAACTGATATTGTCACTGTTACTAAAAAGGGCTTAGGCCCAGACTGTGCTTATTTTCTAATTGTTTTCTTATATGGGATTACACACTGAGTTTTTGGAAACTCACCCATTTGTTCATCTGTACAGGTAATCCCCAGGCTTAGGCAGGTCAGTGCTGCGAGGGACTCGAAGGTGGCTACACAACCGTGCGTAATTTCGTATTTAATTTTAAAATTATAAGTAATTTTATTTTGGGGTATTTTTGTTGTAATAAGGCCTCTTTGGATTTAAATTTTTAACTTTTAATTGGGGATTTTTATTTGCGTTGGTTTATAACTGCTAGTGACAGGAAAACTTGAGTTTTCAAAAGAAACAATTTTTTTACGAAGTTAACGCAAGTACGCAATTGTTTTGAAAAGCTTCTGCTATAAAATGATATTTTTGGAAATGAATAACGATTTTAAAGTAAATCATTTTTGGTTAGTGACGCAAGTGTTGAAATGAATGACATAACTCAGAAACACACAAAGAGGTTAAATATATAGTAAGAGTTTTCATCGATATAACACTTTAAGAAAAACACCCAATGTGACATCGTCAGATTCAACCATAACGTCCAGGTCGGGTTTGGGGTGTTACATTTAGTGGTGTCAGAGTCAAGTTGTAAAACTCGGTTGTGGATTTGGGTTTCTTTTAAAACATGGAATTTTCAAAAAGAACTGTTCCAAATGATTTGGAGGTATTTTGAAATGTTTTTACTGAATGTGTGGTGCACCGAGTCTCCACACCAATCCTGTAAGTTCTCTCTGAAAGTTGTATTCCGATTTTGATTGAAACTGCCATAGGTAGGGTTACTAAGACTACTGTATGTAGTATACCGTACTGCAAATTCTTTTAGCAGCATATACTGAAACTGTAGAGAAATCGGTAGACACCAATAGACAATGCGTTGTGCGAAATAAAACTCTATACTTTTGATACTGAGTCTAAAAATATTTGTTAATAAACAACTAGAACTGTAAACTGATTTGCATAAAACTGTTAATTCAAGATAAAACGCAATTCGATAATGAGCATTAGAGGTACTGGGTCTCTTGATCGTGCAGCTGGAGGTGACACGCTGTTCCAAGCTATATTGCAGATTTTGAAGAGGGTCGCTGTGCCCAATACTGGATTTGGGGCCCGAGGGTTGGTTACAGAATGACTCCAGTCCAATGGATTTGAGCTCTTTAGGGGGTGTCACTGGTGTCACCCTTAATGTGGCCGAGTATTGGATTGACGCACTGTCCAATCTATCTGTAGCCTGTACTGAAACACTCAAGTTAAATGTGGTAGTGTTTTGGAACTAGAGCGCGTAGCGGGAACATAGTGGTGTAGTCTGTGTCATGCGACTAATCTGATCGTTGGAAATTTCGGGGACGAAATTCCTTTAAAGAGGGGTGAATTATAACGCCCCAAATTTTGGGCCTGGAAGTATTAGGTCTTGAGCATGGGAACAGTTATGAGGAAGCACATAAATGTTTAGTTGAGCAAGAAAGTGACACAAATGTATATCTGTTTTAGTGGTTGAGTATTCTGGGTGTGTAAACACTGCCCAAATCGTAAATCGAAAAATGCAGGAAAATGAGACCATTGAAGCTACACAGGCGTGCGCTTGCTTATGTGGTAATTCGAATGCATAAACACGGGCATTTGATCGCAGAGGCCACCATGAGTGATTTCATGGGCTTAGGCCGTTTTGCGCAATATTGGGCCGAAATGGGCCGTGGGGCCCCACAGGCTTGTGGGCCCCATACGGATAAACCACACTGATGTGTGAAGACTATTAGGCCAGGCTGTGTAGCCCACACGGCCAAGGCCATTTTTAGGCTTTGTAGGCCACACAAGCGTGTGGGCCCACATGGGCCCGCATTAGGGCCTTAGGCCCATTTTCACTATTTGACTGTTAAGGTTGCACGGGTTGCTCGAGACGACTGTGGACCTACTGTTGGGTCAGTAAGTGTGCCTGGACCCCTAATTGATAAAATGACTATTTTGCCCTTATGTGGTAAAATGATTGTTTTGCCCTAAGTGGTAAAATGATTGTTTTACCCTTATGTGGTAAAATGATTGTTTTTCCCTTATTTGGCAAAATGACTATTTTACCCTTATGTCGTAAAATTACTATTTTGCCCTTATGTGGTAAAATGACTATTTTGCCCTTATGTGGTAAAATGACTATTTTGCCCTTATATGGTAAGATGATTGTTTTGCCCTATGTGATGTATATATTTTAGCATGTTATTTAAACTATAATGTATACATGTATGATTCTATGATATGACATGACATGACTGTATGATGCATTACATGGGGATGGGTTTATACTAATAGGAGGAAGTGTACTGAAAGGCTTCAAGCCTAAATTACTGGCAGCCTAGTTGCATATTACTGCTTAGTGCCAACCCGGTGCTAATTCTGGAGTGTAGGGATGGGTGGGTTGATTATATCCCCACATGAAGTGTAGGGTTGGACGAAGATGTAGTGTAGAGGCTGGATGGGTAGGACTTGTATACTGTTACTGCACTGATTACTGTTTCTGCACTGATTATTGTTACTATAATGGGCCAAGCCCAAGCATATGACTGTTTCTGTATTGAGATAGGCTAAAGCCCAAACTGATATTGTCACTGTTAATAAAAAGGGCTTAGCCCCAGACTGTGCTTGTTTTCTGATTGTTTTCTTATATTGGATTACACACTGAGTTATTATAAACTCACCCATCTATTGATCTGTATAAGTAATCCCCAGGCTTAGGCGGATCGGTGCTGCAAGGGACTCGAAGGTGGCCACACAACCGCGCGTAATTTTGTATTTAATTTTAAAATTATAAGTAATTTTATTTTGGGGTACTTTTGTTGTAATAAGGCCTCTTTAGATTTAAATTTTTAACTTTTAATTGGGGATTTTTATTTGCGTTGGTTTATAACTGCTAGTGACAGGAAAACTCGAGTTTTCAAAAGAAACAATTTCTTTACAAAGTTAACGCAAGTACGTAACTATTTTGAAATCTTCTGCTGTAAAATGATATTTTTGGAAATGAATAATGATTTTAAAGTAAATCATTTTTGGTTAGTGACACAAGTGTTGAAATGAATGACATAACTCGGAAACACACTTAGTGGTTAAATATATTGTAAGAGTTTTCATCGATATAACAGTTTACGAAAAACACCCAATGTGACATCGCCAGATTTGGCCATAACGTCCAGGTCGGGTTCGGGGTGTTACACATTTCATCATTTCCATACACATACTATAAAGGCAATACATTCATGTCAATAATATGCAATCACAAGAATTGCTACCATCAATTATTCATTTTCATATGTAATCATTTGTAGTATTCAATAATATATAGGTAACTAATGAAATTTCACCTACATATGTACAACTAACTAGAAAACAATGATATAATCATAAGAGACTTACATTTACATATCAAAACACTATGAACTTACATACAATCCACTTCTAGTTAACGCAAGGACTACTTCGTAATTTTCCCCTTTCCTTGATTATTGACTCTTTGACTCGGTTCTTGATCTATATAATAATTAAATTCAAATTATTGAATTCACATACATTACAAATTCAAATCAATGTATGAGATCCTTAAGTTTTCATTATTTATACATTTTCCTTCAACTTTTACAATTTTTACAATTTAGTTCCTAAACCCGAAATTCCAAATTGAACAAAATTTTACAACTTCTCATGCTAACTAAATTTTCACCCATCCATTTACAGCCCACAGTTATTCTAAATTCTTAAAATTTCCCTATTAATTTTAATATTCAATCTATTTAGTCCTTTAACAAAAAAAACTAACAAAATTACTTTACAAATTAATCATAATCAACAACTAATACTTCAAATCTATCTTTTACGTAATGAACAACAATAATTCATCAATGGTGAAATCCAAAATCTTTAACAGTTTTATAAACGAAGGTTTGGGTTAGTTTAACCTAGTTGTAACAATCACAAAAACATAAAAATCATTAAAAACGGTTAAAAGTTACTTACCATGCATGAAGAGCTAGCTTTGGCTGAAAGCTTCCTAAGGCAACCCTAGAGGGTTTGGTTCGAAGGTGGAAAAAAAGATGAAGATGATGATGTATTATTTATTTTATTTAATTTTTAAGCTAATTTACTAATTTACTAAAATAACCTTTATTATAAACCTTTAATTTCTTTAATCTTTTATCTCAAACTGTCCATGCAAATTAAACGTGGCATAATTATATTATAGAACCTCTCACCTTTACTAATTAATCCCTCTAACCACATAATTCATTAATAAATGAGCTTTTACCTCTATTACAATTTGGTCCTTTTTACTCAATTAACTAATTAAATATTAAAATTTCTTCACCATAATTTAATTCGACTCTAATGTAACTCCATAAAAATTAATTAAATAATCACACACGATCGCACATATCAAAATTGTGGTCCTGAAACCACCATTTCTGACACCACTAAAAAAGTGACATATTACAAGGGCAATACATGGTTTGGTACTAGAGCATAGTTTAGCTGATTCATGAATCATGAAGGAAGATGAATAAACCATATATGCGTAGCACATTGCACCTGGTTTAGTCTCTCAGGTATGTGTTGCCAACTATACTTTTGTACATAGTTGGAGAAAATGCCATGAAACAACTAGTAAGGTCGTTGGAAGGAAAGGCCACTAAACAACATGGTGTGCGTGTTGGAAAGGAGTCAGATAACAACTAGAGACCTTGGAGAGCTAATGCCTAGTGCTGAGAGGAGGTCTCGGTAGTGATTGTCTTCTTGGTTTCTCTTCATGGAATAATGATATGAACATGCTTAGTATGTATGGTACCATTTTTGCAACAAGTGGTGTTGTATCCACTGAAATTTCATATGGTCTTCTAAAGAGTCTCCTCCAGCCATAGGCCACTAATGAATGATCCTTGTAAAAATGGATAGTGGCGAAATTGAATAACCCACACCAAAATCTAAGTCTACCGGGATCTATCTCTATTAGAAGTTTTTATGGCAATCTTTGTTAAAAGAAAGTCTTTGTGGTGATGTCTGTTAAAAGGAAGCCTTTGTGGCTATCTATATCAAAAGGAAGCTTTTGTGGAAATCTCCATTAAAAGAAAGCCTTTGTGGCAATCTCTGTTAACAATATGCCTTTTTGACAAGACTTTAGAAGGAATGCATATGTGGTTATCTTCGGAAAGGAACGCCTTCATGGCATAATCTGAAGAATGACTCTCGTGATGCCCATCTGAAGACAATGCCTTTGGGCGAATCCCGTGTTGTTACAAGGGATTAGGCTAGTGTGCGCCAGAGTATGTGGTAAGAAAAGGTTATATGTATAAAGTATGTATAGACAGTGCACTAAAGTAAGGAAGAAATGGGTAAATTCTGAGTTAAGTATTGGGCATTGTCTACCCCACTCGAAGAAAATGATAAGACAAGTATGTAAAAAGATATTAAGTATGATAATAAGGTAAGATTTAAGAAAGTATATTGAAAGTAAATAGATGTTTCAAGAGAGGGGAAAATGGTTCTAAAGAAAGAAATGGTAGCTTTAGTATTATACTAGCTAAAAGGAAAGAAAGGTCAAGAAATACCCCAAGGATGTTCAAAATAACATGTGCAACGTAGAATGAAAGAAAAAAGGTATTCTAAGTTTTAGCTCACTAAGTCTTTACAAACTTAAAAAAGTTGTTTCTATTTTCAAGTCTATAAAAGAATATGCACCAAGTGACGATGTCAGGTGTCACATCCCACTTTTCAACTAATTATTATGCTATCTATCATGTAAAGAAATGATGGAAATCCAATGACATTATGATGATTATAGCGCCCCATTTGAACATTAGGAATATATAAGATACAAATGACATGTCATTAGGGTTACCATTTTTCGAGTGCTGGTCTTAAATGTCCTACCGATGGCTGAGTTTGTACATTTTATTGCGGATGCTTGTCAACTTGTGTGAGTAACATCATGTAGCTTACATTCTGACCATCAGCTTGTGTGAGCAGACCCATTTTATGGCTCGAGTGAGCAACAATGTAAAGGAAAGGAAAAAGGAATGGTTTTGACCATATGTTTAGCACACTTTGTGTGAGCTTTCCCGCGTATCTAATATTATTCTAAGTGGTTCAACGGGCATAAAAAGGGAAGGAATGGTAAGTGTTCCAATCGACTATGTTTGAACCTATAAAAGGTATAAAATGATAATGATCAATGAATACATGTGTATGTTTATGAAAAGTATGAATTCAATGGCATTATGTTCATGTAAATCTACCTTACCATGTGATAATTCAATTAAGTTGTATTAAAGCACTATGTTGTTGATGATGCTTAGGATTGTGCAAAGCTGATGTTGGATTAAATCATGCTTAAATTAAAAGGTTATGCATTGAAATGGTAAGTTGATTCATGATTTACGAACTTACTAAGCTTTATATGCTTACGTAGTTTCCTTTCCTATATTTTATAGATTATCAGAAGCTCGATCAGCTTGAAAGCTTGTCGGAGACCTATCACACTAACCAACAAACATTTTGATAGTTTTTTATGTTTTGGCCAAGGTTATAATTGCATGTATAGGTGGACTTCTGTTTAAAGTTTGGGTTGAATGCTAAATATTGATTTTGGTATGTATATATATGTTGGTTGTTTGGTACCATTTGTAAATGGTTGGTTTGTGTCACTTGGGTGATTTTGATGTATATGAGTAATGGTCTAAATGGTAAGTTTATATTGACATGGTATAGGTCAAGTATGGTATGTTTTGTAATGGTAGTAATGTGTTCAAATATGCATAACTTCTGGTATGTTAGGTTGATTGTGATTGAGGTGCCTATCTGGCATATTGGTTGAATGGGAGCTCGTCATTTGAATTGGTCATTTTATGTATGTTTTAGTAAGTTTTGATGCCTTGGTTAAGGGTGAAAAAGACTTGTAGGTACATGCTTGAAGTGGGTGAAGGAAATGGCTTGATTTTGGCCAACTTTATGTCCACACAACCTAAGTCACAAGGGTGTGTCTCAGTCGTGTGTGACACACGGCCATGCGACACGGTTGGTGTCCCCTGTAGTTTTTAAAGGTTACAAGTCAGGAAGTTACACGACCTAGCACACAGTCTGGCACACAGACGTGTGAGGCCATTTCGAGTGTTATAGGGCTTGGCACACGGACCTGTGGCTTGGCCATGTGACCCAACTCAGAGAGTTACACGGGTACAGACACAGGCTGGGACACGGTCGTGTGTCCCTATTTCAATTGTTACACAGCCTAAGACACGGGGGTGTGTCCTAGCCGTGTGACTCACACAACTTGGCCACACGGCCATGTGACCCTTGCATTTTAAAATTTCTAAGTTTTTCCTCAATGTTTTAAATGTTTCCAATTTAGTCCTGAATCATTTCTAAAGAGTTTCCAAGACCTTGCTATGCATGTAGATGAATGGATTATGTTATGTTTATGTTAATGTTTGGAAATGTATTTTTTTTGTCATGTTTATACGGTAATGCTCTGTAACCCTATACCGGAAACGAATACGATTAGGGTTGTTACATTATATGTGATTGATTTCTTATGTAACATTAATAAGTATGCTAACTTGTGAGTTGGTGGTGTTATATAGGCTTTTATTAAGCTTCTGGCATTGGTAAAGGTTTATACTTAATCTATTAAGTTCATTGTTGAAATGGTATATTATGTTTAAAATTTATATGAGCTTAATAAGCATTCATTGCTTACATAGTTATTTTCCTTTTCTTTATAGATTATCGGAAGCTCAATCTGTTAGAAGTTCATCGGAGATCTATCACACTATCCCGTGGACAATTCGGTAGTTTTTGATTAATTTGATTAAAGTTTATAATGGCATGTATAAAGTGCATTGTGATGGTATTATGGTGTATGTGTTAATAGTGTTTTGGAATATATAAGCTTTGGAAAGCTAGGTTGGTTTGGTACATTTTGATGCCTTACCAAGTTATGTGATATTGGTTACTTTGATGTGCTTTTTTTTAAGGTTATCTTAACATGTTGATAATGCCTTGAAAAAGATTACTTGAGATATGGTTAAGTTCATTTATGAGCTATATTATCATGTATGGAAATGGCAATATTATCATGTATAGGTCTATTGTATTGATGGCTCATGGTAGTATTAATGGTTGTTTTATTATTCTTGTGTCTTTGAAGTTTATATTATATGATGGACTTGTAATGCTTGTCAAGTAAAGTCATCTTAACCAGTTTTAGTTATTGAAAGGTATGGTCTTTTGGTAGGCTTGTAATGGTTGAGAATGGATAAATTGAGATATGATTTGGTAAGGAATTAAGTTAGATTATGATAATTCAAATAAGGTAATGTTGACTTATGTTGGAATGTTATGTTTTGATATGTTTGTGGTGCTTTTGAATTGCATATTGGTTAAGTAAATTAGGATGCTTGAAATGGTATGTTTATGCAAGTTTGAATGGTGTTTGAACCTCTAGATTGTGTGCACAAATGGTTTATATAGTTATGCATGAAATGGTCTTGGAAATGGTTTGATTTTAGGTAGATTTGGGTCTACACAGCCAGAGACATGGGGGTGTGACTCAACTGTGTGAGACACACGAGCTGTAGACATGGGCATGTGTCATTTGATTATTTTTTTAGGGTGCAAGTCAGTGAGTTACATGGCCTGACACACGAGCATTTGATACGGCTGTATGACTGTACTGAGAGAGTTACACATGTAAAGACACGGGCTAAGACACTATCGTGTGTCTCTAGTTTGAAGGTTACATGGCCTGAGACACAGATGTGTGTCTCAAATATGTGAGGCACACGGCCTGGCCACATGGTCGTGTGTAACACCCCTCACCCATATCCAACATCGGGACAGGGTTCTAGGCGTTACCGAATTTAAACATTCACAACATGCAAAATCGGGCCACAAAATTTCACTAAAAAAATTAAAACATCTCGAACACATGCATATTGTCCCTCATATAGGTCTTTGAAACCTATAACATACATTGGGGTGGTTTGGGACTAAACCAAGAACTTTGAAAATATTTGGGCAACTTAACTAATTTTCTTACTTCGGAGAGTCACACGCCCGTGTGGATTGGGCCGTGTGGTCAGTTTCAAGGCTATTTTCCAAGCCAATTGTCACCCTTAATTACCTACATACACTTATACATTTTCATAGCAATTGACATGGAATATTTGAGTAATTATATTTTCACAATCAAGACACAAACATGGCATGCTTACAGCAACACAAACATATTACCAACCATGCATTGAAAATAAGCATATTACCAACCATGCATGGAAAATAATCATTAGCTCACTAAAGACCAATATATTAGGCCAAATTATAATAACACATGTTATAAAACTAGGTCCTATACATGCCACTCACTTGATAATTCTAGCATATGTGTTTATACTGTCAAGGTGTTGGCTTGATAGTGTGATGATGCCTCCGACGATCTCCAACCCCGAGTTAACCTGACAACACTAAAAGAAATGGAAAAGAGGGGGTAAGCTTTACGTTTAGTAAGCTCGCATGAAAATAATAAGCAATTTACTAATATGCTTTCCATAGTAAAACTATCCCAATTGTACATTTACACATGTTCTGGTTAAGCTGTTTTCTTGAGTCACAGTCACTAAATCATTTATATCTAGAGCTACAGAACTCAAAATTAAGATCCGTAAATTTTTCCAGAAACTAAACTCATATATCTTTCCACCATAAAATTTTCAGAATTTTTTATCCAGTCAATAAGTACAGTTATTATTTAAAGTCTCCCCTATTTTGCTGTTTAACAGCTTCGACTACTCTTCACTAAAATTTAATTATTTTTGGTAAAAATTTCAAATGAGGTTATCGTTTCTTTCTTATGAAAATAAATTCAACAAGGAATCCAACCATATAAATTATGTTCCTTAACTAGTCTTACAAAAATATAAATATCTCAAAATAAAGAATTCATTTGTTTGCTATGTTTCTTTTATATGAAAATAGATTCAATAAGATTTAATTTCATATCTCATTCCACTTCTAGTTCAACTTATACTATTTTTGGTAATTTTTCAAAAATCACTCCCCTGCTGCTGTTTTAGACTGTTTATCCCAAATTTCATTCCTTCACTAAAATTTCTTATTATCAACTTTCAAGATAATCCTTATCCATATTCATCGTATCAAAAATTCAATCACATATTTAACTCATAATTCAAAACTCATATAGTCATATTCCGGTATTATCCCACATTTTTTTTCACGTTAAATTTCATTTAGCAAACTTGTTTCTCCCGGTGAACACTTCGGAAAGTAACAATATCCGGTGGTTTTAGCACATAGCTCCACACTATTGGGCTAAGACGTAATTGTGGCATATGCACTTAGCACCACTTTTCAAATTAACATGTATAATCGTGGCATATCCACTTAGCACCACGTTACATGTTTAACCATGGTATATCCACTTAGCACCACGTTAATAAATCAATATATGTAACCTTGGCATATCCACTTAGCAACACGTTAATAAATCAATATATGTAACCTTGGCATATCCACTTAGCACCACATTACATGTTTAACCATGGTATATCCACTTAGCACCATGAATTAATATATGTAACCGTGGCATATCCACTTAGCACCACGTTACATGTTTAACCGTGGTATATCCACTTAGCACCACGTTAATGAATCAATATATGTAACCGTGGCATATCCACTTAGCACCACGTTACATGTATCAATATGTGTAATCGTGGTATATCCACTTAGCTCCACATTACACGTATAACTGTGGTATATCCACTTAGCACCACGTTTTTTCATTTCGAAGGTTCAACCGAGATTTACTCATTTAATCTCAATTCATCAACCACAAATCACCGTTTGTGTCCATTAATTGAACAATACTAAAACTTATTTCATTTGCACTCTCTTCACAAGTCCATTTCATTTCACATGTCAAACATGTACTCATGAGTTTCGAGTACGTACCTGTGCTATCTCTTAGCACAACCACTCATGCAAACAGGACAATCATATGCAAGGTCTCATATTCTCGGTAATCACCCATTTCTTTTAAATATCATATTCCATCAAATTTCTATTAACATCAAATTCAATACAATTATAACAAATTATATTTCATGTATATCAATAATAACATGAATAATAGGCTTATTAAATCACGCGAACTTACCTCAGATCTAGAAATGACAATTTACCATTCTAGTCCATAACTTTGTATTTTCTTGATTTAAGCCCAAATCTCAATTTCCTTGATCTATAATATCACATTTAGCCTACTAATTAGTCACACTATTCATATGGGTCTAAAAATCATATTTTTACAAATTTTCATTTTGACCCCTAAACTTTTGCATATTTGCACTTTTATCCCAATGTTCGGAAATTAAACTTCTTCCTATTTTCTTATGTTTTATGACATGATGATCATTTTTCCCTTCTGTAGTAACATCAAATTCTCACTCTAACATGTACTTATTTTCACCGATTATGTCATTTTACTCGTTTTCACGTAAAATCGCTTAGCAAAAGTTGTTTAACACAATTTCAAGCTTCATATTCTACCATTAAACATCAAAATACATGCTTATCTTTTATAGGTAAATTTTTAAACACAAATTCTAGCTCAAAATAATGGTAGAAATGAGCAGATCATGTTACCGGGATTTCAAAAATACATAGAACATTAAAAATGGAGCTTGGAATCACTTACTATTAAGCTTGGAACCTTGGCCAAACCCTAACCATGGTTGCTCTTGGTACATTCTGCTGTAGCAAGAAGAAAGGGACACATTTGGGGTTTAAAATTTGTCTTTTAATTCATTTTACCCCTAAATGTCCAAATTGCCCTTTTTACTATTCTTTCAAATTTTACCCAACCAAGGCCATTTTTATCCAACAAGTTATACCAAAATCGTAGACCATAAAAATATAATAAAAAGAAATTTTCCTCATCGAATTTGTGGTCCCAAAACCACTGTTTCGACTAAGCCCAAAATCGAGATGTTACACCGTCTGACCCCTATTTTCAATTTTTTATGACTTTTTCTTAGATTTTCTAAATTGTTTCAAATTGGTCCCACTTTGTTTCTAAGATATTTTTAGGGACTCGAGAACTAGATTTAAGGATGATATGTATGTGATTAAATGGTTAATAATATATTTACGTTAATGATTGATATGATGTTACATGGTTTCTAATTCATTGGTAATACTCCGTCACCCTAATCTGGTGATAGATACGGGTTAGGGTGTTACAACTAGCTAGCATTGGCATTCACCTATGTTACCATATAGAGAGGATTCATTTCCTTCATTAGCAAGTCAAACTTGCCTTTTTAAAACGAAACAGATCCCCCTTTTCCTTTATTGTCTCACTCCCTTGCCAAAAGCTCTTCTCTTGCCATAAGCCTGTAGTGCAATGAACTTGGTCATGGTTGACCAAGCTACACCACCCCTTATACTATCCATCACCCCTATTTGCACCTTAGTATCCATTTTTTTTCATTTCTTCCCCCTCCCCTTTTTCTCTCTTTTTGGCTATGACCGTAAGTTTATTTGCACCACCTCCTCACCACCGTCCACAACCAACATTCCCTCTCTTTTCCTTTCTGTTTCCCCTCCCCTCTTCCCCCGTACGCCGCTGTGACCAACCATGTCCACCGCCACAACCACCATGGGTCACCTTCTCCTC
Source organism: Gossypium hirsutum (assembly GCF_007990345.1). Taxonomy (NCBI): domain Eukaryota; kingdom Viridiplantae; phylum Streptophyta; class Magnoliopsida; order Malvales; family Malvaceae; genus Gossypium; species Gossypium hirsutum. Next base: position 92,208,352 of record NC_053425.1, read on the forward strand.
AACCGGTTTTCTTTTCTCACCTCTTTTTATCCTCTTTTTCAATTAAAAGTTACCAAACCCTCCTCCCCACTTGTATTTTGCACCACCACCATACAACTGTACCTCCATAGCTGGACCACCACTGAGTCATCTCACCATTAGACTACTGTCACCGCCACTGCTGGTGACCAATTTCTTCCTTTTTGTTTTCTCTTTCTTCTATCGATTACCCTAGTGACTAAAACCCATATTTTCTTTTATTTTATTTGATTTTTTTAGAATATCCAACCATTGATTTCACTTTATTTTCATTCCTTCGATCATCTCGTAACGAAACAAGTGATCAATTAAGAATCCTTTAAAAATCCAATAGTGAAACATCGTAAGAATGATGAATCCGGGCATTTGAATTGAGGATTTGCGATCAAGACTAGACCTAAATAAAACTTCTACAGTAGAGCAAACGGTTTAGATCTACATTAAGATGTGGGATTTAACTCTCATTTTAAGTGAAGTTTAATATTACTATTTAATTAAAATGTTATTTAATTAATTAAGGTATGAATACCTTACGTACTCATATAGAATTGAAAAACTCAATCGCAGAGGAAACCAAGTGACCTAAACTATTAAGTGTTGTGAAAATCCATGATTTGTGATATGTCATGTATGTAATGTTGATCTCAACTCTATGTAATGTGATTTATGGCTAGCTTGAGATTGGATGATCTAAACATATGATATATGTGTATGTGTATGTTAAGACCATGTTTTAATATAAATATGTATATTAAAGCATGCTAAAGTGAAAACTATGTGATATGTGAAAATGTGAGCATGATATATGCATATGTGCAAAAACCAAGAAATATGAGTTATGAGCATAAATATGTGAAAAATGTGAAAAGTGAAACACATGTGTTTAAATGGCCATCTCACATGCATGGGGTGGGATTGTGAAAAGAGGAATATATGTGGCAGTTTAACTGCATTTATGTGGTCGTTATCGGCAATTATTTGGTGGTCTATCCATGATGTGCTATCTGACCATTCATTTGCATCTATATGGTGACTTGTCCACAAAATGATGTGTTATTAGATGGATGAGTTCTGGGGAACTCGATATTAGTGTATAGTGGAGATGGGTAGTAAATCCTATATTTATGCATCATTCATAAGTATGCCATGTTTAATTCAATAAATGAGATAATATGTGAATTCTGTGAAAAATGCCTTTGATATTTTGATGTGTATGTTTTAAAGTAAGTGTTTGTTTTGATCTCACACTGAGCCCTTTTCAAGCTCACCCATGGTATTCGTGTGTCTTAGGTAATCCTCATACTTAAGTCTAGGATTTGGATTTTCGAAGGGGCTCTCGATATAATATGTTTTTGTTATTAAGGATTTTGGAAATGGTTCAGTTTTTTATGGACTTTTTGGAACTTCTTTTGGACTTTTACTATAAACTTTAAATTGGGTTGTTTGAATGGTTTTAGGACTTTAAATTTTATATTATGAACTGTGGTAAGAAACACTATTTTGATATAATACGGTATTATGCATGAATTGTTTTTATGTGATTTCTAAGACGATTAAAGAAATGTTTTAATGATTATTAGTCGCTACAAATATGCGTTTTAAAAACTAATTTACATTTCAAATAATTTTAATTATAAAGGAACGCATAACTCTATAACAAAAAGTACAAGATGTTTTACAAAATCAATTGTTTTCGATCAGATTGGGTGTAACATCCTGTTTTCGATAAAATCGGAACAGTGGTTTTGGGACCACAAATTCGATTTCGAAAGAAAAATTATTTTTATATTATTTTATGGTCTATATTATGATAGTAATTTCGTATAAAAATTTCGTAAAGAAATTTTACCGATTACATGTTTAATTTGATAAAGGACCAAATTGCACTAAGTGTAAAAGTTGAGTTCTAATAGCTAAAGGGATTAAATAGCTATAGAACTTTAAAGTGGAGGTCTTTATTTGGTAAGTAGACCATTTAAAAATGCTTAGTGGTTAAGGATGATGATTCATCCATGGAAAATAAAATAAAGAAAAGGATGAAATTGGAAAGTGAAAAAAATAAAATATGATAATTAATTAAATAATGAAAATATCATCTTTTTCATCATCTTTCCCAAATTATTTCCATGGAAACCCTAGCTAAGAGAAACTAGCTCAAGCAAGCTTACTTTGATCAATTAGGTATGTTTTTTTGTCCCGTTTTTAATTATTTTTATATTTCTAATATCGTAATAGCTTAATCTACTATCCCAGGGATTAATTTGCAAATTTATCAAGGTACTAGAGTTTTTCCATGGATGAACATAGATGAATTATGAAGTTTTATGGTAGAAAATAAAAGGTTGTTAATAGATAAATAACTTTTGTAAGGGGAATTTTGATGAAATTATGATTTAAGGACTAAATTGAAAAGATGTAAAATTAATGGAAAAATTCTAAATTTTATGAAATACATCTAAATTTTACATGTAAAAATTAGCTAGGCTTGGGATAAGGATTAAATTGCATGAATTACATTTTTCAAGCCTACGGACAAAATCATCATTAATTAAAAGTTTAGGGGCAAAATGGTAATTTTATCTAATATGTGAATTGAATTGAAATGTTAAATTCATTCATATAGATTCGGATAGACCAAATTCAGAGTTAGAATGAGGAAAAGAGAAAATGTCAAATTAGTAGATTTTACGTACACAAACATTTGTCGAGGTAAGTTCGTGTAACTAAATTGTGTATATTTATATGCTTGAATTAAATGTTGTATGTGAATTGTATAAATACCAAATATATGAAATTGGTTACATATCTGACAAAGCTCGATAAATATAAATCCCATTTGAATAATGGAATTCGATGGATACAAGATTTCTCGATTGGTTGTAGTTCTACATGTGTTGCGAACACACCACAACTCCTAAAAGCATATTGATATAAGCCCTCTCGAGCTTCCCGTTATATGGTTCCTGCGAGCATCCTGATCGATAGTGATCTTGCATGCGTCGCAGACTACTACAGCTCTTTGTGAGCGTCCTGTTATATGATCAGTTGTGATCCTACATATATTGCGGCCACAAACGTAGCTCTTTGTGAGTGTCCTGATATGGCTCGCATGGACTTCCCGATATATGACTATCCGGAGCTCCTGATTAAAGGTTTTTCATGAGCTTCCTGATTAAAAGTTCTGTGTGAACTTCCTGATTATGGCTCTTATGAGCTTCTTGTTATATAGACCGGATAAGCTTCCTGATAGGCTCTTTGTGAGGTTCTCGATTAATGGCTTTTTGTGAGCTTCCTGTTATATAGCTCGAGAGATTATTTCCTGATTATATGCTTTAAAGAGCACTATTGAATATGAATTGACAGATTTCTGATTTGTACACTTCGACCGTACTACTCGTGTAACCATCGATATTTCTATTGATTTAATGGACAAAGTTCCGACATGAAATAGTCTGAACTCAAGATGATTATTATGAGAATGTACTTGAAATACAAGGATATGATTCGTATATGTTGTATTAATACATGATGTGAAAAGTATATGTACATGGAAATCTAATTATTGTTGAGCCTATACATGTTTCTTGATATTTATATGAAATATATGACTAACAAGGGTGATGAGGATATGTGTTGGGGCTTGTGATCTACATGATTGAATGTGCCTTGTATGTTTATATTGAATTTAAATGAGTGGTTAGTTAATTACCATGTTATATGAACTTACTAAGCATTTCATGCTTACTCTATTTTATTTTCCCCTATTCTATATAAATTCGGAGGCTCGTTGGATTGGAAACATGGTGGAGATCACTCACACTATCCATCATCCCATTTCAATATATATATCCGTAACGCCCTGAATTTTGGGCCTAGAAGTATTAGGTCTTGAGTATGGGAGCAGTTAGGAAGCTATTCATAAATATTTAGTTGTGTAAGAAAGTGACACAATTAATAGGTCTGCTTTAGTGGTTATGTGTTCTGGGAGTGTTTAAGAAGTCTTGGGTTCAAGCCTGGGCAGGTGCAAAAAGTTTTATTTTTTTAAAAGGAATAAGCACTATCTCTAGGCTGTAGGCTTTTAAGCAAATGTGGGAAAAACATGACAGAAAGGGCCTGCTGGTCTAGGGGATAAGTGGCGTACTGTCTTTTGTTTTCTCTCTACTTCATCTTTTGATATTTCTGCTTTGGTGCCCTACTGTCTTTTGTTTTCTACTTTTGTTTTCTGTGCTTACTCCCTCTTTCAATCGGTTCTAATCAGTTACCTTCTTCTTTTGTCATTTTTCGAGTACCCCTTTCTCTCTTCTCTCTATTCCTTCGACTTTAATCGAGTTCTCCTCTTGCATTGTTAAAGCCTAATATCATCTTCTCTTCTCCTCCTCCTTCGATTCTTCTATCATTAACGGATCTCCCCTCTTTCTCATACTGTTACTTTAACTGAATACCTCATTTTTCCTCTTCCCCAATCGATTTCCTCTTGATTGATTAATACTCATTCTTTCACCCTCTCTGTGTCGATTCTCCTATGCTCTCTTTCGTTTTTGGTGGTAATACAACTATTCAGTTATGCTCTCTCTCTTCTGTTTTTCCTCTATTGTAATAGTTTTCCATCTAACAACTCTTTTCTCTACTGATTACTGTTAGAAGGTGCGACTGTTACATCTTGTGCCCCGATTCGAGTGGGTGTTTCTAGAAGTAGGCCGAATACTGTCTTCTATTCTTAGTCTACTCCTTCGGTAAGTTGCTATACACTTAGTTCATCTATTTGCGTGTATGGTATTAGTCAACAAGTTACGATTGGGAAGCACGTAGTCTTTAAGGATTCCAAGCGATCCCTTACAACGGTTTAGTGTGATCGATCAAGGCGAGTGATAGGTAATCTCTCGAGCAAGTGTTTTGGTTTAGGGTTCTTTTCAATTGATTGGTAAGCGACTAATCGAAGTTTCTGATTGTGTTAGGTTGGGGTTCCCGTGCGTTAGTCAAGCACTTTCACAAACAGGTGTGTAAAACACTGCCCCTATTCGTAAATCGACAAAAGCCAAAATAAGTGATCAACGATGCTACACGAGTGTGCGCTCGCTCGTATAGTAAACCAAATGCCTAGACGTGGGCATAAGATCGTTGAGGCCGGCCATGAGCGATTTCATGGGCCGAGTTTGATTTGGGCCATGTTGGGCCAAAATGAGTCGTGTAGGCCCATGGCCTTGTGGGCCCCAAACAGGTAAACCACACGGACGTGTAGAGAATATTAGGCCAGGCTGTGTAGTTCACACGGCCAAGGCCATTTTTGGGCTATGTGTGCCGTACGGGTGTGTGGGCCCACATGGACTCGCATAATAGGCCTTGGGCCCTTTCACTTTGTTTGACCGTTAAGGTGGCACGGGTCGCCCGAGACAACTGTGGACCTGCTGATGGGTCGGTAAGTTTACCTAGACCCTTTATGCGGTAAAATGACTATTTTGCCCTTATATGGTAAAATGATTGTTTTTCCCTTAATTGGTAAAATGATTGTTTTGCCCTTATGTGGTAAAATGACTGTTTTGCTTTTACGTGGTAAAATGACTATTTTGCCCTTACGTGGTGAAATGACTATTTTGCCCTTATGAGGTGAAATGAGTATTTTGCCCTTATAGGTAAGATGACTGTTTTGCCCTTATATGGTAAGATGATTGTTTTTCCCTATGTGATGTATATATGTTTATACCTTTATGTATGACTGTATTTTAGCATGCTATTTAAATTGTAATGGATACATGTATGATTCTATGATATGACATGACATGATTGTATGATGCATTGCATAGGGATGGGTTTATTATGATTGGAGGAAGTGTTTTATACTGGCAGCTCTGCTGCAAATCACTGATGGCTCTAAGCCTAATATACTGGCAGCTCTACTGCAAATATTGTTTAGTGCCGCACCGGTGCTAATTCTGGAGTGTAGGGATGGGTGGGTTGATTATATCCCCATAAGGAGTGTAGGGTTGGACGGAGATGTAGTGTAAAGGCTGGATGGCTAGGACTTGGATACTTCTTACTGTTACTGCAATGGGCCAAGGCCCAAACACATGACTTTTCTGTATTGAGATGGGCTAAAGCCCAAACTGATATTGTCACTATTGCTATAAAGGGCTTAGGCCCTGTGCTTGTTTTCTGACTGTTTGCTTATATGGGATTACACACTGAGTTTTCGTAAACTCACCCTTCTACTTATCTACGCAGGTAATCCTTAGGCGGATCAGTGCTGCGAGGGACTCGAAGGTGGCCACACAACCACTCATGCTTCCGTATTCGACTTTTAATTTATAAGTAATTTTAATCTGGGTATTTTTATGTAATAAGGCCTCTTTAAGTTTTTATTATTTAATTTGGGGTTTATTTTAATTTATATCTGTTAGCAGTAGGACACGAGGTTTCAAAAGATAAATGTTTTTCAAAGCACCACGGTTACGCAACATGATTTAAAAGCTTCCGCAAGAAATAGGGTTTTAAATTTAATAACAATTTAATATGGTTAACTTTTCGACAACAACATATTTTTGGAGATTAAATGACATGTTTTAACATTATCACTAACTACCACGACCAAGGTAAATAAGCAAAAGGTTTTTTGACGATATTTCTTTTACGAAAAACACTTCAATGTGACATTGCCAGATTCGGCCATAATGTTTAGGTCAAGTTTGGGGTGTTACAATATCGCAAATCAATTATGGTTATAATGGGATGTATAGGTTAATTGGCCAATATCAGCATATAAATGTTTTAATTGTAACTAGTCATTGGAATGGCTTGTGATGGATATGTTTGTTATGTGCTTGAAATGGTTGATTGATAGAAATTATATTGGCACATTGATGATAGAATTAAGTCAGTATATTCGATAAAATATGCATATATGTGAACTTGGTAATTTAAGTAAGTGTATATACTTGACTATACGAGGTATTATATCATGTATAGGACTTGAGTTCGAGTTGGATTAAATGACCTATAATCGATTGTGAATGTGTTAAAGTGTTGGTGTAGAAGGATGACAAAATGGGGTGAGAAATATGGCTTAGAAAATAGCCTATTTTCATCCACACGGGCATAGACACAGGCGTGTGTCTCAGCCGTGTGTGACACCCAGCCTAGCACATGGGCGTGTGATCTGGTCGTTTATCCCCTGCATCTTTAAAATTTCAAAACAGAATGCCAAAGTATTTACACACAGCCTAGCACACAGGCATGTGGCTTGGCCGTGTGACCCAAGTCAAAGAGTTACATGGCCTGAGACACGGGCGTGTCCCTCGGCCGCGTGAACCACACAGCCTGACCACATGGGCATGTAACCCTTGCACCTAGGAAAAATTTTGAGATTTTGCGAAAAATTCTCTGAGTACCAGATTTAGTCCTGGCTCATTTCTAATACATGTTTTGGACCTCGAGGGTTCATATAAGGGGATTTATGTTTGATTTTTTATATGAATATTGTATGATGTGGAATATCTGTTATTTGATCTGTAAATTCTGGTAATACTTCGTAACTCTATTTCGATGATGGATTCGGGTTAAGGGTGTTATAGTTATTGGTATCAAAGCTACGGTTTAGTCGATTCTCGGACTGAACGTAGCATATTTGAAGTCTAGAAATACATGCCATTATATATCCTGTGATAGTGTGATATCTTCCGACTCTGATAAGAATTATTTTACTAATAGACAAAGATCCTTTCCAGCCAAGCTAATTCCAATAATGTTAAAAGCAATACTCAAGTATTTGATTAGAAAGGTTACTTATGATGAGTAAAGACTCATAAAGGTATGAATAAATGTTTGTAATGAAGATGTTGACGATAAATGTCATGTTATACGTGTGTATATATGAAAGTCAAATTTTAGGCTTTACAACCTCCACCCCCTCACTAGTAGAGTCTTATACAATGAAATTCACAAGATTTATATTGATTAAGTTCACAAGTGTGAAACTGAAGAGTTCAATGGTTAAGTGGTTAATAATATGTTCAAAATTGATAATGGGTTAGCAAGTAAAGACGATTTTAGAACAGATCAAATTATTCTGAAGATTATTCGGGATATATAATGTTTATATTAAGGAAGAAGTTATTCAAGAGTAATCAATTTATTAAGGTGTGGTATGGTATTTAAAGAATGGGTTAACCAAAATTTCTTCTGAATTGATTTCTTTAGTGATTGGAATAATATGGGATTATTGATGATTGTAGTAGTCAGTGGGATAGTGTTGAAATTGCAAAGATATCTAAATGTAGCTGTTATAATCGGGTATTTTATAGCTATCTCCTCTGGGTATTCTATATGTTCTGTTATTCTCAGAGACATATGTAATTGTTCATGATCAGATACTATACTTATCATATAGGAAGGCTAGTTAATTATAACAATAGACGGAATCATTGTAAGTCTGGTTGATTCATGAGCTGTATTGCTCTATTTTTTTTTGATTTTCTAATCAATTATGTTTGAGAGAAGACTTGATGATAAGATTCATATAATACTATTTTCTACTTCTATTGGTTGAAGCTATGAATTGCAAATATGCAATTTATATTGTCTCTATCACAGCTGTTTCTAGTGCGTATATGCAATGTTACTCTTCTGGATTTTCTCTGGGATACCATCGATCTTTTTATTACTCAATGTGGTTTTCATTATCATAAATTCAGTATAGCTTCATATTTTGGATTTCATTATCTCAATTTTCTTGTCATTCTTATGGTCTAATCTTATCTATAAAACATGGTTTATCTGTGAATGATATTCATTGGCCTGAGGTAACTACATTTATTACTATTATAAATCCTTACTCTATCACGGGAGTTCAATAATATGGATCCCATATTATAAAAATTGTATTATGGCACTGGTTGTTATTGGGACTATTTTCAGTTTTCCTCTTCTATTTGGAGAGTACTATTGATTTTGAGGTATTGTTCCATCTATATTGTTGAAACGTCGGTCCTATTATGGCATTATGGTTTTTAATCTATCTGATGATTGTGGCTTCAGAATAAGTCAAAGCTTTTGTGTTAATAATTGAAATAGTTTTATTATATGATCCCTTTTTTAAATTTTCGTTAAAGGGTTTTCTATGATAGCCACGTCAATGATACAGTTGTTATAGAAAGATGTAAGATTTGAATGGTCTGATAAATGTCAATAAAGTTTTGACCAGATGAAAGCTCTGTTGATCGCACCAGTTTTGGTTCAGCCTGAATCGAGTAAGGAATTTGTCATTTACAGTGATGCATCATTGAATGGGTTAGACTATGTTTTGATGCAGTAAGGCAAAGTAATAGCCTATACTTCTAGACATTTAGAAACCGTCTGAAAAGAATTATCCGATACATGATTTAGATTTGACAACTATTGTATTTGCACTGAAAATTTGCCAACATTATCTGTTTGATGAAAAATACCATATATTTATCGCAAAAAGATTTGAATTTGAGACAACGTAAATGACTTGAACTGTTGAAAGATTATGATTTTACAATTGAATATCACTTGGGAAAAGAAAATGTAGTTGCAGATACTTTGAGTAGAAAGTCTCTCTTTGCCTTGCGAGCCATGGATACCCAATTATAATTGTTTGATACTGGCTTAATTTTAGCTGAGCTTAAAGCTAAACTAATTTTTCTACAACAAATCTGTGAAGCTTAGAAAAGTGATAATGAGTTGCAAGTTAAACGAGTACAATGTGAATTAACTTCTGATTCAGAATTTTAAATAGGACCCGATGATTGTCTGTTATTCTGAGGTTTAGCCTGTGTACCGAAGGATTCAGAGCTTGTACAAAAAAATTTACACGAATGCTCACAGTGGTACTATGTTTTTTCATCCGGGAAATAATAAAATGCATAACGATTTAAAACTGATGTACTGGTAGTCCAGAATGTATTACTTATTTCGATCGTACTTTCATTCTTGTCTTGACTATGCCCGTTGAATCATTCGATATTTCGTACACTAAGTGTCATTCTCAATATCTCGCACACTAAGTGTCATTCTCAATATTTCGCACACTAAGTGTCATATTTGATGTCCCGCACACTGAGTGCTGTACATAGCCGAAGCTATCTAATATTGCACACTAAGTACCAAATTTAGCCGAAGCTATACATAACCACACACTAGGTGCCATATTTAGCCGATATGTCATCAAACATAAAAATAGTCATGTATATACAATTTATATGATATCAAAGCATTAAAAGCATAAATATAACAATGCTTATTGCATACGAACTTACCTCGATCTTAAAACGACAGAACAGGTCGACTAGTCCGATACTTTATTTTCTCCCATTCTAGATCCGAATCTCATTTTCCTCAATCTCTATAATAACCAAAATTTATTTATTTAATCACTAATTCATTCAATTTAACCCAATTTACACATTTTGACAAAATTATTTTTTGCCCCTTTTATTTTACATTTCTGCAATTTAGTCCTTATTACATAAAATCACAATTTCATGCAATTTCATCCTACCCATGCTTAGCCAAATTCTTCTTATTGCCTTAGCAGCCCACAATTTCCAAATAATCACACTTTTAACCACATAATTTCATAATTTCACAAATTAGCCCATAATTTGCATTTTTACTCAAAATCACTTTGTAAAATATGTAAAACTATCATCTAACATCCATATTTCATTAAAAATCATCAAAAAGAATGAATATTCATCAATGGAATCTCATAAAATCTATAACAATTTCGTAAATTAGTCCCCGGGTTAGCTAGACTAAGCTGCAACAATCTCAAAAACATAGAAATTATTAAAAACGGAGCTAAAATTGTACCTATTTGAGCAAAAACACCATGGACGAATATCAAGTTCATCCATGGCTATTATAAACCCTATATTTGGTTGTAAAATGGATGAAAGATGATGATATTTGGCTTTTGTTTTATTAATATTAACCTTTATTAACTATTTACTTAATTAACCTTTAAAAACATTAGTAATTACACAAATTGCCACTCCATTATCATCCAATATCTCACAAATGGGCTATTTAACACATAAGGACCTTCACTTTTAAGTTCTATAGCTATTTGACACCTTTAGCTTATAAAACACACCTTTTACGCTTTACGCAATTTAGTCCTTTTCCTGAATTAACCACCTAACAATAAAATTTCTTTAGAAAAATTTCACACAAAATATTCAAATAATAATAAAATAAATTTTTCAATATCAAATTGTGGTCCCGAAACCACTATTCTGATTAACCCTAAAAACTAGTTGTTACAGCATATATAACATCCCTAACCCGTATCTGTCACCGAACTAGGGTTAAAGGCGTTGCCAGACAAATCAGAACATTTTACGAACAATTCATATACATCATTATCAATCATAGTCAAACAATACCATAGAGCCCCATATTTACGCCATCAAGATCTTAAGCATGCATTAGAAAGGGTCGGAACCAAACCGAGCTCATACAAAATTTTTCAAATCTTAAACATTTTACAAAGCTGTACAGGTCACACACCTATGTGAGCAGGCCATGTACCTCACACGGGATTAGACACGCCTGTGTGTCTAAGCTGTGTCAAAACAGGGAATACATACTGACTTGTCCACACAGTGACAAGACATGCCCGTGTGTCTTGCTCGTGTTCGAAACTGACTTGACCACACCGCCTAACATATGCCCTTGAGCAACACGGCTAAGACACACGGTCGTGTCCCTGCCCATGTGGGTAAAAATAGGCCATTTGCAAAGCCAAATTGCCAGCATTAAGGGTCATCCCTACAAGCATCAAATAGGCATCTAAGCCATCATATTTTCAACCAATTTCAAATCCAAAATCATACATCATTCATATCATATATTCATCAACGATTTCATTCATAATTCACAAATCAAAACCTAACATTCATAGAGCCAAAGACATATAAAAACATATAATTTGTAACATCAATTTACCTCATTCATTCTCATGCCAAATTCTTACCAAATCCATAATCAAACATATACCAAAAACTTACCAATTTGACCATTTCTTTTGGCCAACCAAAAACACCTCATAATAGCAACATTACATCACATATCATATACCAAATTCAAACCATAAGTTTAACCATAATCTAGCCATATCACATGGCATGATATACACATTACAAAACATATTCTAAAACTTCTAGCCTACATATGCCACACTCCAATAATTACACTTTCAAAAGGTACCAAATATAATTCGATAGTGTGGTGATGATCCTCGACCATTCCCGATCTTCCGGTAGCTTCGATATCTATAAAACATTTGAAAGACACACAAAGTAAGCTTTCAAAATCTTAGTAAGCCATATACAAATAAACTTAACAATATAAACATATAAGAATCATAATATACCTATACTACTTAGCCAAATGTTATCATAAACCACATAGCTCAAATACATTTCACATATTTCCCAATCATTTGCACATATAGCTTATTTTCTCATACTTTTATCACATATAATCATTTGATCACAAAGATTCATATATTTACCTTTCAACATCAAATATGACATACAATTTCAAACGTACCTGAATCGGATACATATTTCATATAATCATTCGTTTCTCAGAGTGCCTGTTGAACCGTTTAGAGTGATAAGGATACGCAGATAGCTCGAAAAGCACATACAATGCCAACATCCCAAACATGGTCTTACATGTAATCAAATATCGATGTCACTGTCCCGGACAGAGTCTTACATTAAATCAAATACGATGCCAATGTCCCAGACATGGTCTTACACGTAAATCATAAGTTGGTGCCAACGTCCCGATGTAGTCTTACACGAGAACACATATCGGATCCTATGTCATGACATATGTATCCTAGCTATTCCTAAGGTTCGTAAGGGGCTTTTCAGACGTCAGAAATTTGTCAATACTTTCTTGAATGTCTCATATTTCTCAACTCATATAGCCATTCATCATAGTTCAATAGCATATAATCAATAGTAATTCAATTCAAAACACATCTATTTATATATATAGACTTACCTCGTATGAATTCGAATAGACGAAATCGGCTACTCGATGACCTTTGACTTTCCCCGATCTAATTTCAATTTCTTTGGTTCTTGATCTAAATAAATTCATATTTAACTTATTCAAACTCACATTCATTCAAATCAATCCGAAAACACATATTTAGGGCATTTTACAAATTAGCCCTCACATTTTCACATTTTAACACTATTTCACAAAATTTCTCTTCATACATGCCTAGCCGAATATTCATAGTGTTCTTATATGGCCCCACATTTCATTTATTTCACATTTTAGTCCCTCAAAAATCTCATTTTTACAATTTAGCCTAAATTACTCAAATTCATCAAAAATTCAAATACTAAACATGTTAACCCAACATCAAACTTCCATATACTATCATCAAACTTCATAAAACTCATAGTTTCATCAATGGCTCAAGTAAAAATCATCAAAAATTTCATAAATTCAAATATGGGCTTCATAGAACTCTAAGTAACGATCACAAAAACGTAAAAATTATCAAAAACTGAACAAAATACATACGTAAATCACCAAATCTCTTAGCCAAACCCTAAGCTTGAGTTTTCTTTCTTTTTCCTTTGATTTATTCAGCCAAATGATGAATAAATGAGGCCAATATCATGTTTTGTTTAATTAATAAACATTAATACACAATTTACTATTATAACCGTATAATATACATTTAAAATTCCACCAACTAATGTCCATTAATGTCATTCAATACATTCCATGGTCAAATAACCACATAAAGACCTCACAATTAAAGAGACATAGAATTAGACACTTTAACAAATAGAATGAAAATTTTGCATTTTACGCGATTAGGTCCTTTTATCAAATTAAACACACAAACGATTAAATTTTCATATGAAACTTTCACACATGTCAATTCACATATTATAAGCATGGAAAATAATATTAAAATATTTTTTACTCGAATTTGTGGTCCTGAAACTACTATTTCGACTAGGGTCTAAACTGGACTGGTACAACTCTCTCCCGTTAGGGATTTTCATCCCCGAAAATCTTACCGTTGAACAGATTCGAATATTGTCGTCTTATAACATCTTCAAGCTCCCACGTAGCCTCTTCATCCTTGTGTCTATGCCATATTACTTTTACTAATGTAATTTTCTTATTTCTCAATTCTTTAATCTCACGAGCTAAGATATGGATCATTTCTTCTTCGTAAGTCATATCAGATTGAATCTCAATCTCAGACAGAGAAATCACATGTGATGGATCAGATCTATACCGTCAAAGCATCGATACGTGGAATACATTATGAATCTTTTCTAGCTCAAGTGGCAACAACAATCTATAAGCAATTGGCCTGATACACTCAATAATCTCATATGGCCCGATAAACCTCGGACTCAATTTGCCTTTTCTGCCAAATTGAAATACTTTCTTCCACGGGGATACTTTCAGAAACACTTTGTCACCGATCTCAAGTTCAATATCTTTTTGTTTCAAATCTGCATAAGATTTCTGACGACCGGAAGTTGTTTTCAAATTTTCTCGGATCACTTTTACTTTCTGTTCAATCTCTTTTATAAAATCGAACCCGTGTATCTTATTCTCACTGAGCTCAGTCCAATACAAAGGCATACGGCATTTGCGACCATATAAGGCTTGGTACAGTGCCATTTTAATGCTCGATTGAAAACTGTTATTATAAGTGAATTCAATCAAAGGAAAATATTGTTCCCACGTATCTTCAAACTCAAGAATGCAACATCTCAACATATCTTCAATAATATGAATAATCCGCTTGAATTGACCATTCGTTTGTGGGTGAAAAGCAGTACTAAAGTGCAATTTCATACCCAAAACATCTTGCAATTTCTTCTAAAATCGTGATGTGAATCTCGGATATCTATCTAATACAATAGACAATGGCACACCGTACAATCTCACAATATCGAAAATGTATAACTCAGCTAATTTATCAAGTGAGTAATCAGAACATACTGGAATAAAATAAGCTAATTTCTTCAATCTATCAACCACAACCCATTTAGCATCTTTCTTTCGCGGAGATAGAGGCAAAGCTGAAACAAAATCCATTGTTACTTTATCCTATTTCCACTCAGGAATCATAATCGACTGAAGTAACCCAGACAGAACCTGATGTTCAGCTTTAACTTGCTAACAGATCAAACATTTCACAACAAATTTAAAGATGTCACACTTCATACCAGGCCACCAATAAAGTTGTTCCAGATCGTTATACATTTTTGTACTACCCGGATGCACTGATAAACAACTATTGTGAGCTTCATTCAAAATTATCTGAATCAATTCTAAATTTCTCGAAACATAAATCCGATCTCAAAATCTTAGGTAATCATCTTTATTAACTCTGAATTCTGAATTAGAATCTAAGTCACACCGGGCTCGGTTTGCTAAAATCTTATTATCAACCTTCTGAGCTTCATAAATCTGTTGTAAGAACAAAGGTCTCACTTTCAATTAAGCTAAAATCGAACCATCATCAGATAAACTAAATGAGCATTCATCGTACGTAAAGCAACCAATGATTTTGGCTCAAAGCATCAGCAACAACATTGGCCTTTCCCGAATGGTAATCAATAATAAGCTCATAGTCTTTTAGCATTCTAGCCATCTTCTCTGACACAGATTCAAATCTCTTTGAGTCATTAGATATTTCAAGCTTTTATGATCAGAATAAACGTGACATTTCTCACTGAACAGATAGTGGTGCTAAACTTTCAAAGCAAACACAATAGCTGCTAACTCCAGATCGTGCGTCTTATAGTTCTTTTAGTGCGACTTTAACTATCTTGAAGCATAAGCAATGACTTTGCCTTCCTGCATCAAAACACATCCTAGATCGTTCAACGAAGCATCACTGCAGATCACAAATTCTTTACCCGATTCAGGTTGTACTAACACTAGAGCTGTAGTCAATAAGGCTTTCAACTGATCAAAGCTTTTCTGACACTTTTCAGACCATTCAAATTTCACATCTTTCTGAAGCAGTTTCGTTAATGAAGTTGCAATCATCGAAAAGCCTTTTACAAACCGTCAGTAATAACCAGCAAGTCCTAGAAAACTGCAAACTTCAAAAACATTTCTCGGAGGCTTCTAATCTAAAACAGCTAAAATTTTGCTTGGGTCAACTCGGATACCTGATGCTGACACTATATGGCCCAGACAACCGACTTCTCGTAACTAGAATTCACATTTGCTAAACTTCACATACAGTTGCTTATTTGCAAAGTCTGTAGCACTATTCTTAAATGCTCGGCATGCTCGGATTCATCACGCAAAAAAATCAATGTCATCAATGAATACGACAACAAATTGATCTAAATATGGTCTAAAAATTATGTCTATCAAATCCATAAAGATAGCAGGTGCATTCGTTAATCCGAAAGGCATAACTAAGAACTCATAGTGTCCGTACCTTATTTAGAAAGCAGTTTTTAGAATGTCTGAATCTTTTACTCTCAACTGACAATAGCCCGATCTCAAATCTACCTTCAAAAACACTGTACCTCATTTTGACTGATCAAACAAAACATCAATTTGAGGAAGAGGGTATTTATTCTTAATAGTCACTTTGTTCAACTGACGATAATCAATGCACATTTTCATCGTACCGTCTTTCTTTTTCACAAACAGAATAGGTGCACCCCAAGGCGAGAAACTTGGTCTTGCAAATCCTTTATTGGTAAACTCTTGCAACTGAGACTTTAATTCTTTTAGTTCGGTCAGAGCCGTTCTATATAGAGCTATCGAAATTGGAGTAGCTCCCAGTACTAACTCAATACCAAATTTAACTTCTCGAATAGAAGGTAATCCTAGAAGTTCTTCAGGAAACACATCAAGGAATTCACAGACAACAGGCACCAGGAAACACATCAGGGAATTCACAGACAACAGGCACTGATTCAACCTTTTTTTCTGTTACTTTCGAATCAATCACATAAGCAAAGTAAGCTTCACTACATTTTCTCACAATACTTAGAGCTTTCATTGAAGATATCACAGCCGACAACCCATTTAAGTCATTAGATTCAATTCGGACTATCTCATCATTCTTGTATCTCAAATCAATAGTTTTCCGTTTGCAATTCACAATAGCATCATGCAAAGTTAACCAATCCATACCTAGAATTATATCAAACTCATCAAAAGGTAATAACATCAGATCGGCCGACAAACAAATGTCTCTAAACATTAACGGACAATTCTTGCAAACTTTGTCAACCAAAACACTTTTACCTAGGGGGTTCGATACTCTAATCACAAATTCAATAGACTCTACAAGCAAAGTCTTACTGTTCACAAATTTCATGCATATATAAGAATGCGTCGATCCTGGATCTATCAAAGCAATCACAGAAGTACCGTAAAGAGTAAAAGTACCCGTAATCACATCTGGAGACGAAGCTTCTTCATGAGCTCGAATGGCGTAGGCTCTGGTAGGTTCGCAAGCCTCCAATCAAACAGTATTGTTTTTGGCTCCCCTCTAACTGCCACTCACATTTCCAGTATTTTTGGGTGGTCTACCTCGAGTTGAGGTGTTACTCGGTCTCGAATTTTGTGCTATCTCTTGTTCAACAGACTCAAAACAATCTCGGATAAAGTGTCTAAAGATCCATATTTGAAACAAGCCTGATTATACAATCTACAATTGTCAGGATGTCTTTTACCACAGTGTTTACTCTCGGGTCGATCAAATCTAGCATTTCCAAAACTAGCAACAGAAGTAGCTGGAGCTCTAAAGCTCGATTGCGATCTAGCATGATCTCTACTTGGATGTCCCACATTAGTCTTTAAACAGCTATAATCATCTAGGAATTTCTTTGATTCAAACTGAAATGGTTTACTTGCAGATCTCTTTCTCACATCGCTAGCTTTAGAATCGGCTTTTCTTTTCTCTTTCCCGAGTTCTTCAGCTTTACATGCCTGCTCAACAAGCACAACAAACTCTTTTATCTTTAAAATCCCGAATAGCAAACGAATGTCTTCATTCAAACCATCTTAGAATCTTTTACACATTATTGCTTCGGCCGAGACATATTCTCATGCATACTAGCTCAATCTTACAAATTCTCGCTTGTATTCTGTAACAGACATACGGCCTTGTTTCAATTTAAAAAACTCTTTACGTTTCTGGTCGATAAATCTCTGACTGATGTATTTCTTCAAGAATTCAGCTTGGAAGAAATCCCAGGTGACTCACTCTCTCGAAACCACCGATATTAATGTTTTTCACCAATGATAAGTTGTATCTCTCAGAAGTGAAATGGCACACTTTAGGCATTCATCCAGAGTCAATGACAATTCATCGAATACACTTATCGTATTCTCTAGCCAAAGCTCAGCTTTCTCAGCATCATCATTCGTCATAGCACAGAACTCTTCAACCCCATATTTTCTAATCTTATCAGCCGGTGGCTTGCTTAACTGAATCGGATTCGCTTGTGGCATAGCAGGGACTTGCAGAGGATTAGGTGGGGTTGGAGGTTGTTGAACAGTCATATTAGTTGAAAGGATTGTCTAGCCTTTCCATCATGGCTACTTGTAGCCAGTCTTGAATCAGATGGCATTGTCGCTTGCGCGAGAACAGGCGCATTACTCTCAACATCGTCAGCTACGGCTCGTTTGGGATCCATTTACTATACAAAAACACATTTTTATTGTCAAGATTCATCACACTATAATAGTTCATAAATATGGCATCTATAGCTAGACTCACATACGCTATGTTAGTCCTAGAGTCGACTAAATCGTAGCTCTGATACCAACTAAATGTAACACCCCCAACCCATATCAGTTGTCGAACTAGGGTTAAAGGTGTTACCGGACAAATCAAAACATTTTACGAATAATTCATATGCATCATTATCAATCATAGTCAAACAATACCATAGAGTCCCTTATTTAGGTCATCGAGACCTTAAGTGTAACACCCTTCGCCCGTATCCCTCGTCGGAACAGGGTTCGATGTGCTACCAGATTTAAACTCAACCATTTATATAAAACCAGGCCGTAAAAATTTTTGATCAATTTTAAACTTTTCATACACACGTATATTATCCTTTAATCGGGCTTACAAGGCCCCAAACCATTCATGAGGCATTATTAAATATTTACCAATATCTTAGTCTTGTATCATTTACTTACTCAACAATGAATCACAATTCAAATTCTAAATATACATGCTATAAACCACATCACAGAACATAATAACATACAAGCATATGAATAATCAAACTACCTTAATAACAAGCCAAAGTCTTTGGCTTAATCATAATATTACATACTCAACTTTACAACGCTATACATGCCATAGACTCGAAACACTAAGATTTACTTATGCAGATAACGAAGACTCGACAATGTGATAATATCTCTGACGGCCTTCAACCCGAGCTAACCTGGCAATCCTAAGGAATATGGGAAAGAAAAGGGGAGTAAGCTTTACGCTTAGTAAGTTCATAAGAAAATAATAAGCAACTCATTAACAAGTTTTATCAATGTTTACAACGTAATCACAAATTCACTACAAGTTGTCTTCCTGAGAAACAGTTACTAAATTATTTATAACTGGAGCTACTAAACTCCAAATCAATTTCCGTTAATTTTCCCTGAAAATAGACTCATATATATTCTATCCATAAAATTTTCAGAATTTTTGGTTTGGCCAAACAATACCAGATTTTTCTTAAAGTTTCCCCTGCTTCACTGTTTGACTAATCTGACCACTCTTCACTACAAATCAAATTTATCATTGTACAGAATTCAAAATATGTTTTTGTTGATTTCATTTGAAACTAGACTCATTAAGGAGTCTAAGAATATAAATTTTATCTTATAACCATTTTTTTACAAATTATAATGATTTTCTAAAAATAGAACAGGGGACCTCAAAGTCATTTGACTCTGTCTCACGCCAATTCAAATATCTCATTATCAGCAATTCTTTTTCTTACAGGTTTCTTTTATACGAAACTAGACTCATTAAGCTTTAATTACATAATCTATTCAGCTTCTAACTCAACTCCCACAATTTATGGTGATTTTCCAAAAATCACGTTACTGCTGCTGTCCCAAGCAGATTTATTACAAATTTACTCTTTCACACATTCTTTGCATTCATATTATTTAAACATGTATATCACCAATCAATTTCATCACATATCTATAATTTCACTGAAGCATAATCTCAATCCAATACATCATGCTCAATGATTTGCACACAACCGTTCAAATTAGAAATTATAAGATGGTTCCGCACATAGCCCACCCTTATCGATAATTTACTATGGTTTTACCCTTACTCACATATATGACATAGGCATTTAAATACTTCAGTGTCAACTTTAATTCAACCGAATTTAACCATTGTACCATTTCATAACCACAGTTACTTTCATCATTCATATCTAAATGGTATTTCACATAATTCATATAACCTTTCACCATGACCGAATACACACATACACATATGACATCTTCACCTATGCTTCTCATTTCACATTCATGATTCAATTCCAATCGATCTAACATGTATAAGTATATATCACATACCCTGCTAGGCTTGAAGCCCGATATCATTTCACTGGCATTATAGCCTGCTAGGCCCAAAGCCCGATATTATCTCACCGGCATTATAGCCTGCTAGGCCTAAAGCCCGATAATATTATTCACCAGCTTAAACCTTGCTAGGCCGAGGCCCGAATATCACATTTCGATAAACAATTCACCTGTTCTTTCGTACTTTCATAACTTATACTTCAATTACGTATAACTGAAACACATATCTATGAACAAAGATTTTCATCCTTTCAACCACATAGGGTTTAATTTCCACATTGGAACACATATCTTAGTACATCATTTAATAGTATCAAAGTCGACTAGATATGCTAGTCACATACGGCTCATAACTTTAATTTAATATTCATTCAACACAAAGAACATATGTATATATATACAATCAAACATCTTCTTAATTATGATTATTCAACTCTTAAGCATATAACATGATCAAACACAAACACTTAAGAACTTACCTTGGATTTTATCGAATAACTACGGATTGACTAATCGACTAGTTTCGCTTTCCCTTTATCCAAAATTGGCTCCTTATGCTCTTGAGCTTGATTAACTAATTCAACTTATCACATCTCTATTATTTAAAACCACATTCGGCAATTTATAAAATACTATAATTATCATATCTCATTCATCCAAAATCACATTTGGCATTAAAAGAAAAAAACATTGATAAGTCTCAAAACACAAACAACACTTATCAAAGTCATTTAATTTACACACTTCACATGGCACTACTACATTCATTAACCTTACTTTCATACAACCACTCTTAAACCATAATATAACATCAAGTGCACATGCTGTTCATATAGCCGAATATCACTTAACTAATTAATTAAAAAAATCTTTTAATACTTAATTCCACAAGTCCATTCGGCATTAGCTCATCCAACTCATATTTTTCATTGACAACCTCTATAACTACAATTTATTCACATCCTTATTCATGCTACATTCGGCCATTATAAATAAATAAAAATATCTAAATAATTACACAATGATCACTTTAGTCGATTATAAATTCTCAATTAAATCACATATATCATTTACATGCTCAAACTCATCCTTTACCTCATTTCTCTCATTAATTCATATTCATCAATCTTTCTAACTGCTTAAACGATTATAGCACAAGGACATTTTCAATTCAATCAAAGATGATCCCACATTTACAATTTACAAATGGTAATTTCATTCTATTTATCTCAATTTACTAACAAACCCAACCTTGCATGGATTTAAGCACATTCGGCCATTATTTAACAACAATTCATTCACATCATAATTCATGTTCATATTCGGTCATCTATACCCATACTAACCATATAACTATTAAATTCCAAATTTAAACACAAGTATAACATTTTAACACAATGGTCGAACACTTCATGAAGTTACCAAGACTCATCATTTGCTATTTCACACACACTCACATCCAATCCTTTTTATTAAACACTCAAAATCAACCATCTTCATGCCTCATCACAAAAACATCAAAACACCAACCAAGAAATACAACATCCATAGCCGAATATCATCTCCATCAAATAGCAAAATTTGAACCATGGGCTAGGTAGAATTCAAACTAACAACTTAAAATATACATGAATTTCAAAGAATAATATCAAACATACCTCAATCTAGTTACAAGCATGGTCGAACTTCTTAGAAACTTTTCCTTTTCTCTTTTACTTGTTTTTCGGCTAAGGAAGAACAAAGATGAACAAACTTTGTTCTTTTTCACCCTTTTTTGTTTTATTAATTCTTATTTCATATTATAAAACATTTAATAATTATATTTCTTATATATATAAAATGCATATATTACAAATCATCATTATCATGGCCGGCCACTAACTTTAAATTGGACAATTTGACATGCAAGTCCTCCCTTTTAATAAGCCATGCATTATTCGGTCACCTCATTTCTTCCTAACACATTCTTCAAGTTTATCACATAAGTCCTTTTTCATAATTTCACATTCAAATGACAAAATTTAGACATGATACTTTCACACATGATACTTCACATATAATAAACATAGAAAAGAGCATTTAAATAATTTTGTGACTCAGTTTTGTGGTCCCGAAACCACTTCCCAACTAGGGACAAATTAAAGCTGTCACATTAAGCATGCATTAGAAAGGGGTCGAGACCAAACCAAGCTCATACAATTTTTTTCAAAACTTAAACATTTTACAAAGTTGTACAGGTCACATGCCTGTGTGAACAGGCCGTGCACCTCACACGGCATTAGACACGCCCATGTGTTTAAGCCGTGTCAAAAAAGTGCATACATACTAACTTGTCCACATGGCCACAAGGCACGCCCGTGTGCCAGGCCGTGTGAAAATTAGGGAGGCTACTGACTTGGGTCACATGACTAGTCACACGCCCGTGTGTCTTGCCCGTGTTCGAAGCTGACTTCGCCACACAGCCTAGCACACGCCCGTGTGTACGACTATGTGGTCTGCCCAGGCTCATTTTGAAATGGCTCTCGAGCAACACGGCTAAGACACACGCTTGTGTCCCTGCCCGTGTGGGTAAAAATAGACTATTTGCAAAGCCAAATTGCCACCCATTAAGGGTCCTCCCTACAAGCATCAAATAGGCATCTAAAGCATCATATTTTCAACCAATTTCAAACCCAAAATCTTACATCATTCATATCATATATTCATCTTTCATTCATAATTCACTAATCAAAACATAACATTCATAAGCCAAAGACATGCAAAAACATATAATTTGTAACATCAATTTACCTCATTCATTCTCATGCCAAATTCTTACCAAATCCACAAACAAACATATACCAAAAACTTACCAAATTGACTATTTCTTTTGGCCAACCAAAAACACCTCATAATAGCAACATAACATCACATATCATATACCAAATTCAAACCATAAGTTTAACCATAATCTAGCCATATCACATGGCATGATATACACATTACAAAACATATTCTAATACTTCTAGCCTACACATGACATACTCCAATAATTAACTTTCAAAAGGAACCAAAATATAGTTCGATAGTGTGGTGATGATCCTCGACGATTCCTGATCTTTCGGTAGCTTCGATATCTATAAAATAATTGAAAGACACACAAAGTAAGTTTTCAAAAGCTTAGTAAGCCATAAACAAATAAACTTAACAATATAAACATATAAGCATCATAATATACATATACTACTTAGCCAAATGTTATCATAAACCACATAGCTCAAATACATTTCACATATTCCCCAATCATTTGCACATATAGCTTATTTTCTTATACTTTTGTCACATATAATCATTTGATCACAAGGATTCATATACTTACCTTTCAACATCAAATATGACATACAATTTCAAATGTACCTGAATCAGATACATATTTCATATAATCATTCATTTCTCGGAGTGCCTGTTGAACCGTTCGGAATCATAAGGATAAGCGGATAGCTTGGAAAGCTCATACAATGTCAATATCCCAGACGTGGTCTTACATGTAATCAAATATTGATGCCACTGTCCCAGACAGGGTCTTACACGAAATCAAATACGATGTCGATGTCCTAGACATGGTCTTACACGTAAATCATAAGTCGATGCCAACGTCCCAGACGTGGTCTTACACAAGAACACATATCGGATCCTATGTCATCACATATGTATCCTAACTATTCCTAAGGTTCGTACGGGGCTTTTCAGACGTCAGAACTTTGTCGATACTTTCTCAGATGTCTCATATTTCTCAACTCATATAATCATTCATCATAGTTCAATAGCATATAATCAATAGTAATTCAATTCAAAACACATCTATTTGTATATAGACTTATCTCGTACGGATTCGAATAGACGAAATCGGCTACTCGATGACTTTCGACTTTCCCGATCTAGTTCTATTTTCTTTGGTTCTTGATCTAAATAAATTCAAATTTAACTTATTCAAACTCACATTCATTCAAATCAATCCAAAAACACATATTTAGGGCATTTTACAAATGAGCCCTCACATTTTCACCTTTTAACTCTTTAGTCCCTATTTCACAAAATCACAAAATACACAAAATTTCTCTGCACACATGCTTAGCCGAATATTCATAGTGTTCTTATATGGCCCCACATTTTATTTATTTCACATTTTAGTCTCTCAAAAATCTCATTTTTACAATTTAGCCCAAATTACTCAAATTAATCAAAAATTCAAATACAAAATATGTTAACCCAACATCAAACTTCATAAAACTCATAGTTTCATCAATGGCTCAACTCAAAATCATCAACAATTTCAGAAATTCAAATATGGGCTCGATAGAACTCTAAGCAACGATCACAAAAATGTAGAAATTATCATAAACTGACCAAAATACGTACCTAAATCGCCAAATCTCTTAGCCAAACCCTAAGCTTGAGTTTTATTTTTTTTCCTTTGATTTATTCGGCTAAATGATGAATAAATGAAGCAAATATTATGTTTTTTTAATTAATAAACATTAATGCACAATCTACTATTACAAGCTTATAATATACATTTAAAATTCCACCAACTAATGTCTATTAATGTCATTCAATACATTCCATGGTCAAATAACCACATAAGGACCTCACAATTAAAGAGACATAGCAATTAGGCACTTTAACAAATAGAATGCAAATTTTGCATTTTACACAATTAGGTCTTTTTATCAAATTAAGAACACAAACGATTAAATTTTCATACGGAACTTTCACACATGTCAATTCACATATTATAAGCACAGAAAATAATATTAAAATATTTTTTGACTCAGATTTTTTGTCCTGAAACCACTATTTCAACTAGGGTCTAAACCGGACTGTTACAACATAACTGTGATTGAATCAATGGGTAGGTCAACCAATGGAAAAAATCAGAAAAGCAAGGTGTCAACCACTCCAAAAAATCCATGAAGTACCCAATGAAGCACAGTGAGTCTAAATTTAGTATCTTTACTCCTTTTTCCCTGAAATTATAAAGTCTTTACCATGCACAGTTGCTCAGAATCTCACTAAGTTCATTCTAGATTTACGACTATGTTGCCTTGTTTGAAGGAATCAAGGGTTATTGGGACCTTGGGAAGGAACAAGCCAGACTCTACTAGACTTACGCGTTGGGCGTTGAAGCTCTTTCATGTGTATAGAGGGGCACCCTTAGAGGTTACGCCTCTTGGGTTGAATAAGTGTATATACACGGGCCTAAGAAGGCAAATTATAGTAAAAATCTTAGTACTTGTATATTGGGGAATACATTTGAAGTTAAATATGGATCAAGTTGTTTACTAAGGAATTAGTGTAAAGTTGTTTGGAAATTCATGTGTTTAAATTTAATATTTTCTGTAAATAAATCCAGTTAGAAAGGTTGATAGGTAATACGGTTTGATTGTGACATTTGGTACTCAGACTTGATGATTGGATCGAGAATGGGTGTTACATTAAAAAAGCTGGATTCATATCAAAATGAGTTTGAATGATGATTAGTTTAGCAATACTGAGTTTCAGCCAATTTGCATCAAAAGTGGTTTGTCCAACTAGTATGGTCATTCTGTAATTGACTGAAGTCTATCTCGAAAACAAAAACGAAATATAAACTAGAATAAAAACAATCGTATCTATAATTTTTAGTTTTCCTATTTATCTTATTAATAGCAGAAAATAAAATTTATATTTAATGCCGAAACATCCCTAGCAATAGCTCCAACAACTTGACCACCGCCAAACGTGTGAATGTTTGGACAGGAAATATTGCAGCAAAAGATATGAAAACAAGATAGCGATGTTCGCAAGTATACAAGTCAAATTGTAATATAGTAAATGCTATAATGGAACATAGAGAAATATTCTGAGGATCGTGCCCAAAGGAGAACTAATTAAATCCTAAATCTACTCCTACAATAATAAGTCTAAATTGTAATAATTAAAATCTATATTACAACAACCAATAACAGAGACAAAGATCATAAACTAAATTAAACTAGATTAAATAACATAGAATAAATAAACTAAATTAGATTAACTCGTTACAGTGGTTGTAGTTAACATTAGAATATGGGTTTAAATGGAATTAACTATTTAATAACTAGTATTACCTCTCAACCTCTATAATCAACTAACTAATAGGTACTCACTTATCTCCCGACCTCACTTTTCCTACCGGGATAAATCACGATTTACTCGACAAACTTATCTCCCAGCCTCGTTTAACCTAGGTTACTTCCTAAGATCGTCAATTTTAGGGTTTAAGCATACATGATTTAAAACTAGTTAATATCTTCGGGAAACCCATATTCTTCTATTAACTATTCTCACGTCCACTCATTAATCTTCCTAAAGACTTAGCCTCTTATGGATCTAGATGTCAGTACTCTTAGATTTAACTTAAACATGTAAAAGAACACAAGTAAATTAAATAAGAGAAAGATAAGAAATTGCTCAATAAATTGAATCGGATGTGATTGAAGTGGCATAATATCATAAAACGGATCTTGATGTTTGCTAACAAACAATAAAAGAAAATATTGAATACTTTAATTGAACAGACTTAGGTTCAAATCGAACCTAGTTGAAAAGAACAAAAGTATTTCAAAACGAAAAGGAGAATAAACTTAAAACTAAAATTTACTAATTATAGCTCCTAAAAGCTTCCCCCACATGTTGGGAACAGCCTTACTATTTATACTAATGTTTAAAAACCCTAAATAGGTCAATAGGAAGCCCTAATTTTGGAAATAATTGATTGTGCAAACTATTTTAGCCTTTACAATACTTGTGTCCACGTTCAGCCTTGTCTCACGACACAACCAAGGTGTGTCATAACACGACATTGATTTCCCAAGCTAGGAGTTCTGACTTCTCATGTTGCATCTTGGGAATCTTGTGCTACACTTGGGTGTCATTTCTAAGGCTGTCGGGCTACCAAACAAACATCTTGAACATTCAATTAAATCGATTAAAACTACCTAAAGCCAAAATTAGCCTAATAGGTCAACTAACATTAAGTATTGCATAAAAATTATTATTTTGCAAATAATTAAACCTAAACTATGAAAGTTGAAAATGTGATAATTAATTATAAAATGACTAGAAAACAAGCCTCCTAATTGTCGAATTGTACTAAAATTCCCACCACGTTAGGTGGTCAGTCAATCGTACCCAAAGGATTGCTATATTGGAGAAAATTATTAGTAAATTAATTACTTGAAAATAATTACTAATCTAATCAATTTACAAATTAGTGGTGCTAGTTAAGAAATAAGATAGCAATAAAACTAATTAAATTAAACTAACCTAAACTAGCCTAATGGAATTTCCTATTCCTAGTGTCAACGATATTCTACTAGGGTCGTCAATCGTAGTATACTAAATTCTTTGGAAGACTTGAAAAAATATTCAATTTTTAGATAAATAATTACTTAATTAATTAATTAGTTAAGCAACTAAATCAAGCGAAATATAGATAAAACATAAATTTCTTCTACTACTCATACAAACAATCAATTAATCAAATTAACAATAAAGATATGAATAAATAGAATAGGGAATAGAATGATCATGAATTTAATCGATGTAACAGTGCAGTTCAAGAACAATCTCCACTTGCAATTGTCTCAACTTCAGAATAGAAATCTTTCAATTAAGAAAACATAAAAGAAAAATAAAAGAAAATTGAAATCAATGGCATGAAAAATTGCCTGTAACCCTATTTATTGTGGTTGAAAAGTGAATTAGATAGGAAAAATTAAATGACTAAGATGCCCCTCTAATTAGTATAGCAATTAGGGCTTTAAGCCCAAAAAACCCTAAACTGCCTATGTAAAACCTAGCTGCCACATTCAGGAAATCGTTGCGATGTTGCGATGTGGAGTTCTTACTCGTCATGACGTCACATACTATTTGTGGCATTTTTTCATTTCGAAGTTTGGTGTTGCGACTTCCGTAGCTCGATGTCGCGACATTCACTCTAATGCCATTCCTAGGACTATTTTCAGCTCGATCTTTGATGTCACGATTTCTATGCTTTGTTGTCACGACTTTGCCGCATTTTAAGTTTGGGATTGCATCTTTAGCTCCTAAATCACCCTACATAAACACATAACCTTATTTAAGTATCAAATTATTATAAAAAAAACTATTAAAAAGTATAAAATACTACTTCAACTAAGAAATCATAAATAAACACTAAAATGACTTGATTTATCTATTAAATAGGCTCAAATTACATGAAAATGGATGTAAATACTAGTGTAAGTCATGTCAAATCATCTTACAGCTCTCCAATTGTTTATAAAATGTGTTGGTCACGCTTGCCCGCATATAGCAACGAGCTATCTCATCATACCCCTCCCAGCATTTTCTAGCCTCAGCTTGAGTAGTCAAAGGGCATTTATTATCAATGACTATATTAAATTTCTCACAGCTTAAGACAACCATCAAGTTCCTTTTTCATCCATTATAGTTGTTTTCATTTAGTTTGTTCTTAGTGAGTATATTTAATAAGGGAGTATATTAAATATTAATTTTATTTAACATATTGATATGTGTATCAATGTTTTAATTCTATTGGTATCTTTTAGGATGTATAAAAATATGTTATAAAATAAATATAAAAAATTTTAAATTATTAATCGTATGTGTAATTTTTTTTAAAACGTATGAATATCTATCAAAGTATTTAAAAAGTTTGGCTATAAAATAATTTATACACTTTTTTAATTGTATATATTCATACATTAAAAAATTACATCTACGGTTAGTAAAATTAAAATTATTTATATTTATTTGTTTTATAAAATATTTTTTTTTATACATCTTAAAATATACCAATTGAATTAAAAGATTGATACACATATCAATTCCTAAAAGGTACCAATAGAATTTAAACATTGATACACATATCGATTTTTTAGAGGAAATTAATTTTTAATATTTTTTAAAGTTTATATAATTTAGAAAAATTGTTTTTGAATGAATCTAGATAACAATGTGTCTAGATTCATTATGAACTTAACTATTAAGTGGCTATTATTTATTTATTATTTTTTAACATTATTTAATATTTTTAAAATTTTTAATAATATTTTAAAAAATTATAAACTTTTAAAAATATATTTTTTTAATTTTTTAAAAAAATTAAGCTTTGAAACAAATGAACCTAGATAACCATATGTCCATGTTCATTTCAGTAAAAACTAAATATTCTTTTTTTTTTTTTTTGCTAATGTGGTAGCTGGTATGGCATGGAGCGCCATGTTAGTGCCGCTAACAGTCATGTCAATGTTGTAACGATCAATGTTAGTAAAAGGGCCTATTTAGCCAGTTTTGTTAGTTTAGGGGTTCAATTGGGTGCGAAAAGGTCGCAAGGGCTTATTTGATTTTCGCAAAAAAGTTCGAGAGCCTTTTAAACCATTAAGCCTAATAATTATATATTTGATTCCATAAATTAATTGATTAATAATTATGTATGAAATTAAATAAGAATGGTTGTGATTTGTATGTGATTTGGAATATTTGTTTAAGTCGTATTATATTAATTTGTGATGAGTTAGTGAGAATAAAATTTTGAATTTTAAAGCTATGAAATAAGTTCAAATGGTGTATATATATACTAATATAAAATACGAAATTAAATTTAAAGGTTGAAATTGAGTCCAAGAATAATAAATTAAGTGTTTGAATGTTATAAAAAATTTTAAATCTTTTTATGTAACATCTTTGCTTAAATCTATTATCAGATTGAGTAAGAAATATTATAAATTTAACTTTTTTTTCTTTTTTTTTTAAGTGACTAAATTAATAAAAAGAATTGGAATAATTAAACTAAAAACAACTTCCTAATTAAGGTGACTAACAAAATAGTTTAGTAATTTTTTTACCATTATCATGTTGATGGAGAAAAGATTTGACAGAATGAATCGGTATAATCTAAGTGCGAAAAACTGACAGTTGCTCTAGACAAATAAGAGTGCATTATTTTAATTAGTTGGCTTCTTACCGCATTTGATAAGCCAAAGACAAGAAAAATGAATAACGCCACCAAAAATTTTCAATTTTAATACTGAAAAGGCATCCATTATACGGGAGAAGAATTTTATTATCTTGATCCTTACCATGGTTTGATACTTTTATTATATTCAAATTGGAAACATATTCAATTGCTTAAGATTAATTTTTTGTGTCATATTCTAATATTTAGGAAGAATAAATTGATAAAGAGAAAGTTAAGTGGTTAGAGTTAAAAAGGAAATTTGGATTAGAATTTCCAAATTTATAAAATTTGAGTAAAAGATAGTTAAGAAAGATGAGCATAGTTTTAAGGAAAGAAGATATCTAGATATCTTTCAATCTTATTTTATTTATAAAATGTTTTAGTATTTGATATATTTCGGAAACAATTTTGAAAAATTGATAAATATTTTTTTAATTAATTATTTTTTTAATATTTTATTATACTCTTAAAAGATATTAGTATACTCCGTGACTCAACTAAAAACTTTACCGACAATATATCAAATAATTTCTCTTACACAATATTACCTTTATGAAGTTAAAATAAACATTTTAATATTTATAATGTTACTACAAACTTTAATTAATTAATTGATAAATTTTATTATTATATTTAAATGTTTAACAAATAAATATTAAAAAACTATATTTTGTAATTTTAACTAAAGCATTACAATTTTAATATATATATACAAAACAGGTTTTTAGCGGCGTTTGAATAGAAAACGCCACTAAAAATCGAATAGATTGAGTATTAGCGGCGTTTTTAAGTAAGCGCCGCTAAAGATCTGAGCATTAGCGGCGTTTTTAAGAAAGCACCGCTAAAGATCGAGCATTAGCGGTGCTTTTTAAAAACGCCACAAAAAAGATTAAGCAGAACTATGCCGTTTTACTTCAGTGGCATTAGCGGCACTTTGTGGAAAATGCCGCAATAGCTTGTGTAACGCCCCGCACCCGAGACCATTGCCGGAGTCGAACACGAGGTATTAACGAACTTAATTCATTTATTTACACAGTTCATTTTAAAATTTCCAGACAAGCTGGCTAACTGCGTCACTGTCACCATAAAAATCATATCTCGAGCTCCAAAACTCGAAAACTGATTCCGTAAATTTTCCCTGAAACTAGACTCATATATCCATCTACATATTTTTTTATAGAAGTTTTGGTCAGGCCAATTAGTACAGTTTATTAGTTAAAGTCTCCCCTGTTTCAGGGTTCGACTACTCTGACCTTCATGCATTACGACTTAGATATCTCCCTGTACAGGGCTTCAATACATATGCCGTTTATTTCTAATGAAACTAGACTCAAAAAGGAATCTTTACATATAAAGCATGACTTCTAATTATTTCTGGTTAATTTATGGTAAATTTCCAAAGTCAGAACAGGGGATCCAGTAACCGTTCTGGCCCTGTTTCACGAAAACTTAAACATCTCATAAAATACGGCTCATATGGTCGTTTCGCTTATTCCATATGAAAATAGACTCATCAAGGTTCGATTACATAATTTATTAATTATTTAATTACATTTCTACTATTTTTAGTGAATTTTCAAACTCACATCACTGCTGCTGTCAGCATCTATTTTAAGGTAAATTTCACCTATTTCATAGTTTCCATGATTCAACTAGCCATTTGACATACATAGCACCAAATATGATCGTGATTAACCATTCCAATGGCTAATCATTGCCAAGCATTTCCACACCTCTCAATAACCATATATATACAAAATGATTTTAATACTATGCTCAAAATATTTAAGCCATTTTCGCATGGCTATCCGAATATATACACATTACCAAAGGTACTTGATTAACAACAAAGGTTAGTCCTATACATGCCATTATCAACGTTTAACTAAAAGAGTACCAAAAGGGCTTAGATAGTGTGGACGACTTCGACTTCGACAATCCCGAGTCCGATAGCTGACGAACAAAAATCTATAAAACAGAGAATTAAAGAAACGGAATAAGCATTTAATGCTTAGTAAGTTTTGAGTAACGAAATTATTTACGACTAAAGTATAGCATTCATATGACTAAATGAATAATTTCATATATGCACATTCTCAAAATCATAATTTCTTCACGCTTCAACCAATATATTCATACACAGGGTATCAAACCTAACTAGAGGCCGGAAGCTCGTTAATCAATTGAGCGAGTACTATTTGAAAGGAATCAACCTTTCCGATGCATATACGAAACATACCTTATCGTTTGTATTTTATGAGCGTATTAATTGAAATTATTACAGCAAGATCGCTCGCTTCCAAACCCAAGTATCTTCGGGATTTAGCCGGATATAGCAACTCGCACAAATGCCTTCGGGTCTTAGCCCGGATATAGTCACTAGCATGAATGCCTTCGGGACTTAGCCCGGATATAGTCACTAGCACAAATGCCTTCGGCACTTAGCCCGGGTATAGCAACTACTCGCACAAATGCCTTCGGGACTTAGCCCGGATATAGTAACTTGCACAAATGCCTTCGGGACTTAGCCCGGATATAGTAACTTGCACAAATGCCTTCGGGACTTAGCCCGGATATCATCCGAATAATCAAGCACATATACCAATAAATCATGACACATCCATATTTCATTATCATAACTAGAATTCAAACACAAGACGCTTATCAACCATTACCATTTTCAGCTCAATAGCCACATACAAAGAGCAGGATTTTGATTTGCTTTATAACATGATCTCTATACACATTCGGCTACCCGTCATAGGTATAAACTAATCACCTCAATATACAATTCAAGTAGAATCATTATATCACCGTTTATTTGTTATGCTTATATGTCATGACTTAATCAAATCATAAACTAAGTTTCATTACTCGAAAACTTACCTCGGATGTTGTCAAACGATTTCAACGGCTATTCGATCACTTTTTCCTTTCCCTTATCCAACTTTGATCCTCTAAGCTCTTGAGCTAAATCAAACAATTTACTTCCCAATCAAACACAATCACACGGCATCCATATACATTTTAGAACCATTCTTAACATATTTACTACTCATTTACAAACAAAATACTCATCACATTTATAAAACTACAAGCCGAATATGCCTATGTGTGACCATCCCAATTTAATCGATTTCTTGTTTTATGCACTACCACATATTCACACATATATATATTATGCCATTTACTCATAAACCCCATTATGCCGAATATTCATTAACCAATAGTCACACACACTACTTATGTACAAAAATTTATCCACCCTAGCCTATAGTTCATTCGGCCATTCATCACTCAACCAAACAAAATTTCATAGCAAACTCCTATGACCAAGCACACACATATACTTACATCCCAATACTCATAACATTCAAAATCACATTTTTAAGTAAATTATCTTAAACAATGCCGAATCCTTAAGTGATTAAACATCAAATTTTTACTCAATTCCCAAACATATAAACAACATCTATTCATGACATCAAGCATCTTCATTTCGGCTATTACACATATATACACTAGCAATCAAATACTAACATTTGCACTTCACCTTAATAGCTAGCTTAGCAAACCTTAATTTAACATATTATTGTTCATAACACAATTAAAGCATCCTCTCCATTCCATCAATTCAAAACACATACATTGCCCAATAATATCCAAAATCATATTCGGCCTTAGTACTCAACTTGTTAGCCGATTTTTCTCCATCTAGCAACTAATGCACATATGTGCTCATTTATTAGACTCTACTTCACCTAACTACCAATTTTTTTCTTTTCATCCAAATAACATGAACAACAACCATTTCTTGAACATTTTCTCTTAACCGATTACTCATGTTACCAACAAGATTCAAAATTTGGACATGGGCTAAGCAAGGAGCTTAATGACTAACTCAAAAAAAAATGCTAGAAATCCAAGAATCATCCTTGAACTTACCTTGATTTAGCTAACCACCATAGCTGAATTTTTCCAAGCTTGTTCTCTCCTAGTCACGGCAATGAGGAGCAAAGATGAAAACTTTGGTTTCTCCTCCCATTTACCACATGTTTTATTTTCTTAATTCCTTATTTTATTTTGTAAACTAATAATGCTAATAGAAAATACATATTATCATCAATGACCCATACCATGGCCGGCCACTACTTATTATAAATGGAAATTTGACATGCAAACCCATCATTTTTATAACATGCATTAATAGGTCCTTATAGATTAACCTATCACCTTTTAAAAGTGTCACACATAAGTCCTATTAATTAAATTCACATGCAATCGACTAAATCGAAGCTTAAAACTTTCAAACATTCATATTCACATATTTTAAACAATAAATATAATATTCAAATACTTCGGTGACTCGATTTAGCAGTTCCGAAATCACTTTCCGACTAGGGTCAATTTAGGGCTGTCACAGCTTGAGTTTTAATGGCGTTTTTTTAAAAACGCCACTATAG